>NC_138769.1:356911685-357234185 GCF_965119305.1 Pelophylax lessonae | reverse complement strand
ACCCTTCCTTGAAGGGTTTTCATCAGGAGGGATGGAAAAATAATTGTATTTTATACCTTATAACATCCATAATATTTCTCTATGTCTTTACTCCTTTATGCACATGATGTCGATGTGTTTTGTATATAGAATTGTAAAAGGAGTAGCTAATTCCAGACCAGATATTACCGCATGATATTCTGCTACCTCAGTAAATCCTTCATTAGGTGTATTGACATTTATTTTTTCAAACATCTCTATTTTTTATTACTTGTCATCGTTCTATTTATACATATATGGGAACAACATCTAATAATTAAGAAAACTACTAATTTATCTAAAACTTGGGTAATCTAAGATTCCTATTTCCCCCACACAATGTTTCCCGATCTCTGTGACCACCCCGGCACGGGGAGACAGATCGCCTAGTGGCGTTCACTGTCCCTGGCTGGCCCTACCCATTGCAGTCTTCTGCATACATGGGCGGACCTAGCCAATCACAAACCGGATGCAGTTCTCCGCTTCCGGTTACGTGACCCGTGCCGGTGGAACGCAAGCGCCACTTCCGGTTCCGCCTAGCGTCATGACGGTTTGTCATACGCACACAGATGACGGGGCGGTCCTGGCGCTTGTGATCCAGGAAGCCCCGTAGGCTAAGCACCAGCTGCCGGCAGTTGAGGACCAATTAAGGTAATATTTTAACATCCCACATTGTCAGCATTTTTATCCACACTCTTCAATTTGTGCTGATCGATCTCGTATGTGGAATCGGTGGGTCCTATAATACACAGGTAACTACAACCTTTATGCCCCTATACATGACACTCTGGTGAATACCCTATTGATCCAGATGTCTATTTTTGGAGACTTATATTAAGCCCAAAAAATTAATCAAGGCATCCTGTCTATATACTTTTTCCTTATAGCTGGCCCCCATTGTCGGCTTCCTGTGTGCCGCAGCCAACATTGGGACTTCAGGTGACCACAGAGACTGGAAAACCTGGGGGTTTATATGCAAATTACCCCACAATCACTAATTTGATACACCGGTCCCCTAAAAAATCCTGGAATGTATGGATATCAATGATAGTGGATTTACATATGCGGTCAATCAGCTCTGCTTTTAGCTACCCTACAGGCTCCATATGTATGACAAGAATAACCATGTAAGTGTTTTCTTTCCAACTGTCTTTTTGGGGGGAGAGAAAAAACATATATTAACAATGTACTTACTGGCCATTGTGTTTAAAGTGTAATAGCTATACTATATATCAGGGGTACTCAAATGTAAACTTGAAAGGTCCACTTACAAATTTTCCATTCAGTCCGAGGTCCGGAAAAGTGACCGTCAAATTCCAAATACAGAACGCCAACAACAAAAAAAGGCATTCCCCAAAACTTGCCCCCATCCAATGCAGAGCGACCATTGTGCGTGCCCCCATTAATGAAAAGCAACCAGTGTGCATGCCCCCATTAATGCAGAGCGACCATGTGCGTGCCCCCATTAATGCAGAGTGACCGTGTGTGCCCCCATTAATGCAGAGCGACCATGTGTGTGCCCCCATTAATGCAGAGCGTGTCCCCATTAATGCAGAGCGACCATGTGCGTGCCCCCATTAATGCAGAGCGACCATGTGTGTGCCCCCATTAATGCAGAGGGTGTCCCCATTAATGCAGAGCGACCATGTGTGTGCCCCCATTAATGCAGAGCGACCATGTGTGTGCCCCTATTAATGCAGAGCGTGTCCCCATTAATGCAGAGCGACCATGTGCGTGCCCCCATTAATGCAGAGTGACCATGTGCGTGCCCCCATTAATGCAGAGCAACCGTGTGTGTGCCCCCATTAATGCAGAGTGACCAGTGTGTGTGCCCCCAATAATGCAGTGACCAGTGTGTGTGCCCCCAATAATGCAGTGACCAGTGTGTGTGCCCCCAATAATGCAGTGACCAGTGTGTGTGCCCCCAATAATGCAGAGTGAAAAGTGTGCGTGCCCCCAATAATGCAGAGTGACCAGTGTGTGTGCCCCCAATAATGCAGAGTGACCAGTGTTTGTGCCCCCAATAATGCAGAGTGACCAGTGTTTGTGCCCCCAATAATGCAGAGTGACCAGTGTGCGTGCCCCCAATAATGCAGAGTGACCAGTGTGTGTGCCCCCAATAATGCAGTGACCAGTGTTTGTGCCCCCAATAATGCAGTGACCAGTGTTTGTGCCCCCAATAATGCAGAGTGACCAGTGTTGTGCCCCCAATAATGCAGTGACCAGTGTGCGTGCCCCCAATAATGCAGAGTGACCAGTGTTTGTGCCCCCAATAATGCAGTGACCAGTGTTTGTGCCCCCAATAATGCAGTGACCAGTGTGCGTGCCCCCAATAATGCAGAGTGAAAAGTGTTTGTGCCCCCAATAATGCAGTGACCAGTGTGCGTGCCCCCAATAATGCAGAGTGACCAGTGTGCGTGCCCCCATTAATCTGGACCGCCGAGGTCTGCTTCCTTCTGTCATCAGCGGGGGGGGGGTTAGAATTGAGAGGATCGGAGTGGCTGTGTTTAGCGCTGCATGATTACAAAAAGCCGAGTACAAGTTCTTCTTACCCGACGGAGAGGATGTCCTACAAAGTCCCGCCTCCTGGACACTGGCTCCTATGATAGACGTCACCAGTGTTCTGTCTATCATAGGTAACAGCCGGCCCAGGAGGCGGGACTTTGTAGGACATCCTCTCCGCCGCAGAAGAACTTGTACTCGGCTTTTTGTAATCATGCAGCGCTAAACACAGCCAGTCCGATCCTCCCGATCCTCTCCATTCTGTCCCCCGCTGAGACAGAAGGAAGCAGACCGCTTCGGCGGTCCAGATTTTAATCCGTGTGGGTCCGGAGGCGGCCCGGAGTCCGCCTATTGAGGACCCCGGCTATATATGATGATCCTACTTAGCATGTGTGGTGGGTCTAATTATATTGTTATCTCTATTATCAGAATACCTCTACTGTGAATTGCCCCTGAAGAAGGAAATTGATTTTCCGAAATATATTGGGCCACAACCTTCATCATTCACGGTTACGGTTTTATACTCTTGATGCATACATTTTCGCCTGTAATGTTTTTAACATTTATGCTCCTATGTTTGTCACTTCAATAAACTTCATAATTTTTTGCATAGATCGTTGAATCTGTATATTTATGTGCCTTAAAAGTCCCAACAATAGGGGAATTTTCTCTTTGTACTTTAATCCAGGGATGTGGCACACTTTTTGGACTACCTATCACGAGCAAACTCCATTTGTTTAATTGGGTAGAAAATACCCCTCCCCGCAGCTCGTGCTAGGTTATTCCTTTTATCTGAAATTATTTTTTTCATTTCAATTTTTTTCATATATTCTTGAAAGTAGTAATTTTAAGAATAACTACACATCTATATCTCTGTGCAGTTTGGACAATAGACATTGTTTATTCACTTTCATAATCCTGTTGAAAATGTCTGGTTTCGTTGGGGATGACTGGAATACCCTAATGGCCAATTATTTGGATGAATATGAACACAAAGAGTTCATCGAAACCGAATTGGCCTCATTGTTTTTTCAGCTATCCAAATTAGTTGAAAAAAAGTCAACTCTTTTTTGGCACTGCAAATCCTTCCAGGACCATATTCAAGAGGGTGTCACCCCTTTCGGCCTCAGAATACAGGTGTTTCCCTCCTTAGAGGATATAACGCCGAATTTCAGGGCAAAATGGGAGGACACCCTACAAGCATGTTCAGGATCTCTTATGGGACTCCTCATTGAGGAATACTCTATAAGAGCCAAAAAATTAGATATTGACATCGCTCAAACCTGCCAAAAAATACAAAAATTTAAAAATCACAAAACATATACCGAAAGAGAGAAAAAACTAAAAGATCATTTGGATGTATTCAATAAGAACATCTTAATGAAAAAACAAAAAATCCTAAATAGAAGTAGGAATATTTCTCAACAGGGTAAAGCCTATTTTTGGGCACAAAATAGAAACATCTACAATAGTGATAAAAAGGACAATTCTTCTATTCCTACTCAAAAAGACATACCCATTAATGCCAAAACTAAAACAAATGACCGCACAAAGCGTCCATTTCAAGACGATCTATCTTTCCAACAAAAAACCAAAAAATCCAATCTACCTCTAAACAAAAAAGACAATGTTTCTTTATTTCCTGCACATACCTACTCACGTGAGGCACCATCACTTTTAGCTTCACAACAACCCCAGGATCTTAGTATCCCACTTCCACCCACTAGCACTTCAACCAACATTAAGTTACAGGATTCCACTTTTTTAGACGTAATCCACCAGCGAGCACTCCAACTCACACCAGTCACAGACACTCTATTCTCATCCCCGATTCCAACACCACCACTTTAGATCACGCCTCTCCTTTAGTGCAGGATTTCTCTATTATCAACTTATCACACTATACTCTCACCCCAGCAGAAACAGAGATCCTTCATATGGGTCTCAGTTTCTGCCCCACATCCAATACTAATAAATTTGAGGTTATAAAAGACCTACATCTTTTTGCACGCAAACTTAACCTCAAATTGCTATTTCACAAAGGGAATAGCGAAAATATAAATAAAGATCCAGCTTTAGATATTCTAATTTCGTTATTAGAGGAAAATGAAAATTTAATCGATCGGATTGACATCGATGCGCTATTATCAGGTGCGGCATCAGACAAAACTAAAGACAATAAAGACAGCACGTTGCTAAAAAAGAAATCGGATATGTATCCCCCTATCCAAAACCAGAACATCAACACATTTCTCAGGATTGTAACTAGTGAAATTGAAAAAATGAAAATTGACTCCACCCCCCATGCCAACATTTCCCCCCAACATCGAGAAGCCATAAAAAAACTTTCAAATAATAAAAACATAATTATTAAACAAGCCGATAAGGGGGGCAATATTGTCATAATGGACGACACACAGTACGTACAGATGTGTAGTCAGATCCTCATGAATACCAACTGGTATAGACGCATCACCTCTACCATTGTAGCAAAATTCTACCAGGAATTTTATCTCCTGGTAGATCAAGCCTACTTAAATAATGTCATCACCAAGGAAACTTGGGATTTTATTAGAACTAAATTCCCTAAAGTACCAACGTTCTATGGACTTCCTAAAGTCCATAAAAATCCCACTAACCCCCCTGGTAGACCCATCATATCAGGGAGAGGATCCATATCAGAAAATGCCAGTCGCTTGGTCGATACTTTTTTACAACCCTTCGTGCAGGAACTTCCTTCCTTCACGAAGGACACGATCCATTTCTTGAATAAGATTGAAGGCGTTCCTATGTCCTCCACAGCGGTACTTGTTACCATCGATGTAGAAGCTCTTTACAGCTCTATACCCCATGAAAAGGGTATAGCTGCAATTCAACACATTGTTTCCAAAAAAACCACAAACAATGCATACAGTGAGTTCATAATCAACCTCCTGCGCTTTATTCTTACACATAACATCTTCATGTTTAATGGCTCCCACTACCTCCAGATACAGGGCGTAGCGATGGGCACTTGTTGTGCCCCATCCTACGCCAATTTGTACCTGGGGGAGTGGGAGTCATCCTTCCTAGATGACGAGGCCTTATCTCTATACACGGACCACATTTCCTTGTGGACCCGGTATATAGATGATGTGTTCCTCATCTGGGAGGGTCCCCTTGAATTGTTGTATACCTGTTTGGAAAGGATGAATAGGAACGAGTTTAACCTACTCTTCACGATGAATTGGGATCCTAATCGCGTGACATTCCTAGATGTTGAGATCTTTAGGGGAGAGGATGGCACTCTACAGAGTGAACTTTACCGCAAACCAACGGCAGGGAACACCATCCTCCATGGTTCAAGCTTCCACCCCGAGCCACTAATCCGATCAATTCCGATAAGTCAATACTTACGCCTACGGCGCAATTGTAGCGATCTACAGTCTTTCCAACTTGCGGCAAATGACCTACGTCAGAGATTGACACGAAGAGGGTACTCCAAAATGTCTCTCAAAAAGGCATATAAAAGAGCCCTCTTAAGTGATAGACGGGAACTTCTCAATCCATCTAAGCATAGTAATACCAATGATAGGAACAACATCAGGATAATTACCCCTTATATGTATCAACACAAAAAGATAAAACAAATAGTGACCAAACACTGGCACTTATTAACATCTGACCCAATATTAGGTCAATTTCTATCTAATACACCGGGTTTTACTTACAAAAGAGCCCCGGCACTTCGGGATAAACTTGTTAGAAGTGAGTTCAATAACGATGATGCATCTTGTTGTAAATACAAGGGTACTTTTATCTGTGGTGCATGCCACTATTGTGGCTACATGCTGACAAGCAAATCCCCTAGTCTACCTAATGGTCAGATCTTTAGGGCAAGACATTTTGCGAATTGTCGCACGATTGGTGTCATTTACTTACTCCTATGTACATGCGGATGCTTCTACATAGGAAAAACTAAACAGGAGTTCTGGCGTCGCGCATACCGCCACATCCTTAGTATGCGCAAATCAGACCCCGAGCTCCCCCTAGGGCGTCACGTCAAATTAGTCCATAAGGGCAAATTTCCAAAAATTAGGTTCCTTATTTTGGATCGTGTACACCCCAGCCCGAGAGGAGGAGACTGGAACAAAAGTCTCCTCCAACTCGAGCTGAGGTGGATACATCTGTTAAAAGCGACGGAGCCTCCTGGCCTCAATGAAGCAATGTCGTTCAAACCCTTCCTTGAAGGGTTTTCATCAGGAGGGATGGAAAAATAATTGTATTTTATACCTTATAACATCCATAATATTTCTCTATGTCTTTACTCCTTTATGCACATGATGTCGATGTGTTTTGTATATAGAATTGTAAAAGGAGTAGCTAATTCCAGACCAGATATTACCGCATGATATTCTGCTACCTCAGTAAATCCTTCATTAGGTGTATTGACATTTATTTTTTCAAACATCTCTATTTTTTATTACTTGTCATCGTTCTATTTATACATATATGGGAACAACATCTAATAATTAAGAAAACTACTAATTTATCTAAAACTTGGGTAATCTAAGATTCCTATTTCCCCCACACAATGTTTCCCGATCTCTGTGACCACCCCGGCACGGGGAGACAGATCGCCTAGTGGCGTTCACTGTCCCTGGCTGGCCCTACCCATTGCAGTCTTCTGCATACATGGGCGGACCTAGCCAATCACAAACCGGATGCAGTTCTCCGCTTCCGGTTACGTGACCCGTGCCGGTGGAACGCAAGCGCCACTTCCGGTTCCACCTAGCGTCATGACGGTTTGTCATACGCACACAGATGACGGGGCGGTCCTGGCGCTTGTGATCCAGGAAGCCCCGTAGGCTAAGCACCAGCTGCCGGCAGTTGAGGACCAATTAAGGTAATATTTTAACATCCCACATTGTCAGCATTTTTATCCACACTCTTCAATTTGTGCTGATCGATCTCGTATGTGGAATCGGTGGGTCCTATAATACACAGGTAACTACAACCTTTATGCCCCTATACATGACACTCTGGTGAATACCCTATTGATCCAGATGTCTATTTTTGGAGACTTATATTAAGCCCAAAAAATTAATCAAGGCATCCTGTCTATATACTTTTTCCTTATAGCTGGCCCCCATTGTCGGCTTCCTGTGTGCCGCAGCCAACATTGGGACTTCAGGTGACCACAGAGACTGGAAAACCTGGGGGTTTATATGCAAATTACCCCACAATCACTAATTTGATACACCGGTCCCCTAAAAAATCCTGGAATGTATGGATATCAATGATAGTGGATTTACATATGCGGTCAATCAGCTCTGCTTTTAGCTACCCTACAGGCTCCATATGTATGACAAGAATAACCATGTAAGTGTTTTCTTTCCAACTGTCTTTTTGGGGGGAGAGAAAAAACATATATTAACAATGTACTTACTGGCCATTGTGTTTAAAGTGTAATAGCTATACTATATATGATGATCCTACTTAGCATGTGTGGTGGGTCTAATTATATTGTTATCTCTATTATCAGAATACCTCTACTGTGAATTGCCCCTGAAGAAGGAAATTGATTTTCCGAAATATATTGGGCCACAACCTTCATCATTCACGGTTACGGTTTTATACTCTTGATGCATACATTTTCGCCTGTAATGTTTTTAACATTTATGCTCCTATGTTTGTCACTTCAATAAACTTCATAATTTTTTGCATAGATCGTTGAATCTGTATATTTATGTGCCTTAAAAGTCCCAACAATAGGGGAATTTTCTCTTTGTACTCGATGTATATGTATCACCAGAAATGGAATTCTTTGTTCTACAATATCTCAAAGACGACCTAGCATGTTATTTGAAGACTGTACTATTTTGGACATACTTGGACTCAAACATACACTGCTCTTTCCACAGCTCCTCCTCCTCTGGGGGTATGATAAAGTTTATACGCATCTTCACCAAAAGCACAAGATGATGTGTCGTCTCCGGATGAGGCTGCAGCGGAGATTTCAGTTTCTGCCTGAGATAGTGGATCTGCAGCGGGCCTGGAGTGATGCCAAAAGGCGCTCACCCAAGCTCCTGCTAAAGGCTGTGGAGCAAATCTCCGGTAAGTAAAAATATACATTACATGTGACCAGATAGGTTACAATTTTTTGGGTAGGTGGACATGTGTTTAGCTATGCAACAACACTAATACCAACACCCCCCCCCCCCTCCCTCTCGCTCCTACCTTTCCTACCTCCATCAAGTGTCTCTTCACAACCTTTAATACTACTATGTACATTCGGGAGGAGGAGGACGGCCACACTCCAATATGCAGTCAGAGGCAGCGAGCCATTTGAGCAGCTGAAAATTGTGGATCGTAAGTAGAAAATAAAAATGTTAGAAATTTCTAATCTCTAATCACATTTTACAGAGCCCCCTTTACATCGGAGTCTCCAGACTTACTACACTGTAAGAGGGAAGTGTGAAGACTCTGATATAAGGAGAGTTTGGGAACCATTATTTGAGGGGGGAAGCTGGGGACTCTGGTGTAAAAGGGAACTCTGTGTTCCCCAAAGCTCCCCCATACATCTGAGCTTACAGAGACCCTCTTACACTTCCCTTCCTCAGTCCACCACAGTCAAGGGCACAACAAGTCCCACTGCAGAAGGCTACCTGCTTGGACTTGTAATCCTCTCTGTAGGGGAATGAGGAAATACTGCCTGCTATGCTAAGACTTGTAGTGCCCTCTGTTAGGGACTAAGGATTCCTCAGTCCTCAACATTCTAGGGCACTATAAGTCTCAGCATAGTGGGCTGTCATACCTCAGTCCCTCACAGCTCGGGTCAAAAACAACACAGTTAAACATCTAAAGGACAACTCCAAACAAAACTACCAATAATGGACAGAGTCCATATGCTCTATAATGTCAAAGACCCGCTACCACTCACCTTCCACCTCTGGTGCTGTCATTGTGTAGGGCAAAGGGCTCCATCTACACCATGTTTGGCTTTCATGTCAGATAGGCAGGACTTGCTCAGCTCCACTCTCTTCCTTGGCAATTGACTCTGGCGTCATTGTGGATCTTTCCTCCTCTAGAAAACCCCCAGGGGCCCTCTCCTTGTCCCCCAGCCACCCAGGGCCTTCTTCTCCTCCTCCTCCACCAACCATTTTCAGACTCTTCCAACTTCCCTGGGGCTACTCAACCACTTTGCATAGTGGACACAACAAATCTATGACCAGCCTGCAAAATATCAAGTCTGGGCCTGGTTACCTGTATGTTCCGGGTCCAGGGCGGAGCTCTCCTCCCAGAGCAACAACTGATGATAGCAGAGTGAGTTGACCGGCCAGTCACTTCCTACTGGTGCAGGTACACACCTACCGATTCCTCCACATCTTAGGATAACATGATCAGACGGCCAATCCCCAGGCAGAGAAGGAGGAGTAAGTGTCAGCGGACAACAGACACCTGGCAGACGCAGTGAAGGGACTGCAGCACACTGCTGCAACTTTTTGATCCGAGGATTGAAAGCAATCTTTTACTTGGGAGATTTCCCTGACTGCGCCCTTCGAAATGTTGGTGCTCCGCCACTGGCCGCAAGGCCCCTGTAGGTGCGAGGCCTTAGGCGCCCGCTTAATTTGCATGGTGCCCTACTGTTTTAAAACATGGTCAATGCATCTCATTGGTGTAAGTGCACTTCTATGTTCTGAATTGTAGGGGCATTGAGTATGGTGCTAGCATGATGAGAGGTTACTGCCTATTTGTGTCCATAAATAATATATAATGTTTTTCTTTTATTTTAGAAACCAGTGATCAGGATGTTGCGGCTCAGCCTTCTCAGGCCCCCTGTAAGTAATGTGGATGTGCTGGTGTGTTGTGTATTAGGTCGAACTTGGAGGAATGATTGTTTGTTTTGTTTTCTTTTGTGGTTGATGTAACTTCAGCAAGAGAGGAGCCTCAGGCAGGGCCAAGTCGCCTGGATCCGGGCCAGGAACAAACTGTTGGCCAAGAAGAGGCCAATTGGTCCGACTCGGATGAGGACCTGGGCTCTCCTCAAAGGGGAAGTAAGTATTCTACATGTGTTTGTGTGTTCAATGTGTCCTGGTAAATATAAGGGCTGTAATATATATATTTTGACATTGGGGTTTTGTAGCAGCTGACATTGAGGATGTTTGTTGTGGAGGACTGGGGAAGAGGGGCCACTGCTTACCCAGTCCACTGTAACTACTACCTTCAATGTTTCCAGACTACTTTCTGTGTGCCTTTATCAAATAGCTTTTGTTCAAGGATTGTATTTGTGTCTTTGTGTTTCTAGGAGATACAACGCCATCCCCCCATGAAGGGACACCATCCCCCCATGTAGGGTCTCCCCCATCCTCCCCCACTCCAGGCTCCCCTGAACTAGTCTGTAAGTACCTAAAATTAGATTCTCACATGAATTGTGTGTGCTAGGATGATGTGTATCTAGGATAATCTAAGTTGGAGTCAAAGCAAGTGTAGTTTTGCTATATGTGACAGGAAGGTTGGTCATGAAACACTCTTGCTTAACCTTCATGTTTGAAAGGTGGTTTTGGGGAGCTTTACAGGACATGTTATCTTTTGTAAGTTATCTCAAGCCACCCTATTCTAAATTGGTGTTAGTTTCTCTACATTGGAAATGGTGTGCTTTGTACTTGTAAATTTTTAGGGGACATTGTAATTTAATCATGTCCTGATTTAGTCAACACTGAAAATGTGTGTTTGTCAATCTTTCATAAATACTCTTCCTCGGTAATGTACCACATTCCAGTTCACAATTTGTGTTCTTTTTGTGCAGTTTCTCCAGAGCCAGCCACGCCATCCACTTCAGGGGCCCCAAAAAAACCTGATGATGGTAAGTTGTGTGCTTTTCCAGTAATGTGTCTACTTAGTAAGTGGAGAAATGCTAACTGTGTATGTCCCCGCTCAGGCTTCAAGTTGTTCTAAAGGCAGCGGGTTCTTTATGTGAATGCATTCTATGCATTAGTATTCCAAGTGATAGGTGTGCATATTCCCCCTAAGACTTACTGGGACCATTTTTTACGGTCCAAATTTTTGCACTAATACTTGTCTGGAACAGACTCCCCCTCCTCCTTAACTGAGGTGACAGCATGCCAATATTGCCTCCTGATGCTGTCACTCCTAATCATTGAGACCATTGGAAGGGAGGGGGGCAAGGCTGGCTCACAGCCTAGTGCCTGAACAGGCACAGGGTGCTTGGCTTCATCTCATGTGCCTCCATAGCAAGCTGCCTGCTGTGGGGTCAAACAACAGGAGGGAGGTGCCTAGAGGTGTGTACAGGGGCCATGTAAAAAGGAGGATTGTTATTTCTCTTGTCCCCAAAAACCTAGAGAGTGTAAGTCTAACCTGATTAGTTTTCCGCAGCCCTCCCAAAATGATATGTTTCCAACACTTAGAACAGGCAGGGCTGAGGCACCAAAAACATCAGAAAAACACAATCAGCACAAAAGCAGGGAGTACGTATCCTTAACGCTACAAGCTTCACCCAGAAGAATGACGCTTGCACTGTACAAATCTGCATCACCACCATATCAATGTCTAAATAAAACTTTCAGGGAAATGTGGAGGGGTAATGAGTGGGTGTTAGAGCGTTTTCATGACTGCGTAACCTACAGTTAGCGTGAGTCCATTTGTTGATAAACTTTTTCTTCTCTCTTAACACAGCTGGGATGGCGGAAAGGAGATCAGGGGAGCAGACACATCTGCTCCGTCCAGAACTGGCCCTCAAAATTCCTAAGGGTGAGTCTCTACTATGTGTCAGGTTCAATCTATAGACAGTAAGAGTGAGAGAGAACGCTCCACAGATTCCAATGGTGATAGAGATAAATGTGTGCACATGTATCGTGTTGACCAATTGAACCCAAAACACCTTACATTCTTCAAAATGATTGCTTGTGTTTACATGCAGAAAAGCATTTTACTTAGCTTTGGTGGAACTGCTACTAACATTCCAAGCCATCTTATGTAACCTTTTGAACAATTTGCTGTGAAAGTTTGAGTTTAAGGTTTACAACAGCAATTTAGCATATTTGCTTCAGAGTGTTGATAAAAGCCAACCAATAGACTCCTAAGCATATTTGTTGAGGCACATTAATTACAATCCTTGTTTGGATCATTTTGCCTAAAACTAATTGTCATGTTTTTTTCTACCCAGGGCACACCCACCTCACCTACGAGGTCCTCCTGGATTATATGAGGTGGTGCGGAGACCGAATTCTATATTTGGAACACCTTTGTGGCGTGGATCCAGACCCTAAGGAGCCATTCGTTAGGAATGTCACACCTTTAAAAAGATCCTAGTATTTTTTTTTTGTGGTTTGTTTACTTATGTTGCACGTTGCAACACAAAGAAATGTCACATTTGTAATTGTTGCCCATTATAAACAAAAATCTAACAAAAAAATCAAAAACAGTTTAAAAAAAAACCCTTTTTTTGGGACCCAAAAAAAAACAAAAAAAGCCTTGTTTTTGGCAACCAAAAAAAATATAAAAATTTAAAAAAAACCCTTTTTTTGGGACCCAAAAAAAAAAAAAAAAAAAAAAAAAGCCTTGTTTTTGGCAACCAAAAAAAATATAAAAATTTATAAAAAACCCTTTTTTTGGGGACCCAAAAAAAAAAAAAAAAAAAAAAGCCTTGTTTTTGGCAACCAAAAAAAATATAAAAATTTATAAAAAACCCTTTTTTTGGGGACCCAAAAAAAAAAAAAAAAAAAAAAAGCCTTGTTTTTGGCAACCAAAAAAAATATAAAAATTTATAAAAAACCCTTTTTTTGGGGACCCAAAAAAAAAAAAAAAAAAAAAAAGCCTTGTTTTTGGCAACCAAAAAAAATATAAAAATTTAAAAAAAACCCTTTTTTTGGGACCCAAAAAAAAAAAAAAAAAAAAAAGCCTTGTTTTTGGCAACCAAAAAAAATATAAAAATTTAAAAAAAACCCTTTTTTTGGGGACCCAAAAAAAAAAAAAAAAAAAAAAAGCCTTGTTTTTGGCAACCAAAAAAAATATAAAAATTTATAAAAAACCCTTTTTTTGGGGACCCAAAAAAAAAAAAAAAAAAAAAAAAGCCTTGTTTTTGGCAACCAAAAAAAATATAAAAATTTATAAAAAACCCTTTTTTTGGGGACCCAAAAAAAAAAAAAAAAAAAAAAGCCTTGTTTTTGGCAACCAAAAAAAATATAAAAATTTAGAAAAAACCCTTTTTTTGGGAACCAAAAAAACCAAAAAAAAAAAAAAAAAGCCTTGTTTTTGGCAACCAAAAAAAAAATGTTTACAAAAAAGCCTTGTTGTTTTTATGGCAACGGACAAAACCACAAATGTTTACAAATAAGCCTTGTTGTTTTTATGGCAACGGACAAAACCACAAATGTTTACAAAAAAGCCTTGTTGTTTTTATGGCAACGGACAAAACCACAAATGTTTACAAAAAAGCCTTGTTGTTTTTATGGCAACCGACAAAACCACAAATGTTTACAAAAAAGCCTTGTTGTTTTTATGGCAACGGACAAAACCACAAATGTTTACAAAAAAGCCTTGTTGTTTTTATGGCAACGGACAAAACCACAAATGTTTACAAAAAAGCCTTGTTGTTTTTATGGCAACGGACAAAACCACAAATGTTTACAAAAAAGCCTTGTTGTTTTTATGGCAACGGACAAAACCACAAATGTTTACAAAAAAGCCTTGTTGTTTTTATGGCAACGGACAAAACCAAAAATGTTTACAAATAAGCCTTGTTGTTTTTATGGCAACGGAAAAAACCACAAATGTTTACAAAAAAGAATTGTTTTTGTGAAAACCTTCCAAAAAATGATGTCAAAACATAAAAAATGTTTAAAATGTTTATCTAAATTAAATTTAAGTATGTTGCTCTTTGCAACACAAATGTTACATTGGCAATTTAGTTCATTCTATTATATATTGTAATATATTTTTTGTACGCTACAGTTGGTAGACACCCACATGTGTTATTAAAACATTTATTTTATTACCCAAGTTTTCTTTTTGGTGTACACATCGAATGTCTTTTGTGTTGTATTTGTTTACTTGAGTGGTGTGGTCTGTAATTGTTAGTATGTTGGCTTTGGTTTATGTTAGCCTTGAGACTTGTTTTGAAGCTACATTTGAAGGGAGACCTTTTCTTGGGTCGTTATGTGAACATTGAGTTATCTAAATTTACATGAAATCATATGTTTGGAGATAGAGAAGCACGTGTGTATAAATGCCTACATTAACCAGGGCCATTACTTGGCCACCAACACTCCTAAAAAACCAAAGAGCAAACACAAACTAATCATTTTGCATAAAATTTAATTTCATCCCCAAAAGAAGCACTATAATAAATCATATTGTGCCACCCTCAAATTAAAAAAAAAAATGGCCCAAAAAATTGGCCAATGTAAATCATTAACAAAACTAAACCAAATTAAACAAAAAAACAAAAAATCAAGTTGGTGGTCGTGCCTGAAGCAGTGTGGTGAGCATTGTTAAGTTTCCTGCCATCAAATGGTGTGCCAAGAGTTCCATCTGGTCTGGGGTTAACTGTAGAGTTGTGCTCAAGTGGCCCATTAGGATCATATCTTCTGTCTGAGGCTGCTGATGATGCAGGGTGTTGAACGTTGGAAATGTCCCAGACAGAAGATGTTCGGCCAATAGTGTCATCTGCTCTGGGGTCAGCCTAAGCATTTGGGCAACGTGTGCCATTACCATGAGATGGGATCGTTGCTGCTCCAAGGCTATTTGATGCTGCTGGTGGTGCAAGGGTTGTGAAGATGTGTGGGGAGTGGTGGTTGATTGTTTGTTGTGGTCCACGGTGCGGGGGCAAACGACATGTCGCATTGGTGACAAAAAAGAAGAACGGCCTGGGGAGGAGTGAAGTGATAAAGGTGTGGAGGGAATGTAGTCAGGTGGAAGGGGTACTGTGGAACCAGTGCGCATTGAGGTTGTGCAGGAGGATTGCTCATTGAGGGGTGTGGGAGTCCGAACGGAGTGTGAAGTGCTAGGAGTGGCTACAGGAGGAATTGTCCCATCCCCAGCTGCCTGACAAGTGGCCAACACTGGCATTACCCTCCCACTACCACAACCTGCAGTGGCAGGTGAGTGAGATGTTTGGGAGGGCTCTGCCAATGGGGCATCTTCAGATCCAAACAGGCATTGGCGTGTGGCCAGCACCTGAGTGTCAACACTTTGCCGATCCCGTTGATGCTGGTCTGCTAAACTTACCAAGCTGTTACGCATATCCTGTTGAACCTGTAACATATCCTGGTGAACCTGTACCATTGTTGCTACAGATTCCTGTATGAGCCCGAGCAGACGTACTGCCTCAGTAGATTGCTGAGTACGCCTCCTTAACTCATTTTGGACCTGATACTCATCAAGCAGCCTCTCGGCTACATCCAGCATAGATGGACGAAGTTGGGTAGGTGACAATCCCTCTGCATCTAAGGCTACCTGAAAGCAGAAGAAATAGACCAAATCATTATCAAACATCATGACTAAATATTTCAGATTAGTTTGACAACTTAACACCCCAAGCAGAACGTTGAAAAGTTTGATGTGCTTCTAATGAGTACTTGTTCATTGTAAGATTATCCAAGCTAGCAACACTTCTGATAATGGGTACATATTATATTGGTGTGACTAATATGACAAAGGCAAAAAAGAATCAACATGAAGGTGTTCCCAATTAACCCTGGTGTGGTAGGTTGTTTATGCTTTTGGTAAATCTGTTACTACACCAATGAGTTTATACATCTACGTATGTTGTCTAAAATCTTGCCATCAATCGGCTACAGGACAACCCAACCAAACGATACCCATGAATTTGGACCTGGAAAATCAAAGACGGGCCGGACTTTAAAGATCCTGGATGTTTTTGGAACATTAGTGGCACACCAAATTATAACATAATTCCCTGATGTTCAAGATAGAACTCTTGTTGTGCTGGTGCATCGTCAGAATGTCATAGCACTAATTTAACACACACAATGTAAGCCACATCTAGTCCAAAATCAATGCTACCATTGAAATGTTACATGTGCACCTTGTTCCCTTATATCACATACCACAGCACTGGATGCAGAATCGTCGCCAGCTCCTGATCCAACTCCAGCTGCAACGTCAAGAGGGGCCTGATGTTCTTTTAAAAAAAAAAAAAAAAAAACATGTTTAGTACATAACCTTAGTCAGTAATGATTATGGCCAGATTGCCCTCCTAGCTTCATGAATGAAGCATTGAGGCCAAACATTCAAAAGTGCTTTCCTGGGCTCATAGGACACTTGCTAAACCCTCCCAAAGGTTAAGAAGGCTTGGTCTGCCTACTAATGACGGCACCCATTAATGCTGTCAACTGTGTTTTGCAGGGTAAACATCTAAAAGGCAACACTCTTTCCTAAGAAAAAACATGTGTGTTAATGGGGTTAATAAGATTCAAAAAAACATTATTTGACTAGACATACCAACACCTTCCTCCAGGCCTAGCTGCACTGGGTGTGTTCCCTGCTGCGGATCTTCTGTAAAGGACATAGCAATATGAGCTATCTTGGCCAAAAAAAAACATCTACATTGTTTGGCACAGTATGATATTGGACCTACCAGGAGGAGGGTCAGCACTGATGTCAACACCTGTGAGTCCGTCTGGTTCGCCAAGCTGCATGGGCTGTGGAGGGGCTGAGATCCGTGCTACAGATGAACAAATTGCAGGTTGGGGAAAACAAAAAAAGGACAATTGGAAGGGCAAGTATCACATTCTCTTAATGTCACACATAGGATAGTAGTTAATCTTTTCCAAACAACTCACACAATTGACATCCAAGATAATATCCTACCTCGGTGCAAAGCATCCGAATCTAAGTCCTCTCTGGGAAAGATGGTATCGGGTCCTATGATGTTCAAGAAAGGTAATTGATAATCCCAGAGAGAACTTCGTGCACGTTCATCCAGCCGACCTTGACGGTCATAAAGACCCTCCGCAGCCCATGCAATTAGCTTCTTCCGAACGGACCCACAGATGTCGTTGACCTTCTTCCGCACACTGTCACGGTGGCGAGGTGCTTCACCCAGTGCATTTACAGCATCCCGGATTTCATCCCACAATCTGTTCTTCTCTGTTACTGAGTAAGACGCGGCCCTGGTCCCATGTATCGCCTGATATCTGGCCATATAGGCGTGGACCAGGGCACAGCACTGATTGTGGGTGAAACGGGGAAGCCGGGGTAATGTGGACAAGCTGACTCTGGTGGACGGACCCGCTCCAGGACTACTGTCAGAAGAGCCAGCTTGTCCACTTGGTGTGTTAACACCTCCCCCGGCTTCCTCCTCCGGGATGGGGATGGTGGACTCCCTCATGGATACAGCTGGAGCCTCCCTCACACCAGAGCCAGACGATCTGCCCACCCTGCCCCCCCTGCCCCCCCTGGCCCCCCTGGCCCCCCTGGCCCCCCTGGCCCCCCTGGCCCTTCTCATCCTTCCAGTGGGTGGGGCCATGGGAGCACGAGGTGGGCAGAGAATCTGGCTGTCCAGCAGCAGCAAAGAGCCCCAAACTCCTAAATCTGAAATGACAAAAGAGAAAACAGAAAAAACAGGATTTGCAGATTGCTCTTCATATACAGTATAATTAGTGAACAGTTACAGAACACACTTACCTAATGGCACAAACAGACTTGGTCGTGGTGGTGGTGGTAGTAGTGGGCAAAGAGCAGAAGAGGCTGCAAAGAAAAGGAAAAAAAAAAAACACATAAGAAAACGCATATGGGTACAAATCACACGAGGCCCTCCAAACACTTACCTAATGGCACAAACACGGTGGTGGTGGTGGTGGTGGCAAAAAAAGCAGAAGAGGTTGCAAAGAAATGTACAAAAAAAACACATAAGAAAACGCATAGGGGTACAAATCACACGAGGCCCTCCAAACACTTACCTAATGGCACAAACACAGTGGTGGTGGTGGTGGTGGTGGTGGTGGTGGCAAAGAGCAGAAGAGGCTGCAAAGAAATGTACAAAAAATACACATAAGAAAACGCATAGGGGTACAAATCACACGAGGCCCTCCAAACACTTACCTAATGGCACAAACACAGTGGTGGTGGTGGTGGTGGTGGTGGTGGTGGTGGTGGTGGTGGCAAAGAGCAGAAGAGGCTGCAAAGAAATGTAAAAAAAAAACACATAAGAAAACTCATAGGGGTACAAATCACACGAGGCCCTCCAAACACTTACCTAATGGCACAAACACAGTAGTGGTGGTGGTGGTGGTGGTGGTGGCAAAGAGCAGAAGAGGCTGCAAAGAAATGTACAAAAAATACACATAAGAAAACGCATAGGGGTACAAATCACACGAGGCCCTCCAAACACTTACCTAATGGCACAAACACAGTGGTGGTGGTGGTGGTGGTGGTGGTGGTGGCAAAGAGCAGAAGAGGCTGCAAAGAAATGTACAAAAAATACACATAAGAAAACGCATAGGGGTACAAATCACACGAGGCCCTACAAACACTTACCTAATGGCACAAACACAGTGGTGGTGGTGGTGGTGGTGGCAAAGAGCAGAAGAGGCTGCAAAGAAATGTACAAAAAATACACATAAGAAAACGCATAGGGGTACAAATCACACGAGGCCCTCCAAACACTTACCTAATGGCACAAACACAGTAGTGGTGGTGGTGGTGGTGGTGGTGGTGGCAAAGAGCAGAAGAGGCTGCAAAGAAATGTAAAAAAAAAACACATAAGAAAACGCATAGGGGTACAAATCACACGAGGCCCTCCAAACACTTACCTAATGGCACAAACACAGTAGTGGTGGTGGTGGTGGCAAAGAGCAGAAGAGGCTGCAAAGAAATGTAAAAAAAAAACACATAAGAAAACGCATAGGGGTACAAATCACACGAGGCCCTCCAAACACTTACCTAATGGCACAAACACAGTGGTGGTGGTGGTGGTGGTGGCAAAGAGCAGAAGAGGCTGCAAAGAAATGTACAAAAAATACACATAAGAAAACGCATAGGGGTACAAATCACACGAGGCCCTCCAAACACTTACCTAATGGCACAAACACAGTAGTGGTGGTGGTGGTGGTGGTGGCAAAGAGCAGAAGAGGCTGCAAAGAAATGTACAAAAAATACACATAAGAAAACGCATAGGGGTACAAATCACACGAGGCCCTCCAAACACTTACCTAATGGCACAAACACAGTAGTGGTGGTGGTGGTGGTGGTGGTGGTGGCAAAGAGCAGAAGAGGCTGCAAAGAAATGTAAAAAAAAAACACATAAGAAAACTCATAGGGGTACAAATCACACGAGGCCCTCCAAACACTTACCTAATGGCACAAACACAGTGGTGGTGGTGGTGGTGGTGGTGGTGGTGGCAAAGAGCAGAAGAGGCTGCAAAGAAATGTAAAAAAAAAACACATAAGAAAACTCATAGGGGTACAAATCACACGAGGCCCTCCAAACACTTACCTAATGGCACAAACACAGTAGTGGTGGTGGTGGTGGTGGTGGTGGCAAAGAGCAGAAGAGGCTGCAAAGAAATGTAAAAAAAAAACACATAAGAAAACTCATAGGGGTACAAATCACACGAGGCCCTCCAAACACTTACCTAATGGCACAAACACAGTGGTGGTGGTGGTGGTGGTGGTGGTGGTGGCAAAGAGCAGAAGAGGCTGCAAAGAAATGTACAAAAAATACACATAAGAAAACTCATAGGGGTACAAATCACACGAGGCCCTCCAAACACTTACCTAATGGCACAAACACAGTGGTGGTGGTGGTGGTGGTGGTGGTGGTGTTAAAGAGCAGAAGAGGCTGCAAAGAAATGTAAAAAAAAAACACATAAGAAAACGCATAGGGGTACAAATCACACGAGGCCCTCCAAACACTTACCTAATGTCACAAACACAGTGGTGGTGGTGGTGGTGGTGTAATCCTTTATAGGCAAAAGGAGGCTGCAAACATTAAACATACATGAGAAATCGCATGACCTACATACGTGCACATAATAAATTACAGTTATCAGGAAAGCAAAAATGGTGTCTTTGGAAGCTGGGAAGGTAAGGGGGCAGGTTTAGATGCCAAATCTAGACTGCACACCTTTAACAAACATGAGAAAACACATGTCCAAACCACATGCACATGGGGCCAACTGCCAATGATTAAAAGACACTTGAGGGGTTCCCAAGCTATTGTGGGTTGGAGGGGATTCACCATAGACAACTTAAGCACACCCAAGATAAGTACAAATTGTCTCCTTCCTTTTTTTTGGGAGAGAGAGATACAATTGTCTTACCTCCAGATAATGTAGGTTGTGGGTCACAGGGTCTTGCTAGCACATAAGAAACATCGATCTATAACATCCAGCAGCCATATTGGCCATGTGCTCCTTTTATAGCTGGCTCACAGGTGTGATAATTAGCGGCCGTTTCTATATATATCTGCGCATTCGCGAATTTGCGTGTTCAAAATGGAGGACGATATCCCAGACGCATTAGATGGTGCAATGCTGGCATTTATTGGTGCCTTGTTTGAGGAGGCCCTGGCACAGGAGGCAGCAGAAGGTGGGGAAGCTGCAGCAGCAGCAGCAGCAGCACCTCCAGCAGCAGCACCTCCAGTCCGTGTGCCCTTACCTCGCCAGCCACGCATTTTTGCTCCAAGGATCTATTTGGACAAGCTGCGGGATTCTGATGTCAGGAGGAAGTTCCGGCTCGAGCGAGGAACTATTCTACACCTCTACCAGCTCATAGCAGAGAAAATTGACCCGGACACACAGCGCGGCCATGCGGTGCCCGGCATGGCCAGATTGCTGGCCACTTTGTATATTTTAGGGCGTGGCAGCTTCCAAGCCACTTCGGGAAGTATCATGGGCATTAGCCAGCCCACAGTTTCAAGGGTGTTCATGTTGGTCATTAATGCCATAGTGGATATAGTGCCCAATTTTATCCACTGGCCACAGAATGAAAATGAGTGGAATGAAGTCAAGTTGGGTTTCTACCGGCGGGCACACATGCCGCAAATCCTAGGGGCAATCGATGGCACCCACATAGCCATTAGGCCCCCAAGGAGCCACGAAAGTGAATACCGGAACCGCAAGCAGTACCACTCTGTGAACGTCCAATTAGTGTGTGACGCCAAACAGCGCATCATGAGTGTCAACACTGGTCACCCAGGGTCGTGCCATGATTCCAGTATGTTAAGAACAAGTACTCTGTACGAGGTGTTTGAAAGTGGACAAATGCCCGAAGGGTGGCTTATTGGTAAAGTATTTTGTCTTAACAACATAAACTGTAAGATTACATAGACATAGGAATAAGCTACATCGGTGTACACCCTGATTTAAGCAAAGCCTACCTAAAATGGATGTGTTATTAGTTGTCAGGCTGTTCACACACAACCAGATCAGCAGCTTAGCAGCTCACAAAAGAAAGATTTGCAAAGTTGTCTTTGAGTCCAATGAAGGTGGTTAACCAATGTGTAAATGGTGTCCTCTAGCCACCCAAAGAAAACCTACAAATGATTCCAATGGTATTGCCATATCCCCAAAGTACTTTGCATAAGTGAGTCAATATTGGTTTCCTCACTCTAGTTGCAGATATATTCCAGAAGTAAGACCTAGGCTAATGTAATAGGAACAGAATAGGGGCCAAGTTGTAACTTGCAAGAGAAACCCACCACTTTGTGTGTCCTTTTTCCCATTTGTATTAGTGATTTAGGCAGTTAGACAGAGTTGAGATGTTTCATATGATTTTTTGCAAACAGACGAGCAGGTTGTTTAGTAAAATGCCTAATTGTCTCCCATTTTGAGGAGTCATCTAAAGTCACATGATAGGAAGAACTAATGTATATTTTTCTTATTTTTCAGGGGATGCTGGTTACCCGCAGCTGACGTGGCTGATGGCTCCAATCAGGTACCCCCAGGGCCCAGCAGAGAGGAATTACAACAGGGCCTTGCGGAGAAGCCGGAGTATCATTGAGTTGACCATAGGTCTTCTCAAGTCCCGGTTTCTCTGCTTGGCCCGGCCTGGGGGTGAACTCCTGTACTCTCCTACAAAGGCTTCCAAGATCATCCTGGCGTGCTGCGTGTTGCACAACATGTGCGTTGCCCGGGATGATTCTTGGGAGCTGACGGAGGAGAGGGAGCCAGAGGTCCGTCAGCCGGCGGCCCCCAGGCGGCGGAGCACCGCTGCCGGTATGGCCACCCGGAATACCCTGGTTGCTAGCCACTTTACATGTAAGTACTGTAACCGGTCAAGATAGGGCATGTGTATTAATTAGCTAGTTAGCAGAGGTGCCACTCACAGGGAGACAGAGGGTGATTATCATCTGCCAATGACACTTGCCATTGTAGATAAAGTGTAGTCAACATTGGTAAAATTGTGTTACTTGAGCAAAAACATGCACCTCTAACCATAAACATGTTGGTATTGTGAATAGTGTAAAGGGCTGAGAAGAGCTGGCAGGTGTTTATTTGTGTCTATGCCACCTGTGTAGTTATTGATAACATGAACGGCTGCTTGGTATCTTATGGTGTTGTAATTTTCCAGAACATCAACATCTTGGAATCATGGCACGTACCATGGGAAGCCTGTGGTGATGGGCTGTCTGGCGTCACAGGTGTGTATTCAAATGTTTACATTAATGATTTCTGGTTTGTGTAAGTTGGCATAAAATGTGTTATTTCACTCGTGATGTCGAAATTAAATGAAGTTCAGAATGAAGCAAACAGGCATTAAGATGTGATTTTCATAATGAAATGTCTTATCCTTTGTTTTATTTTTCCAGGAGTGGTACTGCTTGCGGGTGTAGGTGGTAGAAACCCACCTTGATGGACTCCACTCATTTTCTTTTGTGGTCAGTGGATATTTGGTAAGGCACATGGCCAATGACCAACATGAACACCCTGGAACTTCGAAAGTGGCTTGGAAGCTGCCCAGCAACCTTGCCATGCCTGTCCCCTATGAGCTGGTAGAGGTGCAGAATGGATTCTGAACTCTGCCGGAAGTTGTGGAAGACATCAGAATCCCGTAGCCATGGAGCAAAGATCGTGGTCTGGCGCTGTAAAGGCACACGGACTGGAGAGTGACAATATTCTTTTGCTGCATCCCTCCTTCTGCTGTCATTCTCAAATAAATAAATACATTAGAATTGAACATGTGTTTTTTTGTTTTGTGTGGGTGCCTACAGACAAAAGGGCCATCCACACTGTAAGATTTAGAGAAGACTTTATCCTTCCGATTGACATTTTCTATGTAGTGCAAGGGCCTGCCTGATTGCATCCAAATTGAAAGTGTTGAGGTTTGAGCTTCTATTATATGGTTTGGTTAAGTCTACAGGAAAAAGTCTAGACAAATTGTTAGTGTATGGCCCATTAAGCTGCCAAGGCCGGAGTTTTGCACTTTGCATGCTGCTTGTACTGGTGATGTGAGGGGTTGTAATGTAGAGTAGGGATGTATCAGTGTTGTGTTGAGGTGTGAGGCAAATGTAGTGTTGGACTATGAGGGCCTGTGTTGTTGAAATATGGAGAGAGTCCAATATCAGACACCTATGTTTATTGGTCAAGAAATTGTAAGAACCATGGTAAATATGTAAAGAATTGCATCTCGATAAAACTAGGACCACACTCATAAAATCAAAATTGTGTTGTTTCCATTGATGTGCTTGAAATTTGGGTAGGACACCCCCCTCCCCCCCCAAATTCAAGATAGTTTAAAAAAACTGTTTAAAAAAATGAGAGTGAAAAGAGATCCCAAGTGTAGTGATGTGATTTGAACCCATGACGTTGTGAACTGCAGTGAAGTTGCAAAGCACTTAGCTATTGTGCAGAATAAAGCTGTATGGTGGAAAAAATGGAGTGTGTTAAGGCTAAAAAGCACATATAGCTAAAGAACTAAACATTGTATGGAATGTGGGAAGAAGACCATGGTAAAATTGTGAGGTTTCATCTTGCCCTGAAGTAGGGTAGGGGTTTGGTCACTTGCCTTTGGTACTTTCCTTCATAAGATCGATTCGACACACAGACAAGATCAAAAAAACACTTAAAATGGTGTAAGCTTGCAAGCGCTTCTGAGTGTAACATTATTTAGCAATATATATGATGTAATCCGTTACATTTTAGCAATATAAACAAAAAAAGAAAATAAAAAAAGTAGGTGGAGATGGTAAGCCTCGAACCTACAGCAGAGGGAGATGAATTACAGACATGTGATGTGTGCACTAATCCACTAGCCCACATCGCTATGTGAAACTGCTATAAGCACGAAGACATAAGTTTGCGAATTGGCGAAGCCGCGATCGTAAGTGAATCCCGCTGACGGCGGAATTCATTATTGCTGTTTTACTCGCCAATTCGCCGCAGCGCCAGTTAATTGATTTGAACGCGGCGAAACTGAAACACGTCATAGAGGTTTGAAGCTGCAGTTTCTTTAAATCCGGCCCCCCATCTTAGGACTATAAGTTAATTAGGGCCTATACTTAAAATATGAAGACATTGGGCGGATTTGAGTAGTTTAACAAAAGAAACCTGGGCATAACTGACTCTGCTCAGTTCACATAAATGATGTGTTTTGTCAACCCACAATATGAAATTTGGAGCAGAGTAAATTTCTGGCACATCAGTGGGTATATTTCTGTATGTGCAAAATCTTTAAAGAAGATAAAAACACAGGGAAATGTACATGGTGTGCATTCATTGCAGACATATATTGCAAATGCTTTTTTTTTTTTTTTTACATACACTTTAAGCCATGACTTCTGGCTTGCAGTAATAAAACTGTTAGCAATACAGCCAGGGAGATAGCATCTCCTTGCAAAAGAGCCCAGCCATGTAGCAGTCTACATATTTCTGTCAAAACAGATTTCCTTTAAATTTTCTGCGTGGGGAGCCCAAGAGTTAGATTTAGCAGGTAAAATGCCCCGCCTCTAATAAATACATAAGTTACAAAACATATACAAGTAAAAGAAAAAAAAATAACGATAAGAGGTTTGAAGAACTTTGCGAAATTATTGATATTTATAAAATTCTGAAAAGTGTTGCAGCATGGTGTTCAGGAAACACAGTGTTATTTATAATTTGGAAAAAAACTGTATTACTTATGATATATTAGATACATATCAGTGGCCTTACCAGTAAAGGAAATAACATGTTAACATTTAAATCTATGATTATTCTTTTGTATTCTTAAAAACATGCAATAATGTAAGCCTAAATATAATAAAATGACCATATTTGGGCTTAAAGTCATAGTTTAACTAAAGCCTAATGTAATAAACCTCTCTGCAGCTGGAGTTAACATATACTGTATGTATGTATATATATATATATATATATATATATATATATATATATATATATAATTTATATATATATATATATACACATATATATATATATATATATATATATATGTACAGTATATTCAAATTTACTGTCTCTGTGCTCCTGTTGTTTTCCAATAAAACAAGAAGGGTTCCTCAGTCATGTGTCCAGCAACATCGAAAGTACTAATCACTGTTGCAGATACTGCACAGAGTTACAGCAAAACAGTCTCTTAAAAGGAAAAGGGTCCTACATCATACAGTATGTGATGGCTACCAACGATCGTGAACCCGCCGTGTTGCTAGGATACGGCATGGTCCGGATCTCGATAAAGAGTCAATGACAGGACTCTTTACCCATGTGATCGGCTGTGTCCAATCACAGCCGGTCACATGTAAATGAGGAAGTGCCGTTATTCGGCTCTCCTCGCCTCACACTGTCATTGTGTGAGGCGAGGAGAGGCGATCAGCGGCTTCTCTTCATAGGGGAGACAAATACAAGTAATCAGGGCACTAATCATCAGTGCCCTGATTACCCAAAATGTAAATAAAGTGCCAATTACTGCCTACCATCAGTGGCCACAGTGCCCGCCATCAGTGCCCACAATCAGTGCCTATAGTGCTGCCAGTCAGTGCCCATCAGTGCCTGCTCATCTAGGCAGTGATGGGCACTGACTGGCAGCACTATGGGCACTGATGGTGATGCCCATCACTGTCCATCAGTGCCGCCCATCAGTGCTCGTCAGTGCCACCCGTCAGTGCCCATTAGTGCCACCCGTCAGTGTTCATCAGTGCCACCCGTCAGTGCTGCCTCTCAGTGCCCATCAGTGCTACATCTCAGTGCCCATCAGTGCCACCTTTCAGTGCCCATCAGTGGCACCTATCTGTGCTCATCAGTGCCACCTATCAGTGCCGCCTATCAGTGCCCATCAGTGTAGCATATTAGTACCTCCTCACCAGTGCCACCCCATCAGTGCCCATAAGTGCCACCTCATCAGTGCCCATAAGTGCCACCTCATCAGTGCCCATCAGTGCAGCATATCAGTGCCGCCTCATCAGCGCACATCAGTAAAGGGGAAAAATGTATTTATTTTCAAAATTTACTCACAGAAAATAAGAAAAACTTTTTTTTTTCAAAATGTTCTGTCTTTTTTCTTTTTTTTTTGTAAGAAATAAAAAACCCAGAGGTGAAATAAATACCACCAAAAGAAAGCTCTATTTGTGTGAAAAAAAAATGATAACAATTTCATATGGGTACAGTGTAGCATGACCGCGCAATTGTCATTCAAAGTGTGACAGCGCTGAAAGCTGAAAATTGGCCTGGGCAGGAAGGGGGTGAAAGTGCACTGTAGGCAAGTGGTTAAGAGAGACCTGCTACAGCTGGCAGTCTCTGTCATTCTCTGTCCCTGCACCGTGCTGATCTACTCACTCTCTCTATTGTTCCTTTGTCAGGGTGCCAGAAAACCAGACCACACGGGTGGGTAGTCATCCAAGCCGGAGTCGAGTCCAGAAGCGGGTAGTCTGCCAATGCCGGGCCATCTGCCGATGTCGTATCGTCTGCCGATGCGGGGTCGAGAGCCAGGAGAGTTGTCAGCCCAGCCAGGTCATACACGGAGGAAAACGGAGAACAGAAGACTGCTAGCAGAGATGCCCCTTGGAGCACAAACACAAGGGCAAGGACTGCAACCCATCAGGTGATAGATATAGTCAGGTGTGCAGCATCATCTCTGTGCGACGCCCAGGCAGCAGGCAAGTGATGATGCAATCAGAGTTTATAAGAGGCAGCAGTCTGCACATGTTCAATATGGCTGTTCTGATTCCTGTGTTAGCAATGGTTCTCTAAAGTATGTAGGGTACCTTTTACTTGCACTAAAGTGTAGTTTGTTTTTTTAGTGAAAATATAGCATATTAATACAAAATAAGCAAAAATAAGGAGGTTGCCTTATTATGTAAAGGATGATATGCTATATCAGTGCTCCAATCAAATGAACCAAACCAGTTAAAATTTATCAGATAAACCACAAATACCTCGAAATAATGTCAAAATGTCATCCGCCAACAGGGTATATTTTTAAACGTGTCTCACTGATTCAGACAAAGGTATACAGATATGGACTGTCTGATCTGTGTGTCAAAAAGCAGAAGTCTGCAGAATTCATTGGCTTTTTTAACCATAGTGGTTTACTTACAATACTGCATAGCATTGCTTAATGGCTATAGTGCGTGAGAAAGGATGTTTCAGTTTTAACACAGCATCGTTCACACCGTCTGGACAGCTTTCTATTCCCAGACATGTGAGACAAAAAATTAATTCATGTGATAGGTTGTCTACATGATATGAACACACCCTTTGGGACACTGTCTAAAAACTAGGGATGAGGTTAAAGTTGAGCATGGGTTTGAGGCAAACCAAATCAATTTGCAGTTAACGACATAGAAAACAAAAGGCACAATTTCGCAGCCATAGGAATCAACTACCAATAAATGTACATCCCGGCCTTTAAACTTTGTTCAGCAAGCTTGAAAGGGCCAAAGAGGAAGCTTTTGGATAAGTCATACATCAGCAGCCATATTGAAAATATTCTTAGCTGCGATCAGGAAAGCATAGAGTTCTGGTCATTAAGTGCATGGGGACAGATTAGTGTAGGGCTTGTAGGCAACCGGTGTCTTAAATACATTTCCATTTTTGCAGTCAAATTTGAGAAAATGTCACTATGTGTTTATGTGCTCCCATTCACACATCATACATAAAAATAATTATTATAAAAAATATTAGTATAACTTTCTAGGTATTTAATTAGAATAGACCTCAGGCAGACTACAAGCTACTCTGGGCAAAGTGGATAAACTTCATCTGTCCCCACTAAAAAAAGTTTTTCCCTCTTTAACTTACAAAAAAAAGCCACACTTCTATATATTTAACCCTTTCTTAGGACAGACAGTGTTTAAATCTAGTTTACAAGTGATAATGAGACTTGTCAGCACAGTAGAGACAGGGTTAATTATGGTATACAATAATTTGCCACCCTCCTCTGCATAGCAGAGCCCCCTCTGCATTGCAGAGGAAATTTCAGTTGGGTAGGGAAGAATTTGTATATCTTAAAGTTCATGATGTGTGCCCTGCAGCTTCTTTATAGCTTGTCCCTGTGCACATGCACTATAATCATAGCAGACTGTGTGTTCTTTCATAGGACATATTTCCTCATGTTTTCAGATTTTTTTCACAGCCTGTCTATGTCCACATGTACTACAATCATAAGAGGCTGCTGCGTGTGTTTTTTTCTTGTAGGGCATTTTCCCTAATTTTTGCTGGCTACAATAGATTTTTTTTCACAGCTTGTCCCTGTCCACATGCATTGTAATCATAACAGGCTGCATATTGGTTTTTAACAGCTTCTCTTGAGTAGATATCATATGACATCATTTAATTTAAGTGGAGATATCTGGATGATGCCTGCAGCTACAGGCATCACCCAGATAACTTTTGTTTCAGCTGGCGATTCCCTACAGTGTTAAAGCCATCTTAGTGGCTGTTTAGCCGCTTGATTGCTTTACAGGTGGCGGGAGGGGACGCCCCCCCCTCCTCCGCTGCCCTCCGCTGCCTTCTGGTGCTTCTTTGGTCTCTATGATTTTTACATGTAGGAGAGAAATGCCTGAATTGGCTTGGCTGGCAAGTGGTTAAAGGCATTTTCTTTTTAAAAACTGTGTAATATTCTTGGGCAATGTGTAAAAAATACACAGAATACACAGAAGCCTATGTTTTCCATTGGGGGAGCATGTAACAAGATGCTTTACAGGCAGGAGATTGTGGAAGACAGGGGCAAAGCAATGTCACCCCCATAACACAAAGTGCCCAAACAAGGACTTTTATACACTATATTGTCAAAAGTATTGGGACGCCTGCCTTTACACACACATGAATTTTAATGGCATCCCAGTCTTAGTCCGTAGGGTTCAATATTGAGATGAGCAAGTTTGGGGTGGAGGAACTTGACTGGCCTGCAAAGAGTCCTGACCTCAGACCGATAGAACACCTATGGGATGAATTAGGGTGGAGAATGCGAGCCAAGCCTTCTCGTTCAACATCAGTGCCTGACCTCAGAAATATGCTTCTGGAAGAATGGTCAAACATTTCCATAGACACACTCCTAAACCTTGTGGACAGCCTTCCCAGAAGAGTTGAAGCTGCAAAGGGTGAGCTAACTCAATATTGAACCCTATGACTAAGACTGGGTTGCCATGAAAGTTCATGTGCGTGTAAAGACAAGCATCCCAAAACTTTTGACAATATAGTGTATTAGTATTAACAGCTGTTACAGCGTATATGAGATTTTATTGTTTGGGTTTACATCTACTTTAAAGCCTGCTTCACACCTATGCGTTTTTTGGTGTTTCTTGGAGAAACGCATTAGAGTACATTTAACATGGTTTCCTATGAGACATGTTCATATCTATGCTTTATTCAGCTGCTGCATTTTTGGAAAGGGTGAGGCACTTTTTTAAAAGCAAAACAGTGCATTTTTGGTTCAAAAGACTTATATGGAGACGCTGCATAAAAGCATGTAGTGCCTTTTTGATGCATTTTTGACATGTTTTTTTATCTGCCAAACAACAAATTTGCCAAAAAAAGCATAGAAACTGCAAAATGCATTAAAAAAAATGTGTGAAAAACACATGAAAAGCTTGTGTGCAAAATTGCAAACTGCACCGCAAAAAGCACTACAGAATCGGATCAAAAGCAAACTGCATAGGTGTGAACCAGCCCTGACAAATTTAATTTGAGTTCTTGATATTGCAATGCTGAAGTACATTTTCCTATGTGTCCTGCCTATGTGCATAAGAGTAATTGTTAGCAACAACTGTTTGGTAGCTAGCTTGTTGGCAGGTTGATGTGCACAGATTAGTTAGCCAACAGCCAGCCCAGGCTAGGGAAAGGGTTGTTTTATCTCTGTTCCAAGGGCTTTTGGTCCTAGCCAGCCCACCTGTGCTTAAAAAGTGGCACAGCTAAGGCCCAGGAGCTGGAGTGTGGGCGCGGGTACAGGTGGATTCGAGTGCTGCTGTTTCTAAAGGAACCGAGATTTGCAGAGATCATCCAAGCCATGCACAATGCCATAATGGACTCTCACCTCAGGGAGGTATGCCTGGGACAATACATTATTCTAGTTAGGATTAGGGACAGGACATTGTTCATTTTCAACTGTATGCTGTATCATGTTCAGTAAAGTTATATTGATCGTTATGGGCCTGGTCTGAAGTTACTCAAAGGGGTACATGTTGGTTTTGGTGTATTTTAAAAGAACTTGGGTCTGTAAAGCACATGTGGGGTATGAAGTAACACTACTACAAAAGGGTTAACTCTGCAAGACAAGAAGAGGAGTGTAGTTGCTATGGGTAACCAAGTAAAGTAACAAGTTACAAGCAACCAGTCATTAAGCGTGGTACCTGGTAAAGGTGACAGGTCATCCAGTAGTAAGGGGGTCAATGTTCTGACTACCACTCTAGTGGTCGGTATCGAATAGCAACCGGATCTGAACCTGCATTACGGAGATCTATGGCCTGGCCTCAAGGTATGAGAATGGAAGAGTTAAGTGAGAACACACATGATGTCTGCGCTAGGTACTCAGCGGACCCCATTTTGTTACTGGGAGTGAGGTAACAGAGGTACACTGGACTGGTGGAGTCGGTGTAGGCTAAACACATCCCTTTTAATGCAAACATACAAGTAACAGTGTGAAGTGACATGGGACAAGTCCCTTTTCAGAGGAAATCTGCACCTTATTACTGCACACTGTGAAGGCTCATCTTTGAGTCGGGGTGCTGCCCTAATGTTAGATTCTTCACATATGATTAAAAATTAGTGCTGCGCAGTGTTATCTCAGGCGGTACACAACTCATATGGACATACATACTTTCAAAAATTCCATCGACATAAAAGTGACAAAAAATTCATCCAAAAATCCTAAACAAGATATTAACACTCTATAGCGTAGATCCGTAATATATAAAAAGTGATAAGAAATCAGCATGTGCTGGGATATTCAGATGACATATCAACATCTCATTAAAGACAATATGTTCCTATATTCAGTGTCTTAAAAACAAAGTGATACTAAACACACTGTTTGATTTACACTGTACCTTCTATTTCTGTAAAAGGATGTTGACACTGTAATTCTTTTAATAAAAAAAACATCCAAGTACCTTTTCCTAATTTATAGACAGCTGTCACATGACCCAGCTCTTTCCCAATCCGTCTACAGGGAAACATAAGCAGGAGGCGCTTTTAGTCCTCTATTGCTGCTCGCATGTTTAAAAAAAAAACAGCCTTTGGAATACAGAGTAAAAATAAATAAATAATATCAATAAACAGTTTTAAATTGGCATACAAATATACTGTATATCTAAAATGGTCAAACAGCGCTTGTAGAATTAATGAGGCCAATGGATCACCACAGCTCCGGTCACACAACTTCTGTGACATTCAGAGAGAAAAGGTAAGAAGTGCTTCCATAGTGTAAGACCGTATTTAAAAATGTAAACACTTACAAAATACAAAAGCCAAAAAGGCTTCACAGTGTGTATGGTATAATCTTCACAGCATTCCTATGGGCTGTCTTGGATCTGTCCCGCTCATCCATTCGTACGCCGTTGCATGATGATGTCATTCCCGTAAGCCCCACTGCCATTTAACCACCAGACAAAAAAGACAAATATTGGTATACACTGGTCGGAGAAATAATCCCACCATGCGCCATCTGGTGTTCACTTATTATCACCAACTATGATGCAGCAACCAACTTACACTAGAGGTAGAATTACAAAATCTAATCGCCAATGTTCACCAACTAGTGTGCAAAATACATAATTATAGCAGGGAAAAAAAAATAAAGCAGCCCATAGAAAAAAAATATATACATTACCAGAAAAAAATATAAAAACAATCAAACAACAAACTTAATGGTCTGCTATACGAGGCAAGCCTGTACTCCTGTAAAATTGAAAGCTAAATGCATTAAATTATCAGCATCACATAAATATCATAGCCCTCTGGAATGCCAGCCCCCGGTAGCAAATTATACTAGATTCTAAAAGATTTAAAAAAAAACATAAAAGGCATAAAAAAAACATAAAAACCAACCTCAGCTGTTATTAATAAAACTATTAACATCCCAGTCAACATTGAGTCCAAAAGGGACATATGTCTTGAGGTTATAAATCCAGTGTGTTTCTGACCTGGAAATAACCCTCCTAATAAAGCTTCCCATCCCATGTGGTACACACACAATTGCCAAAAACAAGGTACCCTCTGGATTTTTAGCATGACATTTTGCATAATGAAAGGTTAGGAAGCTTAGAAAGGTTGTGACCCTTAAAGCCCTGTTTGATGTTTCCAGTGTGTTCACATGGTGCACTTCACATACTGTTTGCTGCAACGGCACTGAATAAAATAAACAACATACTTAGACGTGCAGGGGACAAAATAATCAATATCATAAGAGGTGTTCAAAAGAGAAGATTGAAAATAAGTCATATGTCTCCTTTTAAAATAATTAAACTGGCACACATTGCACCTCCGACAGGAGAAAAACCCTTTCATAGTATGAAAAAACTAAAAAGGGATTTGGGAGGATCTATGACATTGGGAGCAATTCTGTATCAAAGAGGACCATTGGTTTGAAGAAAGAGCGACTGGGCATGGCATGGAAATGTGTCCCGCCCACTCTGGCATTACTTCTGGTTGCCTGGATTCCATGCTGGTCCTGACAGCACGGCTCTCCATCTTGGATCAGAGACACAGGGTTTCCCACTGCTGGTGGGCTGCAACTTCTACCTGCAGCTGTCTTTACTCCCAGGAGGCATCCAGCTGGACGTTATGGATTCATTGATATGCCTGTTTTTCACTTCCATCTTGTTAGTGTTTTTAACCCTTCCTTGTCATTAAAGTGTTTTATTACTGCACTTAGAAGCGCCATCTTCTCTGCTTTGTTTTACCAATAGAGTGTGCTTCCCTCTTCTGAAATGCTGCTGTGGTGCATTAATCACAATTCAAGAGCCAGTCATGTACTCTTTGCCAAAGTCCCCTTTTTTATCCAGAGCGCCCTATTCTTCACACTCCTACTCCTTGTAAAAAAATGAAAAAAACTCCTTCTCCTGTACATTTTCTCTGTCACATTAGCCTTATCTCTGATCCAGCACTGGGTTCTCCCTTGCACGTGGCCATAGCCAATTCTGGGTTCAACTAAAAATGCTGGAGTCACAGTCAATCAGCACTGGGGTGCTGCCCTAAAGGGCTAGGCAATGCATTGCTCACTATGTCTAAAGTCCCCTGTGGCTCCAATGTCCTCCGTGCTTTCAGCTACTGTAAACCCTGTCTACTCCAGCAACCTCTGCACTCCTGTATCCCCAGCGACCCCAGTAATCTTGTGCCTCCAGTGGCATCTGAGTTCCAGTACTTCCAGTATCGCTTGCTCTTCTGCCTCCAGAGACTATGTGACCCCTGTCTGTGACTCCAGTTTCTCCATTGACCCCAGTGTTCCTATGCCTTCAGTGACACTCTGTCCATCGACCCCCATGTCTCCAGCAACCTCTTGGTTCCCAACTTCTTTTGTCTCCAAAAAGTCCAATGTCTCCAATAGTCCTCACATTTCTGTGCCTCCTTTGGTTCTCTTATCCTCAGTGGCCCCAGTGTCTCTAGTGGCCCCTCGCTTCTGTGTCTCCTGGGACTCCAGTGTCTCCAGTGACATCTGCACTTCTGCCTCACCCAGTTACCTCAGAGCATGCTGTTTTACCTAGTGATCTCACAGCACCCTGCAACTCTGCAGCATTTCTTGGCATGACCCAAGGGAATCCTGTCTCATGCAGTGACCCCAGAGCATTCTATGTTATCCTGTGGCTTCTTTGTGTCTCTGTGACACCTATGTCTCCCAGCAGGTTCAGGGACCTTTCTGTATTTCCTGGATCCTCTCTCTCCCTGTAGATAAGTACCAATGTTGGGCCTAAAATTGTTATTTAAAATAGTTTTTCTGCTTTCCAATTTTACACTGCTGTATCCTCTGAGGTCTCAGAAATACCCTTGATTTTTGTCCGTAGTAAATTTGGGCATACGTTACCATTTAAAATGTTCCTGCTACTTGCCAGGTTTATACTACCGTGTCTTCCTAATTCTTGCAGTTAAACAACTGCCTGTACTCCTTGGTCTCATGTATGTGGACAGAAAAAAATACCACTTTTAGAAACATTTTTCTTTTATTTTTGCCTCAAAAAATAGCTCTATAGTCTTTTGCTGCATGGCTGTTGCACTGGTCTGGTATAGACATTGCCTGATCCTATCTGCTGATTAATATAACAGCTTCTCAGTTAGCCCCTGCCAGCATTCCCATGGTACTCACAGAATCCCAGCTAGAACTTCCTATGATACTTTCAGAATTCTTGCTAGGACCTTCAGAGTTCCCTGAAATGATGCTGGGCATGCCATCTGACCAAAAGGTTACTTAAGCTCTAGCCCTTGAAGCAGTTAGTGTCTTCACAACCCCTGTTACAGTGCCAATAATGACTGTTTCTGTCCCAGATATACCTGGGCAATAGGCAAAAGCCTTGTTTGCAGCCTGCCTCAACCCCTGCATGTACTACGCCCTTGATTGCTGTCTGCCTAGACCCCTGCCTGAAGCTAAATAATCCCTTACTGTAAAGTTTCCACATTTCAGTCTTTCTCTACTTGCTTAACCCTTGGAGGGCAAGTCTGAGGGCCATGGCCTGGTAACAGTCAGCTTCAAAGAGCTGTGGTGGCAATTAGGGCTCCTGACCCATGTCAGTCATCAAACCCCTTACCATTTGTGAACCTGCATCACCTACCAGGGGGACTGTTGGCCTCTAACTCCTTCATTAAAGTGTTACTAAACCCAGGACCCTGCATTCACTATACCTGGTCTCCCACAGTACGCAGAACATAAAAATGCAATAGTTTTATGTAGCAGGTTTTCCAGGCATTGGGCCTGATTTGGGTCTGCCATTGTTACCGGTTACCTCTCCAGCCCTTGTGAGCTGCGATCCTGGGTGTGAAAACTGAGACATGGAAAACTCTGGCATCTTTGTTTTGTTGTTTTATTGTATTTAAGGGGATGGGAGAAGGGAATGAGTGGGATACTCCTTTAGGCTCAACTAAGTACAACTTGGGACTTTCTCAGAAAATATCTGTCAACGCTGTCTTGACGTCAGCCGAAGCTAGCCAACGCTCACTGACGTTCAGAACCCACTGTAACTTGAAGGAAGTGCTGAATCCCTGACTTTGGGTCCAGAAGATCCAGGACTATAGAATAATGGCTTCTAACACTGCTGCACTGCAAAGTCACTGACTTCTTCCTCTTCTTTCAAATATAAAGGAAGACAATACAGCAACAATGCAATTCAATACAAGACGGTTAGGAGGGCCCTTCCCCTGGGAGCGTACAGTCTAGGTTTTGCATGAATAAATAAACCTTATTATTTGAATTACTTGTTAGGTGGATCCCCAGATGAAAATAGAAGAATGAAAAGCCTAAAAGGGAAACCGATACACATCTACGTAAGAATTGGTAAGATGCAATATAATACATGTTTGCTTTTGGGTTTAATACGTCAGGGACCCAAGGCAGAAATATTTCAGAGATAAACTCCACATCATGTAAGCCTTTTCAGTAGTCTGAATCTGAAGAGGGAGAGATGAAGTAAGTTTGACCTAGTAATAAATATTGCAGTAGATTATGTCGGAGATGTGAGGTGGAAATATTACAGAAACATGCTGCCCATCATGTAAGTAATTTTGGTAGGCCACATTTAAAGAGTGAGAGAGAAGACACAAAAAAATATTACACTATGATTGATATGAATGATTATGGCAGGTCATGCTTCATATCATGCAAGTTATTTTAGTAGGACACATTTAAGGAGGGAGATTTGAGACATTTTTGGACCAGAAATAAAAATTGCATTGGCTTATATCTGAGACATGAGGCAAAAATATTACAGAGATACTCTGCAGTTCATTAATATTATGTGGGTGCTGGTAGCTTAATCTCCCAAGATGCTAACAAAACAGAATAGAAATATACAGTACTATGCAACATTTTTAGGCAGGTGTGAAGAAATTCTTTAAAGTAAGAATACTTTCAAAAATATATATTGTAATTGTTTATCAATTTACAAAATGCAACGTGAGCAAACAGTAGAAAAATCTAAAATCAAATTAATATTTGGTGTGACTACCCTTTGGCTTTAACCGGTTGCCGACCGCCGTAAGTACATATACTGCGGCGGTCAGCCCCGGCCAGGCAAAGTGACATATGGGTACGTCACTTGCCTGTCACTTGCTTGTGAGCCAATAGCGGAGGAGTGCGCCCGCCCCAGCTCGTTACCTAGGAAGTCCGTAACGATGTCCGCCGGTCACTCGGCGATCGTCGGTGGAGAGGGAGAAAGGCAGGCGGCTAATGTAAACAAGCCGCCTGTCATTCTCCCCTGTGTAGGAATAGTGATCATACGGTTCTACTATGAAGGACCGTTGATCACTGTTCCTACACCAGTAGCCATGTCCAATCACAGTTAGAAGCACGCCCCTAGGGACACACTTAACCCCTCATTCCCCAATAAAGTTAGCCCCTTCCCTGCCAGTGTCATTTTGCAGTAACAGTGCATATATATAGCACTGATTACTGCAGTAATGTCACTGGTAACCCCAAAAGTGTCAAAAATGTCAGTCAAGGGTCCGATCTGTCCACCGCAATGTCGCAGTACTGCAAGAAAAATCGCAGATCGCCGCCATTACGCGTTAAAAAAAAAAACACCAAAAATGACAAAAATCTTTCCCTTAGTTAATACACGCAATAACTTTTGCGCAAACCAATCAAAATACACTTTTTGCGATTTTTTTTACCAAACATATGTAGCATAAAACAAATTGGCCTAAAATGTTAAAAAATTTTGATTTTTACTTTTTTTTTTGAGAATTTCATATAAAAAAATGTGAAAAATATTGTTATTTTTGCAAAATTGACGCTATTTTTTTGTTTATAGCGCAAAAAGTAAAAATCGCACAGGTGATCAAATACCACCAAAAGAAAGCTCTGTTTGTGGGAAAAAAAGGACGTCAAATTTGTTTAGGTACAGCGTCGCACGACCGCGCAATTGTCCGTTAAATCCACGCAGTGCCGAATCGCATAGCTGAACCTGCGATCTGTGCCTGTGTCACACAGTCCCCTCCCCCCACACACGTCAGTAAGCGCCAGGCATACATTAACCCCTTGATCACCAATAAAAGTTAACCCCTTCCCTGGCAGTGTCATTTTTACAGTAACAGTGCATATTTATAGCACTGATTACTGTAGTAATGTCACTGGTACCCCCAAAAGTGTCAAAAATGTCAATTTGGGGTCCGATCTGTCCGCCGCAATGTCGTAGTCCCACAAAAAAAATCGCAGATCGCCGCCATTACTAGTTTAAAAAAAAACAATAAAAATGACATAGCTTTCCCGTAGTTAGTAGCTGCGATAACTTTTGCACAAACCAATCAAAATACGCTTATTGTGATTTTTTTTACCAAACATATGTAGCAGAAAACAAATTGGCCTAAAATGTTAAAAAATTTAAATTTTTACATTTTTTGGGGGGGAATTTCATATAAAAAATGTGAAAAATATTGTTATTTTTTCAAAATTGTCACTCTTTTTTGTTTATAGCACAAAAAGTAAAAATCGCACAGGTGATCAAATACCACCAAAAGAAAGCTCGGTTTGTGGGGGAAAAAAAGACATAAATTTAATTTGGGTACAGAGTCGCACGACTGCGCAATTGTCCGTTAAAATAACGCAGTGGCAAATCACAAAATATGGCCTGGTCAGGAATGGGGTAAAATTTTCCGGTCTTAAAGCGGTTAAAAATACGCTCATTGAGAATTTTTTTGTCAAAGACATGTAGCTAAATACATTTTGGCCTAAATATATGACAAAATTGAATATATTGGATATTTTTTAACTGTCAAATTAGAAAAATATTGTATTTTTTCAAAATTGTCGCTTTTTTTATTAATATCGCAAAAAATGAAAAGCGCAGAGGTGATCAAATATCACCAAAAGAAAGCTCTGCGAAAAAAATGGACGTAAATTTTGTTTGGGTACGGCATTGCATGACCGCGCAATTGTCAGTTAAAGTCGCACAGTGCCGAATCGCAAAAAGTGGCCTGGACGTAAAGCAGGAAAATCCTCCGGTCCTAAAGTGGTTAAAGAGGTTCCTCTGCAGCACCTCTTGCAGATGGTGTATTCTTTGTTCCCTCTATAATGGCGAGATGAGCTCTCGCATTTTCCTCCTAATAATAATGGTTTGAAAAAGGGTAGCCAACCATTAGTGGTTCATCTCTTTGATAACCCATATCCTAGAGTCCTTGTATTGGCACTGCAGCATGAATCAGCCCATCTGCCACACATTTTAAATGAAAAAAAAAAAAAAAAACTAAAAAAAAAACTCTCCTGTGCTTAAAAAGTGATGTGAAGGCGTAGGATGTTGTCAAGAATCTATAAGGCTCTGGGGAAATGTTCAGACCTTGCTGCCCTCCAAGGGTCAGGGAACACCCAATAGTAACACTGCAGAAAAGGCTCTGAGGAAGAGGGGATCCCCCCTCAAAATGCGTCAGCCATCTGTAGGGTCCCCCTGCATGTTGGACACAGTCTCGGTGACATGGTTGCTTCCTGTTCATTGTGGACGTTGATATGCTTTTATTACTGATTCATTTGCGAGTATATCTCTTTTATCTTTCCTATTAATAAACACCACTTGGGTACTTGGGTAATACGCAAGGCTGGTGCGTCCTCTCTTTAATATTTTCTGCAGTATACACATTTTAAATGACAGAGGAAACCAAATCCTCAATGTTGCTGAGGGCAATGGTGTATTTAAAGTGATTCTAAAGGTTGTATATATATATATATATATATATATATATATATATATATATCAAAAATAAATAAATAACATAACAAACTTGTAAAACTTATCTGCTTTGTGCACAGAGCAACACTGATCCTCTTCTTTTTGGGGCCCCTGCTAGTGGTCCTGGCTCCTCCCCCCTGCTGAGTGCCCCTAATAGCAAACCTCTTGCTATGAGGGCACTTGAGCAGGCTCGCTTCCGAGCCATGCTCCTATGAATGGATTTTGTCCATTCACACACACATTATGCACTTAAATAATTACAAACAATACATAGAAACACAGTTTTAACTCATTAGTATACTTTGAAAATATTTTTTACATTGTTGAAATTCATTGCTCATGTACTTTGTGAAAAAACTACACCAGGCAGTAGATGGCAGTGTTTATAAGTTTTTAGCTGCATCTATGACTATACTCTACTATGTCTTCTTCCTGAATAAAATTCCTGTTTCCTGCTTGCATTTAAAAGTATGGGTTTGTTTTTTTAAATCCTACTTACTTTGCATCAATGATGCATCTGTCCCTCCCATCTAAGGGTGAGAACTTAGCGATCAAACACCACTGATCGCTCAGTTCTCAGTGCTCTGAGAGAAGAGAGCTGGTGTCTGTCAGTCACCAGCTCTCGTCTCACTCCCCCCCCCCCGCGCGCTTACTAGACCTCTGGGCTGCGGAGGGGGTGGGAGTGGCTGGCTCGAGCTCTTAGCGGCTCTCTGAGAGGCTGAGCCAGGTGATGAGCCAGGTGTTGAGCCAGGGGATGATCAAGGCTCCTAGGTGGATCCTGACCATATGGTCGCGATTTTTCCCCAGCCTGGACCAGCTCTGTGACATCAGCTAAAAAGGGTCACAGGAGTGCAGAATGAACTGCACTCCTGGGATCCACAGGAGAAGTACAGCCAAAAGAGCTTTACTTAGCCCTCAAGCAGCAAAACCCATGTGAACTGTGCACTTTCTGTTTGTTCTGTAGAGCTTTATGCAACATTTCTTACAAGTTATGGGCCCAGGCATAGCCCAGACACCCACCCAGACACCACAAAAAGAAAAAAAGAAAAAAAAGCTGAGAACCCAGCAGAATAAAAGAAAATGGCCAGGAACACAGCTGCAACAAAGCTTTCATTTGCAAATCTGACAAACCAGAACTACCAATCGTGCAAATGCCAGATGAAAATGTTGCTAATAAAAGAAGGTATGTGGAAATGTATAAATTAAATCAGGCCAGAACACCCTTCAGATGAGTGGATAGAGAATGACCAAAAAGCTCAGAGCACAATCTCGCTTAGCATAGATGATAATCAAATCATACATACTGTATATGTGAGTGTGAAACTGCAAAAGAAACGTGGAAAGGATTACAAAAGGTGCATTAAAGATCTAAATATAGCAAAAAAGCGTATTTGATTAGAAAGCTTTACCAAACCAGGCTAATGAAAGGCCAGAATATAGAGGATTGCAAAAGCTTGGAAATGGTTGAACACCAGAGAGGTATAGGAGAAGAAATAAATCTTTTCATGTGGCAGCACTATTACTCGGTGGTTTACTAGAAAATTAACAAATGTCACAGCACTTGATGCATGTCCAGATTATGTACTGACATTGGAATATGTTAAGCGCAAGCTTGTGATTCAATATAAGCATAAAACAGAAATTATTAATAGCGATAGTGCTTCTTTTGCAGAGTCTGTTTAAAGACGATAAAATAGGAATAAAAAAGAGTAAAGTGCTACAAGAAACACATGAATGTTTTGTGTGCAAAAAACAAGGTCATTTGCAGAATCTGGAAAGCTAGAATGTAAAAACAAACTAAACTACAAAAGGCCAAAATTGTGAAGGAAGAAAATGATTTTGCTTCAGATAATATGATATGTTTTTTAATTAAAAAAGTCGCACCTCATCTTTGCCAGGATAAAGTGTTGATTCAGGGGCACATGACAAATGACAGACATTTTTTATTCACCTTGACTAGAGTAAAGCAGAAAGAAATCACCACATCAAATGGGCAAATATTGGAATCAGAAGGAATAGGAGACAGTTTTCTTTACTGTCCTATTTTCCTGAGTGTCACTAGAAAGATACCTGTGAAAAATGTATTCTATGTCCCTGCTCTTGAAACAAATCTTTTGTCAGTAAAGAAGCTCACAAAACAAGGCAATGTAGCGACCCTCCAAGTTAACAGTTGTGCCATCACAAAAGGGAATATCTTACTTGTAAAGGCTAAAACTACAGATGAGCTGTATAAGCTGAACTGCCAAGGAGGAAAAACACTCAAACTGCATCACACATGGCACAGACGACTTGGACACAGAAGTTAAATTAACTTCTATAGTCAGGAAGATACTGGTGAGTTTAATAAAAGACCACATTGATGAGTTCTTTCTGGAAAAAAATATTTTAAGCAACAGACAGCATAGATTCATAAAAGACAGAAGTTGTCAAACAAACCTAATGTTTTTATTATTTTTTTTATGAGGAGGTAAGTAAAACCTTGGACAGAGGGGTGGCTGTGGATGTACTATACTTGGATTTTGCTAAAGCATTTGACACTGTTCCCCACACACGTATGATGTGTAAGGTAAAGTCTACAGGCTTGGAAAGATCAGTTTGTAAATTGATAGAAAACTGGCTAAAAGATAGAATTCAGAGAGTGGTGGTCAATGATTCTTACTCTGAATGCTCTAAAGTTATCAGTAGTGTACCCCAAGGTTCAGTGTTGGGGCCCTTACTTTTTAATAGCTTTATAAATGATAGGGTCTGGGATTAAAAGTACCATTTCTGTCTTTGCAGATGACACCAAGCTGTGCAGTGGATTAACTTCCTTACAGGATGTCTCCAACTTAAAAACCAACCTCAATGCACTGTTTCATAGGGCAACTATGCGGCAAATGAGGTTTAATGTTGATAAATGTAAAGTTATGCACTTGGGGGCTAAGAATATGCATGCATCATACATACCGGGGGGGGGGGGGGGAGTAAAACTGAGGGAATCCATAGCGGAGAAAGATCTGGGTGTTCTGGTAGATCATAAGTTTAATAATAGCATGCAATTCGAACCTGCAGTTTACAAGTCCTTTCTTGTATTAAGAGAGAAATGGACTCTAGAGAGAGAGAGATATCATTTTGCCCCTGTACCAATCATTAGTAAGACCTCATCTGGAATATGAAGCTCAGTTTTGGGCACCAGTTCTCAAAAAGCATATCAGGGAACTGGAGAAATTGCAGAGAAGGGTAACCAAACCAATAAGAGGCATGGAGGAGCTCAGCTATGAGGAAATATTAGAGAAACTGAATTTATTCTCTCTTGAGAAGAGGAGATTAATCGGGGATATAATCAACATGTATAAATACATAAAGGGTAAATATAGTGAAATTGGTGATATTCACTTTAAGGTCATCACAGAGTACAAGGGGGCACTCTTTACCATTTCATCTCCAAATACTGAAAAGGTTTCTTCACAATAAGAGCTGTGAAAATGGGGAATAGACTCCCTCCAGAGATGGTTCTGGCCAGCTCAGTAGATTGCTTAAAAAAAAAAAACCTGAAATCTTTCCTAGGTGTACATAATATAACTGGGTACAAACATTTATAGGTAAAGTTGATCCAGGGAATATCTGATTGCCTCTCGGGGGATCAGGAGGGAATTTTTTCCCCCGCTGTAGCAAATTGGATCATGCTTTGCTAGTTTTTTTTTGCCTTCCTCTGGAACAACTATGGGTATAGAATTGTGTATATGGGATTGTATGGTTGTGTTTTCTTTTTTTTTTCTTGGTTGAGTTAGATGGTCTTTTATCAACCTGACTAACTAGGTTACTATGTAACTATGTGTGATCAAAACATGAAATGCACCAGCTGAGACCCAGGAAATAATTTAACTCTTTCCCTCCCAGCTGTGGTAGCATTAACCACTAACTGATTACAAACTTGAGGCCAACTTCCTGATTGGTTAGTTTGTCAGGATCAAGACTTACATATCCAAATTTTTCCTTCACAGTTAAAATGGCACTCAATGATATTCCTATTCTTCAAAAATAATCCATACATATCCACTACTTAATGGCCCTGTAATCTATTTTTCTTGTTCAAAGTTTTTAGTGATGTATAACATAGAAAAACATAGGAATGTACAACTGTAATCTATTTTTCATTAAATAATTTCTTCAATTGTTTTTTGCTTTCGTAACATCTTCAATTAGCTCATTTCACCCTCATTTCCATTTGTTTGTGTAGCCAGGTGTTGGGCTACAACAACATGGTTGCGGAGACATTGCCCTCTTTTTGCCTTCCTCTGTCTACAGTGAAATTAATATTGTGTTGCACCAGTTTACTCTGGCCAGCAGGGGGAGAGCAAAAGTCAATAAAGTCCATAGACTTTATTGCAGAGCGTCTGGAACCTTGGAAGTTGTAGTCCGGGAAGGCAGCCATGTAACCGAGCAACTGACTTTCTGAAATACTGGTTCCAATAGACTCTGGGCAGCAGGAAGTACTATGAGGGGGGGTTATTATGTGGCCAGGAGAAGCCCGCACTCTTGGCACCAAGGAAGTTAATGAATACACAGGTGCCAGTGCATTTATTAACGAACAGGAGGCCAAGCCAAGACATGATCCCGAGCGTGGGAGGAGAGTCACCAGAATTTCAACATGACTGTCAGCCCTGCTGCCTTTGCTCAGCTGCTGCAGGAAGACTGGGGTGTTTATCTGACTCTCCATTTTAACCAACTGAACTGTAGAATCTCCAGGACAAGATTGAGAGGGCCCCTTCCACCACTAGAGACTACTGCCACCTCCTGGAAGTCAATGAGAGGGCTACGGGCTAGCCTATACACAGTTGAAAAACAAGATGGGATAAATGAGGGTGTGTGAAAAACAGCCGATCCCTAGTTTGAAATACTTACCCACCAGTCTGCTAACAAACCAAAATAAACCTGTCCAACAAATAAGTTAAAAGCAGGAGTTTAGTGCAAACTAAATGTGATCAGCTGGGAGACACACACCCCCATCCCTTTAGTAAAGAGGTCTCCCAGCTGATCACATTTAGTTTGCACCCCATGGCTTTTTTGTGCAGCCATGCGTTTTTCGTTGCCAGTCGTGGATTGGAGCAGGTGGGGGAGGATTGGGCGGTCTCCAATCCCATCTGTTTCCAATCCACCTATTAGCAAGCATGTACTTCCCTTTGTGAAGACACTTATACACTCAGGTTGAGCAGTGTTATTTAGTGTTAGGTTCTGCAAGAACGCAGGATGCCTTGTCGCTGGCCTTGCAGCTTCGGCATGCATTTGCAAATATGTGTTAACTAAACTCCTGCTTTTAACTTATTTGTTGGACAGGTTTATTTTGGTTTGTTAGCAGACTGGTGGGTAAGTATTTCAAACTAGGGATCGGCTGTTTTTCACACACCCTCATTTATCCCATCTTGTTTTTCAATTGACAGGGATGGAGACACTGTGCAGTGCTCGCCAGTTCTCATATAAAGTCCCAAATTGCCCATTTCTTGTATCTTACTAGGGATGGAGACGCTTGCTTTACAGGCGGGTGTCTCACTCAAAGTCCCCATTTGCCTAAGGCATCTTTACTAAAGGGATGGGGGTGTGTGTCTCCCAGCTGATCACATTTAGTTTGCACCCCATGGCTTTTTTGTGCAGCCATGCGTTTTTCGTTGCCAGTCGTGGATTGGAGCAGGTGGGGGAGGATTGGGCGGTCTCCAATCCCATCTGTTTCCAATCCACCTATTAGCAAGCATGTACTTCCCTTTGTGAAGACACTTATACACTCAGGTTGTGTCAGCAACAGGTGTGACCAGAAATGTGTGGACTGACACAGAGAACATTAGACATAATTAAGGTGAAAAGAATATAATTTATTTAAAAATAAGTGAATAACACAAATGTAAACGCACCTCCAGAAAACTATAACTGTGTAAATCCAACCAGATAACCAAACAATAGTGACACGCAGCAAACAACTGCTCAAACCAAATATATACAAAACAGGATAAATGAATAGTAATTGTAACAGAGCCGGGGTCATACACGGGAGATCAAGCAGAGGGAGCTGGGAGCAAGACAGAACAGAGAGAGGGTTGCAGGAGATGGAGTAAGCAAACAGGAAGGAAGGAATCAGGCTGCAGGGTCAAGATCAGAGTCCAGGATCAGGATACAGGAATGCAGGTCAGGCGCACATGGAGACAATACCAAGGCAGTGAAGAGAAGCATACACAGGGTTTAAATATACTTCCTGCAACCAGCATCAGGTGATGACTGATTGCATGAGATGTTCGCTTCTGACTACTGAGAGACACCCGCTGGTGGACACTGGAACTGCAGCCTATGGATCTGGGAGCTACAGTGCCACCAGCAGGTGAGCTCTTTCCTGACAGTATAGTAAAGGGAGGGTGACCAGCGCTATGGACTAAGGATATATGAGGGGACAAATAGATAAGTAAATAGAAGGTGTGAGCTGCCACCAATCAACCCTTAGGTGCAAGGGTGAAAATGTTCAACTGGAGCGGCATTGACGTCCCTCTGACGAAACGCGTAGGGCGGAGTCTAGAACGTGCAACGTCACTTCCGGTTGTCGGCCGTGGAACGCGGAAGCATCCCGGCGCGGACTGTTTTTTTCTACTCTGATCCAGATCATCTTAACAGTGAGTGTACTGCGTTTTTTTGCCGCTATCGTATGGATTATCTTTTCATTTTGGGGCCTTCTCTCGTTATGAGCATTTAGGGCACCAGACCACCGGCTCGGAAGTGCTCCCCCAAATACGAAGAAGAGACCCCCCATACAGCTGCACAGGTCGTATTGCAGACGCCACCTAGTGGACACTTTGGACTCTGCACAGCAGCTTTTGCTTATTTCTAGCACATGTGTGGCACATATATCAGGGAAAGTACACACCTGATATAACACTTGTGGTTGTGGTCATTTTGAACTCTGCACAGTAGCACCTGTTTATTTTCAATACTTGTGTGGCACAGATATATCAGAAAAAGTGTATACCTGATATAACACTTGTGGTTGTGGGAACACCCCCCCCCTCTTCCCCCCCCCCCCCAAAATTTTTTTTTTTTTTTTTTTCCTTTTTTTTTTTTTTTTCCTTTTTTTCACCATTTCGATATGTATATTGCACATGTATCACTATATTTGTCTTTTATTTGAAATTCAATAAATACACGGATTGTTTATTTCATTTAATCTACTCACAAAAAAATTATTTTTGGTGACACCCTTATATATTTTTCACCCACACTTTGGGGAAGTCACGTTTTACATTGTAAGGTAGCGCCGATACCAATCGCCACATAATATATTTTCTTTCCTGACAGTACCCCCCCTCTAAGGAGCGGCCTCAGGACGCTCCAAAAAACCCTAGCTAAACCAGTCCATAAAAGACAGTCATTTGCTGCACAAATCCAGAGCAAAAGTTCCTTGTAGGCTGAAGAAGTGCCGGGTTCCAAGCGAGATGCCCCATTGCCAAGATCCAACAATAGGCAAAGTGTCCCACCGCCTGGGTCAGGTGACTGACTGGGTATCCCACTGCTGAGGTCAAGCAACTGGCTGGGTGTCCTGCTGGCCAGATCCTCTGACATGTACAGAATTTGATACTTCAAGTCCCTCAGAACAGCAGGTACCCCATTGCTGGGGTCCCACAAGTTGTCTGCAGACTTAGCCATTGGGTCATGTGACAATACCAAAACTCTGACACAGAAGTGTCTCGCCATAACCAAGTAGCTTGCCTAGTTTCCAGGACTTACTCTGCACTTCAAAAGCCACCTAGGTATCTCTGAGGCACTGGTTACCCGACCCGGGTCCCCTAGTGCACCCGAAGCTGAGGCAAGCGCATCCGGATCATGGAGAGGCACAGATAGTACACCTCCATTCCCCAGGAGCTTACCATGACCAGGGCCATGAAGGCAAATGCAGCTACTAGTTACCATGGGCATGTCCGGACCACCAGGCTTTGGAGCCATAGGAACAACACTCTGCCAGAGGGACTCAACCGAGGCAACCGACAAACGAATCTCAGGCCAAACAGGTAATCCATATAAAGCATGCGAGGACTCAGAGCTTTCAAACCCATTAGCAGGTGAACACTTTGTTTTTGCATGACAGTCCAACCGAGCAGCTGGTATTGAGTCAGGAGAACCCGGCTGGGTGGTAAGTAGAAGAGAAGTAAGATCAGGCTGGTCAATGGTAAAAGGATCATCAGAGGATCATCAGGCTGGACATCTGGCACCGGATCAGAGGCAGAAGAAGGCAGGTTCTCAGACAGCAGATCACTAGGGGTAGACTTGTCATCGAGCAGCAGACCATCAGAGGCAGGCAGGTTGTTAGGGACAGGATGTCCAGAGACAGGCTGGGCATTGGGCACCTGCCCCTTTGGCTGGGCAACAGGGAGCAGAACTTCAAGCTGGGCAACAGGGAGCGGAACTTCAAGCTGGGCAGCAGGGAGCGGAACTTCAAGCTGGGCAGCAGGGAGCGGAACTTCAAGCTGGGCAGCAGGGAGCGGAACTTCAAGCTGGGCAGCAGGGAGCGGAACTTCAAGCTAGGCAGCAGGGAGCGGAACTTCAAGCTGGGCAGCAGGGAACGGAACTTCAAGCTGGGCAGCAGGGAACAGAACTTCAAGCTGGGCAGCAGGGAACGGAACTTCAAGCTGGGCAGCAGGGAACGGAACTTCAAGCTGGGCAGCAGGGAACGGAACTTCAAGCTGGGCAGCAGGGAACGGAACTTCAGGCTGGGCAAAAGGGACCGGAAACTTCAGGCTGGGCAAAAGGGACCGGAACTTCAGGCTGGGCAAAAGGGACCGGAACTTCAGGCTGGGCAAAAGGGACCAGAACTTCAGGCTGGAGCAGATCAGCTGGCGTGGAAGCAGGCTGGAGCAGATCGGCTGGCGTGGAAGCAGGCTGGAGCAGATCGGCTGGCGTGGAAGCAGGCTGGAGCAGATCGGCTGGCATGGAAGCAGGCTGGAGCAGATCGGCTGGCGTGGAAGCAAGCTGGAGCAGATCGGCTGGCGTGGAAACAAGCTGGAGCAGATCGGCTGGCGTGGAAGCAAGCTGGAGCAGATCGGCTGGCGTGGAAGCAGGCAGATCGGTTGGCGTGGAAGCAGGCAGATCCGCTGGCGTGGAAGCAGGCAGATCCGCTGGCGTGGAAGCAGGCAGATCCGCTGGCGTGGATGCAGGCTGGAGCAGATCCGCTGGCGTGGATGCAGGCAGATCGGCTAGTGTGGAAGCAGGCTGAAGCAGATCGGCTGGCGTGGAAGCAGGCTGGAGCAGATCAGCTGGCATGGAAGCAGGCTGGAGCAGATCAGCTGGCGTGGAAGCAGGGGTGGATGCAGGCTGGAGCAGATTGGCTGGCGTGGATGCACAATTGGATAGTGGCAAGATTTTGCAAGTTGGGAAAAACTTTCGTTTCTTTTTGGGTTTTGCCACTGAGGTTCTGCATGTGAACACAGGGCTGTGAGTAGGGGAAGCAGCTGGTAGCAAAGAAAAGCTGGGGGATTTTGAAAAAGAGGGAGCAGTAACTAAGGAGGATTTCTGAAGGATTGGTGCAGGCAGTGGAGAAGAGGTAAGCTTCAAGGAGTTAAAGGCAGGGTAGGTGCAGCAAGTGGGAACAGAGTACTGACATATGGTTGGTAGTAGGGTATACTGGGCTGCAACTGTGGTTGCTGTGGGTGATGGATAGAGAGATGTTTGAGCAGGCGGGTGTCTAGCAGTAGGAAGGGGTTGTTGCAAACTGCCTGAAGCTGAGTGCAATATATCTGACCATGCTTGTAGTAACGGTTGAACAAGATTCAGTTTACACTCTGCCTGTCTGACAAGAGACTGCACTGCATTAATACACTCTACTAGCACCTGTTGGGAACATGCTGAATAGTGCTCAAAGAAATAAGAGGAGTCATCCTCCAATAACCATACCAGTGATTCTACCTGAGCCATACTAAAGGGGGGAGAAAAGTCATCACTTTCTTTAGGAATACTGGACAAAGCCAACTCTGCACAAACTTGAATCAATGGCTGAACATCACCAAACAGCATCCTGCCCTGATCAACTAGGGAATGAGCAAGACGAATGCATTCTAACAGCTGGTCCCTGGCCCACTCCTTTAATATCTGGCAGCAGTATTCTTTTTCCTCTGTCACCAGCAAAGAAAAGTAAATTACCTCCTCAAGATGCATCTTGCCACAAACAACAGAGCCAAGATGGCTTCTCTGTGCAGCCACTTCTGGTCAGGACTGGCCTTGGTATTCTGTCAGCAACAGGTGTGACCAGAAATGTGTGGACTGACACAGAGAACATTAGACATAATTAAGGTGTAAAGAATATAATTTATTTAAAAATAAGTGAATAACAAAAATGTAAACGCACCTCCAGAAAACTATAACTGTGTAAATCCAACCAGATAACCAAACAATAGTGACACACAGCAAACAACTGCTCAAACCAAATATATACAAAACAGGATAAATGAATAGTAATTGTAACAGAGCCGGGGTCATACACGGGAGATCAAGCAGAGGGAGCTGGGAGCAAGACAGAACAGAGAGAGGGTTGCAGGAGATGGAGTAAGCAAACAGGAAGGAAGGAATCAGGCTGCAGGGTCCAGGATCAGGATACAGGAATGCAGGTCAGGCGCACATGGAGACAATACCAAGGCAGTGAAGAGAAGCATACACAGGGTTTAAATATACTTCCTGCAACCAGCATCAGGTGATGACTGATTGCATGAGATGTTCACTTCTGACTACTGAGAGACACCCGCTGGTGGACACTGGAACTGCAGCCTATGGATCTGGGAGCTACAGTGCCACCAGCGGGTGAGCTCTTTCCTGACAGGTTGAGCAGTGTTATTTAGTGTTAGGTTCTGCAAGAACGCAGGATGCCTTGTCGCTGGCCTTGCAGCTTCCGCATGCATTTGCAAATATGTGTTAACTAAACTCCTACTTTTAACTTATTTGTTGGACAGGTTTATTTTGGTTTGTTAGCAGACTGGTGGGTATTTCAAACTAGGGATCGGCTGTTTTTCACACACCCTCATTTATCCCATCTTGTTTTTCAATTGACAGGGATGGAGACACTGTGCAGTGCTCGCCAGTTCTCATATGCCAAAGTCCCAAATTGCCCATTTCTTGTATCTTACTAGGGATGGAGACGCTTGCTTTACAGGCGGGTGTCTCACTCAAAGTCCCCATTTGCCTATGGCATCTTTACTAAAGGGATGGGGGTGTGTGTCTCCCAGCTGGTCACATTTAGTTTGCACCCCATGGCTTTTTTGTGCAGCCATGCGTTTTTCGTTGCCAGTCGTGGATTGGAGCAGGTGGGGGAGGATTGGGCGGTCTCCAATCCCATCTGTTTCCAATCCACCTATTAGCAAGCATGTACTTCCCTTTGTGAAGACACTTATACACTCAGGTTGAGCAGTGTTATTTAGTGTTAGGTTCTGCAAGAACGCAGGATGCCTTGTCGCTGGCCTTGCAGCTTCCGCATGCATTTGCAAATATGTGTTAACTAAACTCCTGCTTTTAACTTATTTGTTGGACAGGTTTATTTTGGTTTGTTAGCAGACTGGTGGGTAAGTATTTCAAACTAGGGATCGGCTGTTTTTCACACACCCTCATTTATCCCATCTTGTTTTTCAATTGACAGGGATGGAGACACTGTGCAGTGCTCGCCAGTTCTCATATAGTCCCAAATTGCCCATTTCTTGTAGCCTATACACAGTTAGCAGAGACTGAAACACTGAGAGCAGGACATCTAGTACACCCAATCCACACCTTTCTGATACCAAATCTTTACCGCATTTCTACCAAATCTATATCGTACCATTTCCAATTTTGAACCACGGTTACACTGAACTGTTACCATTCATGACCCACATCTACATCATTTAGTGCTAAAACCACACTGCATCTCTTCACATCTCTCTGCATGCAGGTTTAAAAGACCACCAGCGCTTATTAAAATGGACCTAAGGAAAGCCAGCAGAAAATCAACCTTAAAGACTTCCCCTTCCATACTCCATTCCGCAAATCCTCTTCGTCCCCTTTACTCTTTCTTGTAATTTAAACACTGACATTGCCTACCCAGTCAGTTTAGGCCTAACATAGCCACCATTAGTACACGATGGCAGTATAGTTCCTGCGTTTGGTAGATCAAGTCTTATTACTTCTCACTGTTACATGTTCCTACTGTTTATGCTGACCTGGACACTACAGGTAATTTTATGCTTAGCCCTTATTGTTAGCCATTGTGTATGCTGTTACCACAATTGCCAGTTTATGTATAGTATTTCTTCAACTATCAACCTTACTGAGTGACAATACATTAAGATTACCTTTGCTAATTGGTTTGGTGCCTGCTCTTTGACATAGCACTACGTATTGGGTAATAGGAATTACTTTCAGTGTTTCTTTATGTTTGCTTGCTGTTTTGCATTCAGCCTGGGGTGTCAGAAGGGCTGAGGCCTTTGAGAAGGTCAAGGCAAAAAACAGAGGCCTCGTTTTTACCAGTAGCTCCAGTGGGGGTAGCTCTGCATTAGAAACACGCATTGCATTTTACCGTAGTTGAGGTCATGTACACTGCTCCATGCACACTACAAATTCCATAGTCCTTAGTTCATTTCAGATCAAGCAGGAGAGAGTGGCTACTTTCCTACATACAGTGGGCCCCTAGAAAACCAATGTAGCCACCTTTTAAGAAGAAGTTGGATGAAAGCAAAAAAAAAGGAATTTGGACGTTTGGAGGAGTTGAGAGCAATACAAGGCACTTTTTTGAGTTAATAATGCATACTTGATCGGAATTGTATTTTTTAAACCAAAATTTAGAGTCAATTTAAGGGTGTGCAGGCAAGGGAAAGGGTTAGTCAATTCAACTGAGTTTGGGTAAATCTCAATGAGAACAGAGTCTGGATTCCAGGTATTGTCCTGGATTTCTTTTTCTCATGTATTGCCATGCCCATTTGATGCTCATAAATTAACATGGCATGAACAGTGCCTTGAAAAAGTATTCATACCCCTTGAAATTTTCCACATTTTGTCACGTTACAACCAAAAACGTAAATGTATTTTTTTGGGATTTTTCCAATTTTTTTACATATAAATATCTGAAAAGTTTGGCCTACATGTGGGGAGGTGCAAAGTGGTGTGGTGGCAGTAAACACACAGAATCTGATTGCAGAGAACAGAACTTGTAATAATACAGAATCCAGTAATTCACAATAAACGTGGCAGGAAAGCACCTGACTGGTAACACTTATGGCAATATCAGCAATGTGCAGCACAGCAGGTCTAGATGTGCTGACAGAATCTGTCTTAAGAGGTGGAATGCTAACTCATACAACTGTTTTTGGTCAGTGACTCGTTAAGTTGTTAAAGTGATAATAAAGGAAAAAAAAAAAAAATGAAAATAACAAGCGTCATACTTTCCTGCTCTGTGCAGCAGTATTGCACAGAGCAGCCCCGATCCTCCTCTTCTTGGGTCCCCTGCTGGCACTCCTGGCCCCTACTTCCTGTTGACTGTCCCCAGAGCAAGCAGCTTGCAATAGGAGCACCCAAGCGGCACGCTCCTGAGCCACTGCTCTGCGTGTTTACTCAGACACGGTGACACAGATCCGCCCTGCCCCCCCCCCCCCCCTCTCATTGACTGTCTGCCTGTTATTGACATTGGCTCCTGCTGCTGTCTCAGCCAATGAGGAGGGAGAATTTATGCTCTTGTGCACATCTCTTGATGGGGAGAATGCATGAAGGTAAAAAAACCTTCAGCCTTTAGAACCACTTTAAACCAGGTAATAGTATTATTGTCACAGCACCCATGTTTCTGTCCTCATTCGCTTTAACCAAAGGTACGTGGGTTTTTTTTGTCCTTCTTGGTCATCAGTAAGGCATAGATATGACCTTCTGAAAAAATCTATTACTAGGATGCGTATTAGTTTGTTTTATTTCCTATAAAAAGTCCATTTCAAATATTGTTGATCAATTATTAAACCGTTCCATTCTAAAGTTTCAAACAGTCTAAAGTAACACATGCTCCAAGCCTGGGAAAACACTTACTGGGCTCAAAGATGTGGGTAGCTGTGAAGTGACATTGCTAATAAGGACTACAATAGCGGTCGGTGACTTTGAATAAAAGATAAAGGTTAAAGATGTCTAATATTTTTGGACTGCAGTCTACAGTAAGTTATCATATTATATTGGTTTACTCTTGACTGCGGTAACGTGAGTTTACTGACTGATAACATAACTCTGATTCAGCCACTGACAGTAAAATGCAGAACTAGCTGATATAAAACATGCATGTCTTAAAGACATTCCCACGGTCTGCTCAGAAAATAGACAAATTAGGTCAATTGATAGAGTCATTAAGTATAAGGGATATACAGGTAGTTTAAATAATTTGAAGTCAAGTGCAACTATCATCTTGTTTCTGTGAGCCATGCAAAGTGATGTTTTTAGCAGTAACGTATATAAGAACATTTGTACAAGAGGAAAATGTAGATAAAGCTATAGCGTTGGGGAATACAGGTGCAAGCAGACAAATGGGTTGTGTGGTTAAACTGTGGTTTTCCTGCTGAGAAGCATGTTGCAGACAATTCTGAATATGTGTAGTTGTTCAGAGCTGCAGATATATTTGTTTCTCACCAATAGCATTTCAAGTGAGTTGTTAAAAGTCTATTATAATTTAAATTTCATTCCAACAGTCCTCAATAGGCTAATAGGAAAATTCAATTTTTCTTGTATTTGCCACTAGCAGACCAGTGCTTATGGGAGCAGGGTTAGGGCCTCTGTCAACATGTTTTGTGTTGACAAATTCAGTTTTACATCAGTACGAGACACTTCTGAGATCATTGAAAATTCATTAACAGATGCATTTGACCTGCAGTTGACTGACTTGTAGTCCATAGTTGCCAACATTTGAAAAAAATTTCCAGGGACACTTTGCAGCACAGCTATCAATTACTTACCACACCCACTTCACTGAAGCTCCGCCCACTCCACATAATTAATCTCCGCCTACTTATCATCAGATTATAGGGTCTGCTCAATAAAGAGAGAATTACAGGAAATTGAAAAGGGAATTTTAAAATTAAAGCCAAAGTAGCAGAGTTGGAATAATTCTCCCATTCAGCTGCACTATTTCTGCCTAAAGTTTAAAATTCTCATCACATTTCCCTGCATATTCTAAAGTGTCAAATGTGCTCAGGTGTGACCCTACAAAAAATGCAACATGTAAACATAAATAAAGCGCAAAGTGTAAAAAAATACATTGCCGGGACAATGTAAATTACCCGGGACAGGCTCCCATTTGCTGGGACTGTTCCGGCAAAAATGGGACAGTTGGCAAGTATGGTAGTCTGCAATTGGCCTTCTGGAAATGAGTCTGGGATTCCCATTGACTTGTATTGGAATGCAAAATCCGAATAAAATGAGCAAAAGCTTATTGACAAAAGCCCTCCCAGCTTTGACATATACAGCCTATCATCATGTTCTCTTTTTTTCTCTGGACGTTCTAAATTCTGCAAATGATTGTTGTGTGTTGGGGTTGAGTGTGAATCAATACACACCCTAAGGAAGTACCATCTATTGAGAGACAATCATAGCAATCTAAGTAAGGTTTTGGACTTTTCATGTACTTCCTTGGGTTAATAACCACTGAGCTTGGAAAAAAAAATAACCACTGAGCCAACACATTATATAAAAATCATTTTTACATAACCTTATTTAGAAAATGTTTTAAAAGAAAGGGGTTTGTTCCATAAAAATGGGTTAACAAACTGCTTGTAAAGGGTGATGTTATCCTGGATTCAAGATCCAGTTTTGTGTATCTTTTAGCCAACGCATTTCGTGGGTTGACCCACTTCATCAGGACCTCAGATCCTGTCAAATACTGTAACAACATGCACAAGATATGACAATCAATCTACGCAATAGGATGTAAAAAGCTCAAAGAACTAAAACATCAAGCGGCGCTAATCACTCATTTAAAATAAGTAAAATAAATGTAAATGTGAAGAGCCCATTGTATTACATCAATAGGCCATACCTCTAAGCATGTATGCACTTATGCAATATTACCTACAAAGTGATTACAGTATAGGCAGACATATAACAGAGCAGTCAAAATGATCAGTGTTATAAATATCAAAGTAATGCTTTAATATGTAAATTTAAAACACAGGAGGATCAAATGCATCTCAATAGTCCCAATGATCACCATGTCATACAATGGTAAGTCCATATAAGATATATATTGGAATTTCAGGATACACCGTGTGAAGGGAATCTAAAGATGTACATCATAGTCCGTCACCACACCACGTGCAGTCTCTCCTAGTGGTCACACACTCACCAGAAAACAATGGATTAAAGGCATGTCATTTCCATGAGATCCTCATTGCTGACTCCCCTTGAGCATGTCACTTCACCCTCACTCTCTGGACCTCTCCCAAGATAACTCAAATGATTAGTGCGGGTAGGAGCGGCAGGGTTGTCCGATGTTGGCATCCAACAGCCAAATGTCTCTTCCCTATTCCTCCTCCAATCGTGCAGGCAAAGGACAGCACAATGGTTGGACGACGAGGATGTCAGATAAGGTGACTGCGAGCTGTCTCTGGTCGCCAATCCCACACAGCGGTCCTCCCTGCACTGCCTGCAGCACACACACTCCCCGATCTCTGCTTCCAGCGATTAAATTGGAGCATTGAAAAAGATTTGTAATTTCAGATCTGTACGTAAACTTATGCTCGCCCCTTTGTTGGTCCATTTGTTCGTTTTTTCGTCCAGTTAATGGGAACAAATAGAAAATAATTTTTAACTTTTTTCAGAGTTGAAAAATCTAAGAAACATTTTGGAAAATTCTGCTGAACTAACAATAAATTGAAAGGTAATGTGTTTCTCGGCCGAACTGTTTGCACTAGGCATATGTGACAAACTGAACGAAAAACGTCCATTGAATGATTTATCGTTTGAAATTCAGTCATTACATGATGGCACGATCGTCTGCTCTCACGACCGATTTTTCGTTTTTTGAAAATTAGTTTGAACGATTTTTTTAGCTAGTGTATGGCCAGCTTTACACTTACCCCTGCCATCCAGCTTACATAGCAGAGGTATATTGGGGAAAGATAAAAGGAGTTTTTATTCAGATGGTTTTACCTCTGTTGGTGTGCTGTATCATGTGTCCACCTCCTGATAATCGATCAGGCAGTTGGACACCATGGCTGAGTGTTGTGTGGACCTCTCCAAGGGGAGGATCCAGCCAGTGGTAAAAGGTGGGATTGGCCAAGCATTGGCGTGTGCATTCCAGAAGCCGTGATGTTCAGGTTTTTGGATATGGGCGGTCTGAAAAAAAACCTGGGGCGAACCAATGAAGGTGTCCCCTGTCCTATAATAAGCTGGGGAGACACAGGCCAGGCGAATACCACCTATCAATGAAAAAAAAAAAGATTAACATAACATTGCACACATATTTATACATGCATACACAATTGATCATATAAACGAAAGAGGATTGAAATGGCATTACACTTTATACACACACACACATTTATATACATATATAAAATATATACATATATACAGTATCTCACATAAGGGAGTACACCCTCACATTTTTGTAAATATTTATTATATTTTTTCATGTGACAACGCTGAAGAAATGACACTTTGATACAATGTAATGTTGTAAGTGTACAGCTTGTATAACAATGTATATTTGCTGTCCCCTCAAAATAACTCAACACACAGCCATTCATGTCTAAACCACTGGCAACAAAAGTGAGTACACCCCTAAGTTAAAATGTCCAAATTGAGCCCAAAGTGTTAATATTTTGTGTGACCACCATTATTTTCCAGCACTGCCTTAACCCTCTTGAGCATGGAGTTCACCAGAGCTTCACAGGTTGCCACTGGAGTCCTCTTCCACTCCTCCATGAGGACATCACTGAGGTGGGGGATGTTAGAGACCTTTCGCTCCTCCACCTTTCGTTTGAGGATGCACCACAGATGCTCAATAGGGTTTAGGTCTGGAGACATGCTTGACCAGTCCAACACCTTTACCCTCAGCTTCTTTAGCAAGGCAGTGGTCGTCTTGGAGGTGTGTTTGGGGTCGTTATCATGTTGGAATACTGCCCTGCGGCCCAGTCTCCAAAAGGAAGGGGATCATACTCTGCTTCAGTATGTCACAGTACATGTTGGCATTCATGGTTCCCTCAATGAATTGTAGCTCCATAGTGCTGGCAGCACTCATGCAGCCCCAGACCATGACACTCCCACCACCATACTTGACTGTAGGCAAGACACACTTGTCTTTGTACTCCTCACCTGGTTGCCGCCACACATGCTTGACACCACCTGAACCAAACAAGTTTATCTTGGTTTCAACAGACAACAGGACATTGTTTCAGTAATCCATGTCCTTAGTCTGCTTGTCTTCAGCAAACTGTTTTCGGCTTTCTTGTGCATCATCTTTAGAAGAGGCTTCCTCCTGAGCCATGCAGACCAATTTGATGCAGTGTGCGGCGTAAGGTCTGAGCACTGAAAGGCTCACCCCCCACCCCTTTAACCTCTGCAGCAATGCTGACAGCACTCTATTTCCCAAAGACAACCTCTGGATATGATGCTGAGCATGTGCACTCAACTTCTTTGGTTAACCATGGCGAGGCACCTGTCTTGTTAAAATTCTGTATGGTCTTGGCCACCATGCCACAGCTCAGTTTCAGGGTCTTGGCAATCTTCTTATAACATAAGCCCTCTTAATATTTTTTTCTTAACAAAAGTGCAGTTACTGTTTAAAGGGTAACTCCACTTTCACGGGGGGAAAAAAATAGCAAACAAAGAAAAAATGTAGCGTATACCATTGCGACACAAATCATAATGTAATTGAACGTTATTAAAAATGACCGTGGCAATATCTGTGGGAAGTACTGACACGTTTTGGCTTGGGGGAGGACTTCATTGGCTGGGTGAAAGCTTTATATTCGGCACCGCATGCTCGGGTCAGGGTGAATGGGGAACTCTCTTCCCCGTTCTCCTTGTATCAGGGCACCAGGCAGGGATGTCCTGTGTCTCCCCTGCTGTTTGCCCTGGTGATTGAGCCGTTAGCTTCCCTTATTAGGGATAGCCCAGATGTGATAGGATTCCGTAGGGGGGCATTGGAGGAGTTGCGCACGCTAACAAACTCGGTAGGCTATTTTGATTTTACTCCATTGTGGGAAAATCCGGCTTTCCCGGAGGTGGCTAAGCTGCAGGACTCCCTGGGTTGGAGGGATAGCGGCATACAGTTTTATGCTCAATTGTTTGAAGGCTCTGTACTTAAACCATTTGACCGCCTACAGACTGAATTTCGGCTTTTCGTCAACATTTTTTTTTTTCGTCAACATTTTTATCGCTACCTTCAATTGCGTCATGCGCTGCAGGCGCAACAGCGCCAATCTCCTCTACACAGGGCAGACCAGACGATTGTGGATTCTGTGATTGGGACCCAGGACAAGAGGGGACTAGTTTCCCTTAGATATCAGTGGCTTCTCTCATGTATACAGAGCCCGGCCCCCTTGAAGTGTAGAACATCCTGGAAGTTGGACTTGGGTGATATCGACGGGGACCAGTGGGATCAGGCCCTGGAAGTCCTCCCCTCTGTATCCTTGTTGGCCTCCCATAAACTCTCCCAGCTTTTTATACTCCACAGGACGTATCGTACCCCAGTTCTCCTGCATAAATGGGGCAGGAGAGACACGCCTCTGTGCCCTAGGTGTGACTCAAACAGGGGAGACTTTATACATCTGATGTGGCGATGCCCGAAGTTGGTCAGTTATTGGACTCAGGTTACACACTGTATCTCACAGGTTGCCCATGCTACTATACTGGTTGACCCTCTAGTGTGCCTTTTGGGCATACTGGATTCGGAACCGTTTGTCCCTGGTACATACCTAATGGTGCAGCGGCTGCTGTATCTGGCAAAGAAATTGATTGCTAGTTATTGGATGGGCCCTACGGTCTCTACATTAGCACAATGGGTAACACAGGTTAATACAATGCTATTGCGGGAACAACTGGCATACCGCCATAAGAATGCAGTCAAAAAGTTTCACACAATTTGGCAGGACTGGTTGGATTGCGCTGGTTTGGCCCCAGCGCAGCTGCTCATGCACAGAATTCTGTAGGCGTTTTCTGTTTTCTGGGATTCTTCTCACCTGATTTTTCTCTTCGTTCCTTTTTCCATTTCTGCCTCTATTATTCTTGTCCCCCCCCCCCCTCTCCTTCCTCCCTTTTTTTCCTTTTCTTGAGATTAGCTGCTTCCATCTACTACCTCCTCTGCTATGGGTGAGGCTCATCCTTCTCTCTTTTACCTCTACTTGACTTTTATATGGATGGGATGGTTTAGAGCCCTGGTGCTCAAGTAGGGGGTCATATTATCCTTATGTTCATTTATAGTGGGGATTGTACTGCTGGTTAATACATACCGAACCCTGTCAATTTTGGCACTTCTCAGCGTCTGTTTATGTTAATAATAGCTAGAAGGTGTTCTGTTTCCTTATTTATCCTACCACTAGTATAGTTTTTGGCATCCCTGTATTGCTATGTAAATTTCCTTATGTTATGTTGTATGACCCCTGTGATGGGTGCAAACCTTCTGCTCAACACAGAAGGATTTTTATCTTAATGCATAGAATGCAATACGATAAAAAACGTTTTGATTTTACAACCCCTTTAATTCGCTCCCTCAGCCACCTGTCTCCCCTGTACCCCTACCCCTACCCCTTTTTCCTACCCCCATGCCTTTATTATTTCCTAAGGATAGTCAGCTTTTGTTCTTCTCTACCCTCTTTCGCCCTCTCTGCTTCACACTCTCCCCCCTCCCTGGTTCTTAAAAAAGTTAAAGCGGAGTTCCGGCCTCGGGGGTGAAATTTAGCTAAAAATACCCCCGGGACAGTCAGAGCTAGTAGATTCCACAAGGATAGCCTCTGTACTGTCCCGGGTCGCACTTACCTTTTAGAAGATATACTTACCTTGAAAATTTCTTCTCCAGCGCTGCCATCTTGGATGTGGGCAGCGGATGCCAGCGCGTCCTCTTCTGCGTCCTCTTCCATGTCCTCTTCTCCCAGAATGCGCCTGCACCGGTCCCGCTTGTCACTTCCGGTGCGGGCGCGTCATCCCTCCACAGCTTCTGGGCATGCCCAGAAGCTTTTTAGCAGGGAATGAGGCGCCCGCACCGGAACTGACGAGCGGGGCTGGTGCAGGCGCATTGATTCCTGGGAGCGATGACGTTCAGCTCCCAGGAATCAATGCAAGGAGGAAGTGACGGTGTGGGCCACGGCCGCAGAGGGAGGAAGTGGAAGAAAGGTGAGTATATTTTCTTCAATAACAAGGTAAGTAAACAAAAAAAAATCGTAACTATCCATTTGTTTTTCAGGTAACCTAGAGCAAGCGGATGGCCCAAAATCGATTATGTCGATTTTGAGGCCGGAACTCCGCTTTAAAGCGGAGTCCCACCCTGTATTTGAAGTTTGGCCCCTAGCGTCGCTGATCACAGTGCCTTAAATGTTTGGAATGTTTTTTTTAATTTTAAAGCATTTTACCTTTTTGGGTCACTTCCACAGTACGTCATATTCAGCCACCCACTGGCTCCTGGGATATGTCATTAAACCCAGAAGTCAATGGGCAACCTGCAATAGACCGAGAGCACTGCGCTTTGTTCAGACTTCGCAGGTGCGAGATCGGAGGTGCACGCTGGGTAGCCAGCTGCATCATTTCCCGCAGAAAACTCCAGAGCAGGCTTCAGATGCCCACTCTAAGGATGGATGCTCACTAGATCTGGAGGGTACAGTGAGTACAAATAAACAAAATAAAAAACAAAAAGTTTTCATATGCAGCATATGCCAATTTAGTTTGCATAACCTGCAACTATCACGGGGGCAATTAAAAAAAAAAAAAAAGCCGAAGCTCTGCTTTAAGCTGTGCCTCCATTTTTGTTTTGCTCCCTGGTCCACAGTAGTCATCCTCCTGGTGTCCATTCTCAGTGTTCCATGGTTTGCCTCCCCACCTTACCCATCCACAGTCAGTTGCCACTCTGCCCTTTTTACAGTGATCCATGATTAGCTACCCCCCTTCTACCCCTAAATTATGGGGTTTGCTCTGTATTCAACCTTAATCAGTTCAAGTTAGATGGCACACTTGACCAAAAATGATGTGCCAAGCCAAGCATTGTCTAGTCTTTTAATTGGTCAATTAACTTGATTAAAAGGCCCTGTGTGATTCTTAATACACTGTCTAAATTAACTACTGCTAGTCAAATGTAGAAGCAATGACATCACTACTGACCACTGCTGTAAAGAGTTGCTATAGTTTGCCACGATCGTGACATTTTAAGATAAGCATCTGCTCTCACTACAGGGGATGGAGTGATGCACTGACTGTGAGAAAGGAAGACAATACGTTTGCCTTCCAGTAAATGAGATCGGTATGTAGCATATCAACAGCTCTTAACAGGATGATACCACTTTTATTTCCTTTTTCACCTTAACTATATCAATGCTAAAAGTTTTTATGCGTTAAGGGAAGCTTCTAAAACCAAAACTATATAATGAACAGCATAGAGCACCCCACCTGTTCACAATTTTTATAGACCTATTATTTATCCTTTAATGAGATAATTCTTGATAAGGTTCATTCATTTTTGTGAGATCAGGAAATATTCTGTGCTTACACTACATTATGCTTTCTCTAGTGTTTCTAGCTTGTAACTCAGCCCCAAATATCCTGTATATGTTTACACCGATCACCTATAACTTTTTGACCATTGATAGGTTTAGTGAATAACATTGATTATCTTGTTACAATGGCATCTGAAGTCAGTGGAATATATTAGACAACAAGTAAAAATGTTGTCCCATAACTTGATGTGTTAAAAGCAGAAATAAATAGGCATCTCTGTTTGTTATGTATGGTGTTGCATAGTTGCAGACCTGAAGAGGTGCCCATGCTGATGATAAATCACGTTTTTCTTTTACATCATGTGGATGGCTGGGTGCATGTACATTGCTTACTTGGGAATGAGGTGGCGCTAGGATGGGAAGAAGACAAGCCGGTGGAGGCAGTGTGATGACTAGGGCAATGTTTTGTTAGAAAACCTTGGGTCCTGCATTCACGTGGATGTTACTTGACACGTTCTACCTTCCTAAACATTGTTGCTGACCAAATACACCCGTTCATGGAAATGATATTCCCTGATGGAATTGGCCACTTTTAGCAGGATAAAGTGCCCTGACACACTGCAAAAATGGTTCAAGAATGGTTTAAGAATCGAAACAACAAGTACAAAATGTTGACTCGGGCACTAAATTCTCCAAATCTCAATTCCTTTCAGGATCTGTGGGATGTGCTGGAAAGACAAGACTGATCCATGGAGATTCCACCTCGCAACTTACAGGACCTAAAGAATCTGCTACTAACAACTTTGTGCCAGAAGCCAGACACCACAGCATACCTTCAGTAGTCTAGTGCCATCCATGGCTCAAAGAGTCAGGGCTGTTTTGGTGGCAAAAGTGGGACCTACGTAATATAAGGGGGGGTTGTCATTAGGTTATAGCTGATCGGTGTATGAAGGGTCTGGATAGTTGATAAATTACAAGGCAATGGTAGTCCTATATGTTTGGATCTTTTATTAAAAAAAATATGAAGAGATCTGGTATTTTTGTTTTGAAATTGATTTATTGCTGTCTTTTTTGTTCCCTTTTTTAAATTAAGATAGGAAATATTAGTAATTTGCCGCACAATAACATTTCAACATGTTCGTGGAGACTGGCATGCAATACTGAGAACTTCCAACATGCTGTAGCAGTGAGAAAAGAATTGGGATTCAATTTTTACTACTGACCAGTTTTTTCAAGCTCATTTCATTTCAGCCAATAATTAATTTCTATTTATTAGAGCCTAGTATTACCAGGTGTCTGTAACACGGGTGGGGCCCCAGCTTACTGATCTTTCCTCGTAACTGTAATGACTATACACCTGACTGTAGAATCTGGTCAGATAGAGCATGATGATGTTGAATGCACTCAACCATCATCATGATCATCACAAACACTAGAGAATTTAGTCTGCAGGTGTGGTTGAAACATTTGCAGTGCCTCTTCCAAAGCAGGATTAAACAGTTAAACAGTGACCTAGTTATATATTTAGCAAATAGATAAAGTATATACATTGTAGTATATTTTATGTATGATATTATTTATTTTATGTACAATTATTCTTTTACTTAGTCTGTTGGAATATTTTATATTTTTCTCTGTAAATGCTTGTTTAGCCTGTATAATAAAAAAAATGTTCAGGTATAAATGTAAAAAATCAGATGATTTCTACGGGAACATGTAACTTGGTTAAGGTGGGGAGCATGTCCTTATATATGGTCATTGCATGTCACTAGTTCTAGCCCCTGATGATGGCCCTTTATCGAAAATGCTTTGGACATGGTTTGGATAAATGATGTCACATGCTGAAGTTAGTGGTATTTTAGGCTATGTGAGCTGAACTTATGTATTTTAAAGGTAACCTATTTGTAATTGTCTTTTAAAATAAAAGTTAACAATCTGCATAAACCAGAGTGCTCTTCTTTTTCCTCTCTTGGCTTTATTGGTGAGAGGAAGCTTTACTGAATACCCAACCACCATGCTGGGGAGATTTGGAGAAGATGGATCGTGTCCCTGAATATTACAGTTGTCTATGCTTTAATAGACCTCCTTAGCATGAGAGCTCAAATATTTTGGTAAACAATTTAGTGTGATTTGGAACAGTGGTGCAGACACATATTTTTCTTAAATATTCAATCAAAGATGGAGGAACACATGGGAGAGAGCACATTTAGCCAACTGCTTAGATTGTGAAAAAATAGGATCTACACTGTTGTAATATAAGGACTGAGGACTATTAACTTTTGCAATCATTTACAGTATGTGGATATTGTTTTTAGGTAAAAGTTTTTCATTAAGTATTAAACAGTATACAGACAAAGGCAGCAGACGATGGTCATATCCAGTGTCAAACATGGAGAGTACCCAACATATAATCAGCATCAAAATAGAGGATTCAAAACTGTACTTGCCCAGCTACTTATCAACCACAATGACAAAAAGACCATACAGCCAATATGCAAGGGAATAAATGGGAGCACATAAACCATCAATGATCTGAATAGATTTTACAGGAAGCAAGTTTATAAGTGAACAGGACCCTTATCACGTGCTAGAAGCGTTCCAGATTTTATGAAATTTCCTTGGGCACTTCCTGCTCTTATATAGTAAGTAAATCTATAAAGGGGAAAGAGAGCTGTATTAGATTCATGTAATGCAGATAGAGTGGGTGAAGTGGGCAACTTCCAATGTAAGAAGATTTCTCTCCTGGCATAGAAAGAGGCATAAAAAACAAAAAGTCTGACATATCGACCTAAGATTTTAGCAAAAATTTTGGTTTCGACATTCAACAGCGAGATTTGTTGATATGAGGAGCAGAGGTCTGAAGGTTTGCCCAGTTTAAGAAGTATTACCACCGCTGCATCTGTTTTTGACTCTTGTAGTGTGCCTTCATTTAGCGATAGTAAAAACATTGAGTGAATTCTTGGAACTAAGTCGTCAGAGTATTGTTTGGAAAACTGTACAAGAGGAACTTCTGGTTTGGGGGTTATGCCCAGTTGGAGGGAAGAAATGGCTGTCTGTACCTCCTAAAGCATGATTGGGAAAAATGGAAGGATGGGTGGGGGTGGGTAGCAGGGGGTACAGAGGCTAGGTGATGAAAATGAAGAGGAGGGGGGTGTTAGGGGGAGCAGCAGGTAATGGTGATATTGATATGGGGAAGAGGAGAGCAGCAGGAACATATGAGTGGAATAAAGCATAAGAATGCCACAGTGTTAGATGAGTGGGAAGAGGTATGAGAGAGCAGTGATGGGGAGGAGTTTGATGATGGGCAGGTGGACCAGTTTGCTTGGAATGCAGCAGTATTCATGAACATAAAATATGCATATGGGAGATGGGGCACATGACTATATTGGATGGTAACAGGAAGAGCAGGGGAGGCTGGAAGAGGATCAGAGGCTCTGCAGCCAAACAAGAGGAAAGAAAAGTCAGCGAGGCAAAGTGACTGCTGAAGGTGCAGCGGGAGAAAGGGAGAGTTAATAGCGGTGAGTAGCTGAGTGGAAAGACTGTGTGTGGAAATAGGATGGCCAGTGTCCAGTGGTATGGGAGAATGCTGGTGGGCTTAGGCTGGGTTAGGAAGCAGATGATGCGTGCCAGCAGGAGAGGGCTGAAAGGAATTTGTTTGTTTACCTTATGAAAGCTGATGACAGCTTGTGATATGTAGAGGCTGCAAAATGTGGGGGATTTTTGGCACCAGAGATTTAAGATTTTGACAAGGGGGTATGGCAGGGAGATTGACAGATGTGGATTTGGACTGAGATACTGCTAGGGGGCGTGGCTGGGAGTAGGACTAAGATGCTGACAAGGGGGCATGGCTGGGGGGGGGGGGGGTTTGACACATGGAGAGTGGAATGAGCCACTAGCCAGGGGGTGTGACTGGGGGATGCACTAGGGGGAGGCAAACCTGATAGGTGGCTGCTTGACTGTTAATGGAAGTATGGAATGAATCACTATTCAGAGAATGTGACTGGTGTATAGGCTGGAGGAGTCAGTGAATTTGAGAAATGGCTGCCTAACTATTAATGAATCACTGTTAGGGGTGTGTGTCCTTGGTAGATTGAAACAGACTGCAAACACTGACTGTGTGTCAAGGGTAAATGGAATTGGGTGAATCGGATGATATTCTAATGTAGCAGATAAGTGGATTGACTAAGTGAGAGAAGTGCATTCGATGTAATTTGACAATTGGCATGCTGAAAATGAGTAAGAGGGGGTTGGTGTTTATGGAATGGGACTGGGTGAATCAGATGGATTTAATGTAGAAGATATGAGGGTCCACTGAATAGTAAAAGGACGTTTGATGTGATGGGACAATTAGTATACTACAAATGGATAAGGAGGGGTTTTAGCGTTTGCAGGGGTGGCATGGAAAGGAACAGGAACAACCCTGTGAGAAGCAAAGAGTGGTGGCTCATTAGCAATATTCTAAAACTTAATTCAGTCTATAAGGGCTTAGAGTGTAAACTGATGGACTCTGGAATCTATTCAATGATTGCCGCTGTGATGAGGTCTGGATTGTTGTTATGGTTTGTTGAAGAGTGGCAGGGAATGCTGTGCTCTGGAGCTGCATTTTTGATGTTGAACCTGTGTTTGTTAAATCTTTGGTGGAAAGTTTGGATCATTCTTCCAACACACTGCAGGTTGCAGGGATAGGTGAGCAGATAGATAATAAAGTGGGAGCTGCAGTTGAGGTTAGAGACAATTTGCCAAGTCTTAAAGTTGCTGGTAGAGTGAAAGGTTGTGTTCCCATCTGTTAGTATACAAGAAAGACATCTGGAGTTGTTGCAACAGTTGCAACTGGCGTTTGTTGGGATTGTGGAGTGCTGTATCGTTGGTGGTAGTCTACTAGGAGCTAGATTTTTTATATTGTTTTTGCTCTTTGAAAGATGAGTTTGGACTGTGGGGTAGGAAGGATTGGAGGAGTGGATCTGATTGGAGAATATGCCAGTTTTTGGACAAAATGCTTTTCATCCAGGCATGGTCTGTATTATATATTGTAATGAAATTGCACTGTGTGGAAGGATTTGATTGTCTAGTTGAGATCGATGGTCTGCGGCATTCTTCATGGGGATATTTAGGGTTCTTTTGAGTGCACCTTCTTTTTTGTTTTTAATAATTTTTATTGATTTTTCAAAAAAAGTAACAAACAGGAGTATACGTTCAGTATTCCAATACAAAACACTATGTTCAAACATGGTGCCAACAAATTGTTGAAAATAACAATGTGGGTTAGAACAGAGTAAGGGGAGAAGGGGGGGGGGGGAGGGAGTCCGTCATCCCTAGATGGAAGGCAACGTGGTGATGATGATTGATGACTTAGCTAAAGAAGAAAAAGAAGAAAAAGAAGAAGGCACAAGAGATCACCAGAATTGGTGACTGTCATATGAACCATAGCAAACATCAATAGCAATATCTGCTGAACTCTTATTATTATTAACATTTTAGGAACGTGAATCGAGGAGAGATATGTCACGCTCCTCAGAGGCGTTCTCACACAGGCATCAGGGTATATAAGGGTGTGTTACGTGCACGTAAGAAAAAATGTATGTTTACCTTGCTTATATGATTGTACATAATGTATGAATATGTGAGTATACGGGGCTGTATGGGAGAGTGCTAATGCAAGCAACGGCAGAGAGGAGGGACTGAAAATGGAGGGGGATCCGAGCGGGGGGGGGGGAGAGGGGTTGGGGGGGGGAAGGGAGGAGGGGGGGAGTTAGGGGGGGGATGGTCATACTCGAGCTGCCCTTAGGTCTCCAGCTCGCGCATGTGGGGGGGGGGAAGGGAGAGTGGGCATAGGAAGAAGGCTAGGGAAGAGGTAGAGAAGGGGGGGAGAGAGAAAGGGTCCCTTTCAGTTATATATATGATACATTAGGCAGTGGACCAGAAATCCCATTGGTAATCAAATTTTTTCAGGGTCATTTTATTTATGGCCAAAGATCGTTCATATCTGTGGTTGGTTTGTAATAGTAAAATCATTTCTTGCATGGTGGGTGGGGTAGTTGTTTTCCATTTGCGTAGGATCAATAGTCTAGTAGCTATCAGAATATGTGTGATCCACGCATGGAATCGACAAGGGATCTTCTCAATTCCCAGGTGTAAGAGAGCTAAGGCCGGATTTGGGGTAACGATACAGCCGGTGTGTGTGGAGATATATTTAAAAACGTTATTCCATAGGCTCTTTAAAGATGGGCATTCCCACAGGACATGCAGTAATGTTCCCGTATGTCCACAGTCCCTCCAACAGAGGGGGGAATATGACCGAGAGAATCCTGCTAGGCGATAAGGGGTATAGTACCACCTGTTAGTAATTTTCATGGCCATTTCCCAGTGAGTAGCGCAGTGGGTATGTTTTTGAACTGTCTGCAGGGCCATTTTCCATTGTTTGATTGTGAACGCGGTACCCAGATCATTATCCCATTTGAACATAGGTGGAGTTTTCAAGAATGAGGTGTTATCTAAAAATACATTGTAATAGTATGAAAGCCGCTTGGGTTTTTCCGAGCAATCAGTAAGGGCTTCCCATAGGCGCCTATCTGTCAATATATCTTTTAGTGGGTGTTGGGTCAGAAAATGATGAATACGCGTGACATGGAAATGTAACGATGCGGGAAGATTGTGCGTTTTCTGCAAGGTGGTGCTGTCTGTAACAGTACCACCTTTGAGAAATTGGGAAATATGAGAGATTCCACATTTGTGGAAGGATCGTAAGGGTAAGTCCGGGACATGTGAACCTATGAGTGTCAATGATCAGATTGGGGTAGAATATTAATGTTGTATTGCGGAGGAGTGGGTTTCCTCCACGCTCGTATAGAGGCTTGAATGGGGAGAGGAAAGGCCCTAAGGTCCCAGTGGAGCCATCTGTCCCCAAGTAGGAACGAACGGAGATCCTTGGTGGGAGTCAGAGCCGATTCCAAATCCACCCAAAGGGGGGGAGAGGAGTTATCTAACCATTGTTTAATTTGGGATAAGGCAGTTGCCCAGTAATACGAGGGGATATCAGGCAAACCTGCCCCGCCAGATTATTTGCTTTTTTGCAGGATAGAGGCTGCGCATCTCGCGCGCTTGCCTTCCCATAAGAAGTGATGCAGTTGTCTAGTGAAAAGGGATAAATTCGTATATGAGAAGGGAACAGGTAGATTCCTAAAAAGGTAAAGAATTTAGGGGAGAATTATCATTTTATAAGCCGCCAGGCTCCTGCACCAGGCCAGTTCAGATTTCTGTATGTGCTTCAAAGTGGCATCCGTTTTTTTGAGTAGCTGTGTTATATTTGCGGACAGTAGCATGTGGGGATTAGGGGTGATGTCTATTCCTAGGTATCGGATACTATCCTTAGTCCAGGGGATTGGGACAATTTTTTGCAGGTAACATTTCTCTGTGACAGTCACACCCAGATCGAGGATCGAGGACTTCGTTGCATTAAGTTTGTAGTAGGAGACAGCGCCGAAGGACAGCAAAGTTTCGTACGCTACTGGTAGTGAGTGCTGCGGATCCGTCAACATAAGGATGACATCATCCGCAAACAAATTAATTTTTTGGGTTATGCCTGCCACAGAGAAACCCGAAATAGCGGGATTAGACCTTACGGATTCTGCCAGGGGTTCTATAACAAGATTGAACAGAGATGGGGATAAAGGGCACCCCTGTCTGGTCCCGTTGGTTATAGAGAATGACTTTGAAAGGACACCTGATGTGTTCACTTGCGCTGAAGGGCTTGAGTATAGAGCGGAGATGGCTAATAGAATAGGTCCAGAGAATCCAAACTTTTGAAGGGTGGCTTGCATATACCCCCAATGTACCCTATCAAAAGCCTTCTCCGCGTCTATAGTCAGTAGGGTCGAAGGTATATTGTGGATGTTCGCATGGGAAATAATGTCTATAATCCTCCTGGTGGCATCAGCGGTGTGACGTCCCGGCATAAACCCCATTTGGTCACGCTTAATTAGTGTCGGTAGTACAGCTTGGATTCTCTTGGCAATAATTTTTGCAAAGAGTTTGGCGTCCGAGTTGAGGAAGGAGATTGGTCTAAAATTTGCAGGGGTGACCGGGTCTTTCCCTGGTTTTGGGAGTGTGGAGATGTAAGCCTTGAGCATGTCCTGTGGGAGAGAGCCTGTGGATACAGCTTTCGCAAAGACTGATGCTAAGTGGGGAGCCAATACCTGTGCAAATTGTTGATAGTATTCATTGATAAGCCCATCCGGGCCGGGAGATTTTTCTTTGGGTAGTGTTTTGATAACAGTTTCTATTTCTGTTGTTGTAATGGGGGCATTCAGGGCCTCTAGCTGCGCTGGCAAGAGAGTGGGAAGTGTGAGCGAATCTAAGAATTGATTGATAGAGTGTGCTGTGGGTTGTTGTTCATCGTGGCAATCCTTAAGGTTGTACAGCGCAGCGTAAAAGTCGGCAAATGCGTCTGCGATGGCCTGAGGGTGTGTGACCTTTTGTGAGGTGGTCGCATTTATCAAGAATGGGATACGTGTTTTGGCTTGTTTCTGTTTAACCCTTGAAGCCAAATGTTTACCTGTCTTATTGGCTTGTGTATAATAAGATTGCCTGAGCCTGTTGAGAAGCCTGTCAGATTGTTCAATAAATAACAGTCTAAGGTCATGACGTAAGCGATACAGTTGAGACGATTTTGCATCCGAGGGGGACCGTTTGTTCTCTAATTCAAGCAGATGAATTTGGGACAAGAGGTTCTTTATTTTGTAGTTGCGCTGTCTCTTCACCCTGGCCTGCTGCTGTATACACACTCCTCTAATGAAGGCTTTGTGGGCAGACCACAGCGTCCAGGGGTCCGAGACCGAACCCGTATTGATTTCAAAGAATTCGTGGAGTTGTTTGGTGATGTGGGTGGCTGACGTTTTGTCTTGCACAGTACCGCTATCGCAGCGCCATATGAAGGTCGAACGGACCGGCGCCCCCTCCTCGATGATCAGTTTAACCGCAGCATGATCCGACCAAGTAATATCTTTGATCACCGAGGAGGAGGACCTCTCCAAGAGGAATAGATCAGTGATGAAGAGGTCTATGCGAGAGTAGGAGCGGTGCCTGTTGGAAAAAAAGGTGTAGTCCCTCTCGGATGCGTGCAGACATCTCCACACATCAAATAATCGTGATACATTAAGCATGGAAGACAAGGATACAGGTTGGCCCCCGGATGGGCCCGTTGAGTCCAGCCCGGGGTCGACCACCAAATTAAAGTCACCACATAACATTAAATGCCCATATTTGACTCGATCAATCTGCTTGAGCAATCTCCTCAAGAAACGCAGTTGGTGAGTGTTTGGAGCGTATAGCGCCACGATCGTCAATGGGAGACCATTAATATCACAGGTAAGAACTATGTAACGGCCAGCAGAGTCAAGTATGGAGGATTTGTGGGAAAAAGTCAAAGTGTCTTTCAGAGCTAGCATCACTCCTGCTTTCTTGCTTGGGCCATTCACCAAAAAAACATGGGGAAAGTTTTTGTGCAGACATTTCGGGTGGTTATTGGATTGGAAGTGCGTTTCCTGCACTGCTACTATATCTGCTTTACTATCACGAATTTCCCGCCATAGAGAGTGTCTTTTGGCCGGGTGGTTTAGGCCGTTGGCCTTTATCGTCAGGCACTTAATGGTCATATTTGGTTAATAAAACAGTTCTCATTTCGATGAGCAGTTGTGCATATGAAGGGGCGCCCAGTATGTGGGAGATCGGTCGTGTCCACTGGGATGACGGAATGTCAGTTGGAGGATGTCTGGGGAAGATAGGGGAGGAGAACCAGGGGTTGAACTTTAAGAAAGGGACTGTCTCAGCAGTCCGAGGACAGTGAAAAATGTCATGAGAATAAATGAGGGCCATGTAAGGATAACTTCCTTAGGCCGGGAACACCATAGGATCGTAGAATTGAGTAAGGGGGGGGGGGGTGCCCCATAGAAGGTGTCATTTGGATTTTGCGGAACGCTGGCGGGAGACCACCTGCCACGGTTCTTCCTGGTATTCTGGTTTCGGTGGTCTGGAGGGACCTGGCTCCGAGGGGGGGATAATGTTCCAGGAGCGCGAAGCAGATAATCCTTCCTCCAAAGTGTGGATAGTGACTGTGGAGCCACCATGTGTGACGATAAGGGTAGCAGGGTATCGCCATTTGTGGGGTACGCTATGATTGCGCAGAGCCTTGGTGACTGTGGCCAGGTTGCGTCTGCTCTGCAAGGTGTGCCGAGACAGGTCCGGCAGCAGCTGGAGACTGCCAAACTCCGCAGGTAGTGAGGGGACGTTGCTAGAGGCACGCATAATTTGGTCTTTGATATGGAAAAAATTGACTCTTAGCAACGTGTCTCTTGGCAGATCACCCGCTATGAAGGACGGTTTGGGAAGTCTGTGTATCCGATCAATTAGGAGATCTGATGCCGTTGCCGTGGGTAACAGCAAGCGGAAGAGGTTAGTAACATGAGGTAGCAGCTGATCTGGAGGAACCGTCTCTGGGATGCCCCTGATTTTAATGTTGTTCCGTCTGGAACGGTCCTCCAGATCAGCCACATTGTCCTTTAGCCATTGAATTTCCTCCCTTTGGGCATTAACAGCGTCCACCATAGTGTTGTGAGAGGAAGCTTGGGCAGTCACTACTTGTTCAACACTATCCACCCTGTGGCCTAGGGACTTGACTTCTGATTTATATTGTTGCATGCATGCCATCATATCTGCATGCATGGATGTTTTCAAAGTAAATAGCATGTCCTTGATAAGTGACACTTACACAGGCTGATCTCCGGATGGAAAGGAGCCAAAGGGATCAGAGAGAGGGTGGGATACGGTTGCAACAGCATGGGGGGACAGTGGAACAGTCATACTTGCGGTTGGTGGATGTCTGGTAGGAGAGGCCGTTCTAGGCCTGTTCTTCACCGGGGTTCTGGAAGATGGAGAAAGTGGAGGCGATGGGGGTGAGGCAGATCCTGAGGATGTCCCGCTGTCCGGGTTCGCTATCATCCTGCCGGGATGGGCTGAGGATGGAGCCGGATTCTGTATGGTAGATGCGGAGCTGTGATGGCGCGGTCCGCCGCCGCCATCTTGCCATGGTCCGGGGCCTTGTGGAAGGAAGAATCCGGACAGCTTGTTGAGCTGACCGGGGTCCTTTTTGCGGCGGGTCATCGCTAGTCCGAGCTCGGGTGGAGGTTAGCGGTGTGTTGGCTGGTCGTCAGCGGCGCTTCTGGGGCTGATGTAGCGGCGGTGTTCCCGATGGCCAGCGGAGCAGGACTCTCACACGTCCATTCACTCTGCCGGAAGCCACGCCTCTCTTGAGTGCACCTTCTAATAGTTGGTCAGGATATCTTTTTGCTTTGCACCTTGAGTTGAAGACTAGATTGGTTGAGGAAAGACTTGTTTGTTGTGCAGTCTCTTCCTAAAGTGATACTAAAGTCTCAGTTTTTTTTCTTTAAAAATAACAAACATGTTTTACTTACCTGCTCTGTGTAGTGGTTTTGCACAGAGCAGTCCAGATCCTCCTCTTCTCATGTCCCTCACCAGTGCTTCTGGCCCCTTCCCCCTGCCGAGTACCCCTACAGCAAGCAGCCTCCTACGGGGGCACCCAAGCTAAAACACTGTTCTGTGTGTCCATTCAGACACGGAGCCACGGTTCAGTAGAATGCATTAGGATAAAAAACCTTCTGACTTTACAACCACTTTAAATGTTTGAAATGTCCAAATTGTATATTTTTCACCTAGGGTCTGTGGTGACAGCTTTTGAAGTCCAGGTAACTGTTGCTATCCGGTGTTTAAAGAAATTAGTTGTAATAATTGAACCATCTATGTTTCTGGGTAGAGTGGCATCCAAGTAGTCTATGGTAGTGGGGTGTGCGTGATGTGTAAATGCCATACCCAGTCATTTTGGTTGAGATGGTCTACAAATTCTGGAATTTTCTCAGGGTCACCCTGCCAGGTGAGTATCAGATTGTCAATGTACCATTGGCAAAACTGGATGTGATGAAGGTTGGGGTTTTTGGGATGAATATATTCCTGTTCAAACTGATCCAAAGATAGATTTGCATAGCTAGCGGCAAATCTTGTCCCCATTGCCATGCCTTTGATTTGTAAATAGAAATCATGTAAGTAGGTGAAATAATTATGGGTAAGAACAAATTTGATGGCTTCCAGAAGGAAGGTAGCTTGTTTTCTGGGTCAGAGAAAAAGTATTGTCTGATGGCGTTGAAATGTGGAATGATGGAATAGAGTAAGGCCACATTCAGAGTAAGCCAGTAGTAGTCTTTGGACCAGATGCAGTGTTGTAGTTTGAGTAGTAGATCCATAGTATCCCTGAGAAATGATGCTAAATTCTTCACAAATTTCTGAAGGTGGTCATTGATGAATTGAGAGAGATTCAATGTTATAGAATTAATGCTTTACATTCCTGTCTGCTGAGGTTGTTGGGGGCGTCAGACAGTCAGTTTAGGTCAGCTGCAACCAAGGTATGAAAGGAGGAGATTAAGTTACCCTTGTATTGTACAAGATATTAGATTTAGCTTAATGGACTGTGGTTATTCATCTATTTATAATGTCATACTCTGGCGGTGGGCTGTTTAGTAGTATTGGGGTGACTTTATCCATGATACATTGTAGCTTGAGTTTCTTGTGTGCATGGTACCTGTGAAGGGTAAGCTTCCTTACATAGTTTTGTAGACCTACGATTAGCTCAAAGATGTTGGGTTTGGCTGAAGGGCAGAAGTTGAGGCCTCTACTCAGAAGTTTCTCCTTGGTTGAGGAAAGTATATACTTGGATAAGTTGATCTTTTTACTGTTTCCTGTGTTTCTTGTTGTGGCTTCCTGTTTTTGTTTATTTTTCTTGTTCCTCCTCTACATCCCCTCATACAGTGTCGATGTGTGGATGTTTGGATCTTAAGAGTGTAAAGAATTGCGTAATTTTCTGGGGTTTTGGACTCTGTATCGGGAGATGTATTGGGATTGAGATGAAGCTGGTCAGGTCTAATAAATTAATGAACGATTCGGTTGTGAATTGGGAGTGGTTGGATGGAGGAGGAAACGGACTGCCAGTTGTAATTCCTAATGGGGTCGCAGTGATTTGTGGGTAGAGGTCTTTCTCCTTTTCTAGTCTAACTGGGTAGGGACTGCCTTCTTTTTGTACCCCGTAAAGGGGTGGGGTCTTTTGCACAGTGATCTGTGGTACCTTGTATAGGGGATTTGGGTCTGCCTGATGTGCTGGAATTTGGCTATTTGAGAATGTTCTGGTCATGTTTCCATTCTTTTTCTTTATTTGGTTGGACTTGATTTTGATGTTTGGATGCAGTTTTCTGTTGTGTGTGGTTCTCTTGTGGGATGGTGTGAAACCTGAGGTTCTTTTTGGCACGGGATCTTCAGGTTTGGACCCGTGTGGTTTACTAGGTGGGGGTGTCTTTCTGTACACTGTTATTTGATAATATTGCCAGTGGAGTAAGGAGTGAGCAATAAAACCACTTATTACAAAAGCTTAATAGAAGCTGGTGGAGATACAAAAAGACCCATCAGCACCATGTCCAAGCATTCAAAACCAGTGTGTAATAAGACATAGAGTCCACTCGGATCCAGCACAAGATCCAGCAGTTGAAATGAAAAAGATACTCACACCCATTGAATAGTTGGAATAGGTAGAATGGTAATGACACCCTACCCAGGGCTTCTTGAGGCTAAGTACTGTACTACCCTCTAAGTGTGTCTCCTGGAAGACAGAGAATAATCCTTAAGGAAATGAAACTGCTTCATTTATAACTGCTTGTAGTCTACATGGCTCAGAAATGCTAGAGTAATATAGAAACTGGACATCATCTTTATCGAGTAATTTGACCACAAAGTCAGGACATAGAGACATAGTAATTCTGCAAAGAATATCAAACATAAAAAAAGAAAAAAACCCTCACTAAACAGAACTGTAAATAAAACCCAAGTTCCTCTCCTCTCCCAGCTAACCTCCAACCAAACCTGGAGCAGCTTGCATTCCAAAACCAAATATAGTATAGTTACTTATGGGGATGTAAGTGCAAAAGGTAGAAAGGTAACAATCAATGGCTTAAGGGGAGCTGACGCTGTCTGAACAAATGCATAGTGCAGGACACCTGACATAGGCTGAGTGTACGGTCCTTAAAAAGTACAAACTATTATAACAGCATAAAGGGGTAGAAAGAGGAAAAACTTAGGTAACTTGGTCATCTGCCTTCTAACAGCTGGGAATAAAATCCAGTATTGCACACTTATCCAGCTCAGTCTCAAGGAGTAGTCCAGGAGTGTCGAAGCAAGTAAACTCCAAGGAAGCATTGTGCCAGTTCCCAGTGAGAAGGCAGTCCAGAAACGAAGTGACAAAGATGATGAAGAACTCCGACCATATGCCAAAATGAGTCACCAGCATCCAGAAGGGTCTGGGATGGACTAGGTAATAGACGAAGCTCCTGGTGAGCATAGCAGTATAAACCACAGCTGCAGACAACAACAAAGGAAGCAGGTGGGAAATCAGAGCTAACAAAGTGCATCCAGTCATTTAGCAGCCTCCTCTGGAGACATGAAGAAATGCATGGTCTCCCTATCCTGCCCACCGAACTTAGCTGTGAAGAACATGCTGTATTTCACACCCTTGGCAAGGATGGTGTCAAATGATTTTCATTTGTGTTGCATCTCTACTGAGTAATCCGCAAAGGTGAGGAGCCTCGTATTTTTATATTGTAGGTCCCCTTGGTTGCGTGCCTCACTAGGATCAGATCACAAAAATTAAGGAGCTTGAAGATAAACATGCAGGGGAGGCCCTGTCTGTAGGTCATAGGGTCAGCACCCTCAGGGAGACCAATTATGAGAAGCTTCAGCGCCAATTCTGGTTCCCAACATCCTCTGCTTGAGATTCAAGAATACGCATCTTCAGAGTATGAAGTTTAGCGATCGAATCTCTCTGGGCATCCTCCGTGACTGAGACATGCTGTTTAACATCCGTGATGCGTTAACAGAAAGCAACCAGGTCACGTCTAATCCCTGAATGAAGGTAATCAATTTTAGAAGTGAGCTTGATAAAGTCTGCATAACTTCTGAAAAATTGCGCAGGGTCTAGAGCCTCTGGGTGACTATATTGTAATAAGCAACACTGGCACAGCTTCCCTCCAGGTCTGAAGAGCGGCTGGGGTCTCTAGTATGGCAGGTTAAAGCAAGACTTCTTCCCCTTTTCAAAGCCTGAGCGTACTCAGAGAAAAAAGAAGCAAAGCAAAGGCAGGAGCCAGGGGCCCCTCTGGGGAACAGCTGGGATCCCCTGCAAGGTGGGCTGAAGCCAGTGCTGTATCCTGGCCTAGGCCAACAAGGCCCAGGCCTAGGGCGGCACTTTGCAGGGGGGCAGCAAAAAAAAAAGCTGCTCCCCACTTGAAAAAAAAAATAGCCTCCTCCTGGCTCCCGCTACACTTTTTTATAGTGCCAGTTTTATGGGGTGAATTGGGCTAGAGGGCAGGGTCCAGGAGGCAAATCAGTCTGGCACCCCCATAAAGCAGTCACACTGCTACCTGCCGGTATGAAAATACCAGCGGGTGAGGACATGTGGACAGACCGCAGGCTGCCGACCACACTTAATACAACTGGCCCAATGGCCGCCAATGCTAATAAGTGTGGCACTGCAGCCTAATGCTCTGCCTACCCTCCTCCGCCCCCTAGGTTTGACAGGCATGTCAGGTGCCACTGATTATTTCACTTATTTGTATAATGACTATGGAATTCCTATTTATTATACAAATAAGTGAAACAATCCTATGATTATAATCAATGACAGAAAACACAAGTCCAAATATCTTAAAAGAAAGGAGTAATCTTACTAATCCTGTGACATCAGGCTGTACTAATGGGCACTGATAAGGCTGCACTGATGGCCACTGATGAGGCCGCACTGATGGGCAGTAATGAGGAGGCACTGATGAGGCTGAACTTAGGGAAACTGATGAAGCTACGCTGATGGGCACTGATAGACTGTGGTTGTGGTCTCTGGTTTACAGAAGACAGGGTGGGTCATAAACAGGAAGGGGTGTGGCCTTTACAGGAAGGGGTGTGTCATATTTAATTTAGGGGGTGCACAAGTTTAGTCAGGCCTAGGGCAGCACAAAACCTAAATACAGCACTGGCAGAGGCAGATCTTCTACCTCTTGTTGTAGCCCAGCAGTGTGCAGGGAAGGAGCAAGAGAGAGGTAGGCTTCTCACCAGATTGGAACAATGCTTATTCCTCTGTCTGAGCCTGGTGGTGTACAGAGGGGAGGGAGCAGGGCAGAGGCTGGTGACAGGGGTTCTGTTCTGGAGAGAAATTGTAGACCCTCACACAGCTGACAGGATCAAGGCTTCTCCCCCGTCAGAGCCTGACAGTGTACAGGGAGGGAGAAACGGGACAGAGGCAGATAGCAAAGGTGCCACTCAGGAGAGTGGTTGCAGTCTCACACCCAGCAGGCTGAAAAAATGGTTTCACCCTTTTATGAGCCTGGCAGTTTCCAGGGAGGAAGGAATGAAACCAAGGAGCCTCACAGTCAGTCGTCTTCACTCAGCTCCATCTTGGACATGCCCCCATAGAAATATATTTTTTATGTGAAATAAACTAGGAATTTTACTAGGGTATGTGTACATTTATTGCATACATTATCTGTGAAGCTCATTGCCATTTGGAAGTTTTGAACCATTCAAAGAGATTCCAGAAAGAAGAACAGTGAGTAGCAGAGTAATGACATCTCATTCCAAATTTCTAGAGAATAACAGTCAGAGGCAGTAGTGACCTCAGATCTCTCACTTCAAATCCATAATTATGAGGCTTTAGGTACAGGAATGCCTAGGCACCCTCACATACCAGGAAGTGCACCACTATTTTAGGAAGAATTTAAGTACAAATATACTAATGCACATTTATCAGGGTACTGCGTAACACCTCCAGATGTTCCCCTTAAAATACCAGTCTTCAATTTTTGAGTATTTAGTTCCAATTTGAATTTAAATAAAATAGAAACCTTTCTTGCCTTTTTAAAAAGCATTCCAGAGTCTGTAAAAGATCATTGTATGGGATACAAGGAGGCCCCAACTTTGCACCTAGCTCCTTGGCTTGTCATTACCCCTTATAAATACTGGAATTCTTGTGAATAACTATGTATTTTTCAGACAGTTTTTTTGGCCTGTTTCAGTATGGACAACTTTATCCATTTTGGTTGGTAGTGTATGCCAGCATTATCTTAGCAGTAGAACACAGTACTTGTTATATTCATTTTACATATTAAAATTTTTCTCTGCAGGAAATTATTCATTGACAGCTTGTGAGTTGGTGAGGTGTGGTGAGGAAAATACCCTGTAGTACTTGTATTAATATGATGCTCGGAGGCCTTGCTGTAAAGGTCATATAATAAGCTCAGTTGTCACTGCTGTATATGTCAGCCCAACTAATTTCTTTCAGTTCGTTGTTTAAAGTTTGCTAACATAAAAATTCTTGCTAAAAAAAAAAAAAAAAAAGCCTATACAATGGATAAGCCAATTAAATTTAGAATTTACCTGGTTTGTGGTAAATAAGACCTTCAAGTAGATAGCTACATATGCAGTTTTAAACCAAGCTATGATATTTATGGTAAGTATTGCCCTTGTTATCATTGAAAAGGTCATTCTGAAACAGAGAAAAGGGTGTCACCCATTCTTTTTATGAACAAACACGGAAACATAAAACAAATCACATGAGTATACAGATCACAAAACAGACCTCTCCCAAATCTCACAAAGATACACCCAGCTACTAATAAGTACCTAACTTTTTCACCTTTCCTTTTGTGGTCTTTTTTTCCACATGATGGTACATAAACTGTTTATGAACTGCTCTAGTACCTGGAGACTGCTCAAGGAATGAGATCATATTTAGAACTTAAGGATCTTCAGATACAGGTTTGTAAAGGCAGTATCTTGAAGTTTATATGTGTAAACTTGTTAATTTAAAGATACAGTGAAGAGCATATTACATATTTCCTTAGTTAAAGTTGTCCAGTGGTCTCACAAATAAGTTTGGTTTTACCTTAGCTGACCAGGATGCGGCCAAGCCCACATTCTTCTCTACGATTGGCTATTTCCTTACATTCAAGTTCTATATTATTATTGGCAAAACTGGTAAGACTTTGGTCTCATCTCCAGAGCTGCATCATGCATCATTCAAGTGCCTGCTCTGATTACATGGCCCTGCCTTCATGGGGTGACTCCGTGGGGAAACTACATCTTTAGTTAAGTATTCTTGTCATATTTTCTTTATCTTTATCTGTATTTGTCATTACTTTTAATAAATGTTATACTTATCAGTATTTGTGTAATCTCTCTGCACACATATCGAATACAACCCCAAAAAACATAAACTATCACGTGACCGTGATACAACACACCTTATCCAAGTTCTTCAGCAATAAAAATTAAAAAAAAAAAACATCCCCTAGACCAGTGATAGAAAACCTTGGCACCCCAGATGTTTTAGAACTATATTTCCCATGATGAAAAAAATTAGTGTATTTTAATGCCGCGCTATGGATCTGTAAAGTACAAGAAATCTAGCTGCTGCCCCCACTACAACTAACCACCAAAGGTGGTGTCTGAATAAAGGATAATAAATGTGGGTGGGTATTGACGCAGCTAGTAGTTAAATATGTGTAAAAATAAGCCTTAATATTAAATCCAAGTGCAGTAGTGGTTATATTGTGTATGTGTACAAAAGACTGAATTTATGGAAAGGGCTAGTGCAATAAATAGTTCAAAAAATACAAATAATTCACTTCCAGTGTTAAAAACCAAAAGTGACTGGGTGCAATGTGCTTAGAAAATAAATAATGTGCAAAATCGCATATCAGTAAATATTACACAGAAAAACACAAAGAAGAACAAAAAACACAGAAAACCCCCTGTTTGTGAGGTGTTCTCTTCCGTAAAGTGTATGTGATTTTCAATACATTGTACTGTATAGTCCATACAATAGTGCTTATTGACTTGAAGTTCATCAGAGTGCTTCAAAACAGGCATGATTGCAAATAAGTCCAGAGAGAAATCTCCTGTGCTGTGTTTAGCTCCCCGTGAACTCACTCATGACCCCCTGTGGGGTTACATTCACCAGATTGCAGGCCCCTTTGCAGGGGTAAACAGCTTTGTGTGTATCATTCAGGAATGGGTTCTCTTCCCCCGTGATGGTAGGAGATAGTGAGCCTCCTTGCAGGTTGTGCAGCCCCGTATATCTATCCCACACAAACGATTCCACTCCCTTCATTTCCGTTTTGTAGTATTAGGCCCTCATAGATATAAAAAGAAATCCTCCATAGTGCAGAAATGCTAAGCAATATTTATTAGGTAAATCGTGCACTTACATAATCAGTAAAAACAGTCCCTCATAGATACAAATGGGAAGTCCGGGTTTGCTGATGCGTTCCACGGACAAAAACCGGAAGTGACCCAATGACGCTAGACTCTGCCCTACGCGTTTCGTCACTTTGACGTCACCTGGAGCCGGGCCATATTGCTACTCCTTCCGGCCTTATATAGTACCTGATAACCTGGCAACCTGCCACACATGACCCGCGGCCATATTGAATATATATTGTTTTGTTACCAGACCGTGTGTCAAGGTCTTACCTTGCCTTCCTGTTGGCAGCCATCTTGGACATGTGCAGACTGCTGTCTCTTATAAACTCTGTTTGCATCATCACTTGTCTGCTGCCTGGGCATCGCTCAGTGATAATGTTGTACACCTGCATTTATTTATCACCTGATGGCTTTCAGACCTTGCCCTTGGGTTGTGCTCCAAGGTGCATCACTGATAGCAGTCCTCTGGTGTCTGTGGTTTCTCCGTGCATGACTTGGCTTGGCTGACAATCTTCCTGGCTCTGGATTTCGCATCGGCAGGCGACCCCGCATTAGACGAAAACCCGACTTTGGCAGACTACCCGCTTCTGGACTCTATCTCGACTTGGATGACTACCTGTTCCTGGACTTAATCCCGGCTTGGGTGACTACTCGCTTCCTAACTTGACCCCAGCTGTTCTTGATTTTTCTCCTCTCTCTTGCTGTGCGATTATTAATGTTGCATAAATAAATCGCTTTATTTTACTTGCATCTTCGCGTGGTCTGGTTTCCTGGCACCCTGACACTGTGATGTTAAAAATACATAGATGAATTAGCAATAGTAATGTTATACTAAGTTTAATACTACTAAAAATGTTTATTATGGTTGATAACCTATTTAAAATTTTGGTTAAAAATTAATTTAAAAATGAATTTAAAGCCATAGGAGAAATGAGGTTAAATGTCAATGCCCAGGTTGTCATGTTACTCAGATTGAACACATTTTCACCCATATATAAAAACTACTTCCTCACTATTGTGTTTAAGATGATATACATGATATAATTGAGTACATGGCAAATAATGTTGTGTAAAAGCTAGAAAACGTTTATTTAAATAAAAATAAAAACAGTAAGTAACTTGTGGCCGTACAGATGAATAATTTTGTATACATAACAGAGGGGACTAGTCCACTCTTAGTGGATTAGTTGCATTTAGGTATAACTAACTTGAAATATCACATATTGGTAGATCCATTTTAGTGAATGGGTGCAACATAAATGTTTAATGAGTCTACTATGGGATTTTTTAAAAATAATGTAAGTAAACAAAATGTAAGTAAAAAAGAGAGGAGGACAACCCCCTAGTAGTAAAATAACAGATATAGATTTAAAATGACTAACAAGAGGTGCTCTATACTTATGATTGCATTTCTGATGGGAGGTAACCTAAGTTAATTTGAGATGAAACAATTCAAATCTATATCTATATTGAGTCTTTCTGTCTGGGGGGAATTGAGCAAAAAAATCCATTTTGTTTCATTCTGCGATATTTTAATCCTTTTGTTGTCTCTCCTTTAGTGTCCTTTAATTGAGTCAATCCCATAGAAGACCATAACCGAAGGATCTTTCCTATGTTTCTCCTTAAAGTGCCTAGATAGACTATGTTTTGTGAATCCTTTTTTTAATGTTGTTGATGTGTTCTCTGATTCTGACAAAGAAGGGGGTCACGAGTGAGTTCACGGGGAGCTGTCACAGCACAGGAGATTTCTATCTGGACTTGTTTGCAATCACGCCTGTTTTGAAGCACTCTGGTGACCTTTAAGTCACTAAGCACTATTGTATGGACTATACATTGTCTTGAAAATCACATACACTTTATCGATGAGAACACCCCACAAAAAGGGGGTTTTCTGTGTTTTTTGTGCTTCTTTGTTTTTTTCTGTGTAACATTCACTGGAATGCAATTTTGCACATTATTTATTTTCTAAGCACATTGCACCCAGTCACTTTTGTACTTTTGGATTTTAGCACTGGGAAGAGTTTATTGAATTATTTGTATTTTTGAAAATATTTATTGCACTAGCACTTTCCACACATTCAATCTTTTATACACACATACAATATAACCACTACTGCACTTGGATTTAATATTAAGGCTTATTTTTATACATATTTAACTACTAGCAGTGCCAATACCCACCCACATTTCCCATGATGCTCAACTACACTGCAGAGTGCATGAGCATCATGGGAAATGTAGTTCCAAAACATCTGGGGGTGCCAAGGTTTGCGATCACTGCCCTATATAGATTACTGAGCCAGAGTGAATGAAATGTTGCTGTGTGCCTATCTGCCTCTGCACTTATCTTGGGAATGATTGGCTAGCAAACTCGCCTGACCTAAACCCCATAGAGAACCTGTGGGGTATTGTCAAGAAAGAGAGAGAGAAAAAGAGAGAGAAAAAAGAAAAAGAGAGAGAGAAAAAGAGAGAGTGAGAGAGAGAAAAAGAGAGAGTGAGAGAGAGAAAGAAAGAGAGAGAGAAAGAGAGAGAGGGGGGGGGAAAGAGAGAGAAATAAAGAAAGAGAGAGAGAGAGAGAGAGAGAGAGAGAGAAAGAGAGAAAGAGAGAGAAAGAAAGAAAGAGAGAGAGAAAGAGAAAGAGAGAGAGAAATATCAAATGTAACTGTAACCAGGAGAGATTTCTATTCACTAAAAAGGCAGGCACGATTATCAGTACCACATAAGAAAAAAAAAATGTATGGATGCCTAGCTACCTATGACCCAATACATATCATATATGGCTACCTTAGACTCACCTATAATGTGCTGTGCAACTGTGGTGGCAGGCAGGCAGGGGGCTGTGGTGGCAGGCAGGCAGGCAGGGCGCTGTGGTGTCAGGCAGGTGAAGCTGAGCTTGAACTTGAGGCCGAGGCCAGGCACCACTTTCTCTCTTCAGGCTTTATACCGCACAGTGCCGGAGGGGGTGGGGCTGCAGAGACATACCTAGGGTCTCCAGCGCCCTTGCCGAGAAACTGTATCAGCGCCCCCCGAGAGGTAGAGGGGGTTCAAAAGAGAGAGAGGGGGTTCGAAAGAGAGAGACAAGGGGGGAGGGAGGTTGACAGAGAGAGGGGGTGACAGGGAGAGAGGGAAGGGGGTGACAGGGAGAAAGGCAAAGGGGGTGACACGGAGAGAGAGGGGGCTGACATGGATAGAGGCAAAGGGGGTGACAGGGAGAGAGAGGGGGGCTGACACGGAGAGAGAGACAAAGGGGGTGACAGGGAGAGAGGCAAAGGGGGGTGACAGGGAGAGAGAGGGGGCTGACACGGAGAGAGGCAAAGGGGGTGACAGGGAGAGAGAGGCGGCTGACACGGAGAGAGGCAAAGGGGGATGACATGGAGAAAGGGAAAGGGGGGTTGACACAGAGAAAGGGAAAGGGGGGGGGTGACATGGAGAAAGGCAAAGGGGGTGACAGGGAGAGCGAGGGGGCTGACACAGAGAGAGGCAAAGGGGGAGACAGGGAGAGAGAAGGGGCTGACACGGAGAGAGGGAAAGGGGTTGAAACGGAGAGAGAGAAAGAGAGGGGGTGACACAGAGAGAAAGAGAGGGGGTGATACAGAGAGAAAGAGAGGGGGTGAAACAGAGAGAGAAAGAGAGGGGGTGATGTAGAGAGAGAAAGAGAGGGGATGACAGAGAGAGAGAGAGAGGGGGAGGGTGACACAGAGAGAGAAAGGGAGAGGGTGACACGGAGAGAGAAAGAGAGGGGGTGACACAGAGAGAGAAAGAGAGGGGGTGATGCAGAGAGAGAAAGAGAGGGGGTGACGCAGAGAGAGAAAGAGAGGGGGTGACAGAGAGAGAGAGGGGGGTGACACAGAGCGAGAAAGAGAGAGGGGTGACAGAGAGATAAAGAGAGGGGGTGACATAGAGAGAGAGAGAGAGGGGGTGACAGAGAGAGAGAGGGGGTGACAGAGAGAGAGAGGGAGGGGGTGACAGGAAGAGTGAGAGAGGGGGTGACAGTAAGAGTGAGAGAGGGGGGTGACAGTAAGAGTGAGAGAGGGGGTGATAGGAAGAGTGAGAGAGGGGGTGACAGGGAGAGTGAGAGGGGTGACAGTGACAGTGAGAGGGGGTGACAGGTACAGGGGGGATGACAGGGACGGGAATGACAGGGACAGGGGGGGTGACAGGGACAGAAGGGGGTGTGACAGGGACAGGGGGGATGACAAGGATGGGGGGGCATGACAGGGACAGGGGGGTGACAGGGACAGAGGGGGTGAGTGACAGGGACAGAGGGGGTGAGTGACAGGGACAGAGGGGGAATGACAGGGACAGAGGGGGGGTGGATGAAAGGGACGGGGGGTTGACAGGAACAGGGGGGGTGACAGGGACAGAGGGGGGGTGACAGGGAGAGAGAGGGTGACAGGGAGAGTGAGACGGGGTGACAGGGACAGAGGGGGGCATGACAGGGACAGAGGGGGGGGGGTGACAGGGACAGAGGAGGGGGGTAACAGGGACAGAGGGGGGATGACAGGGACAAAGGGGGAGGTGACAAGGACAGAGGGGGGGATAAAAGGGACAGAGGGGGGATGACAGGGACAGGGGGGATGACAGGGAGAGTGAGAGGGGGTGACAGGGAGAGTGAGAGGGGGTGACAGGGAGAGTGAGTGACAGGAACAGAGGGAGGGGGTGACAGGGACAGAGGGGGGGGTGACAGGGACAGAGGGTTATGACAGGGACAGAGGGGGGTGACAGGGAAAGAGGGGGGGGTGAGAGGGTAGGGGGGAGTAAGTCTGGTCACAGTTACTCACTCAGTTCACCATGTAGCTGCCAGCTGCCTGAATTAAACTTTCCCGCCCACACATCTCAGCACGCATGGGCTGCACTGAGTGTGTGGGCGGGCACAGGGAGTGAGAGAGGGACGGGAGAAGGCAGAGCAGATGCAGCCTCTTTCATTCCTGGAGGGGGGGCTGCTCACTGGAGAATGAAACACACACACACAGCCCCAGGCTGAACAAAGGGGCCACACTGCCTGCTGCCAATCACTATGGAGGCAGCTTCAGCCAGCGCCCCCCCTTTTCAGCAGTTTGGAGGCGCCTGGGTGCGGTACACCCCGCGCACCCACCCAGGATTGGCCCTGTATATGCATACCAGAAAAATCATTTTAGAATGTAATATTATTATATAGATTACAAAATAATCTGATGTGTTTTGTATGAAAGGGTTTTTTTGAGCAGCGATCACTACTTCCCTCATTCAACCCCACCACTATAGACGAGGTTGCTAAACTACTCGCTAATGTCCACTTAACTACCTGCCCTCTGGATCCTGTTCCCTCGCAAATGCTACGTTCACCCTCTGGCCCTATTCTACGCTCTCTAACCCACATCTTCAATCTCTCCCTCTCTTCTGGCATCTTCCCCAACTCTCTAAAACATGCACTAGACAGCCCCATACTTAAAAAGCCCTCACTGGACCCAACCGATCTTAACAACCTACGCCCTTTTTCCTTGCTCCCCTTTTTATCCAAACTCCTTGGTCTACAACCGACTGTGCGACCACCTTGCCGAGAATAGCCTCCTTGATCCCCTTCAGTCTGGATTTCGGCCTCAACACTCCACTGAAACTGCTCTCCTAAAACTGACAAACGGTCTACTAATGACCAAAACCAATGGACACTATTCTGTACTCCTTTTCCTGGACCTCTCTGCTGCTTTTGTTACGGTTGACCATCCCCTCCTCCTCAATAAACTCCATGCCTTTGGTCTCCGTGACTGTACTCTTCACTGGTTATCTTCCTACCTATCCAACCGCACCTTTAGCGTTACTTACAATTCCATTTCCTCCTCTCCTCTTCCATTCTCTGTTGGGTCCCCCAAGGCTCTGTTCTTGGACCCCTCCTATTTTTAATCTACACCTCTTCTCTGGGTCAGCTGATAGCCTCCCAAGGCTTCCAATACGATCTCTACGCTGATGATACCCAAATCTATTTATCCACCTCTCAGCTCTCTCCCTCAGTCTGCGCACGTATCACTAATTTACTATCTGATATATCGGTCTGGATGTCACACCACTTCCTCAAACTCAATCCCTCCAAAACCGAGCTAATAATCTTTCCTCCACCACGTGCCCCTTCCCCTGATCTCTCTGTCAATATCGATGGAATTACTATCAGCCCATCCCCGCATGCCAAGGTCCTAGGTGTTGTCCTGGACTCTGAACTCTCCTTCAAGCCCCACATCCAATCGCTGTCCAAATATTGCTGCCTTAACCACCGCAACATCTCCAAAATACGCCCCTTTCTAACCAAAGACACAACAAAGCTCCTAGTTCACTCCCTGGTCATCTCGCGCCTCAACATCTGCAATTCCCTTCTCATTGGCTTACCCCTACACAGGCTATCCCCCCTTCAATCCATCATGAATGCTGCCGCCAGACTCATCCATCTTACCAATCGCTCAGTGTCCGCCGCTCCTCTCTGTCAAGCCCTCCACTGGCTTCCGCTCACCCACGAATCAAATTCAAAATACTAACAACATCTTACAAAGCCATCCACAACTTAGCCCCAAATACATCACTAGCCTAGTCTCAAAATACCAACCTAATTGCTCTCTTCGTTCCTCTCAAAACCTCCTGCTCTCTAGCTCCCTTGTCACCTCCTCCCATGCTCGCCTCCAGGACTTTGCCAGAGCCTCTCCAATCCCATGGAACTGCTTACCCTTATCTGTCCGATAATCTCCTACTCTATTAGCTTTTAGGCGATCTCTGAAAACCCTCCTCTTCAGTGAAGCCTATCCTACCCACACCTAACAACTCTACCTCCATTTTATCCATCTGCCCATCCCCCTCGGTTACTGCCTTTTGTTTCACTTGACCCTCCCTTCTAGATTGTAAGCTCTAACGAGCAGGGCCCTCTGATTCCTCCTGTATTGAATTGTACTGTAACTGTATTGTCTTCCCCACACTGTAAAGCGCTGCGCGAACTGTTGGCGCTATATAAATCCTGTATAATAATAATAATATAATATTATATATATATATATATATATATATATATATATAATTATATATATTCACATATATATATATTCACATATGTATATATGTATGTGTGTGTATATATATATATATATATATATATATATATATATATGTATATATATATATATATATATATATATATATATATATATATATATATATATATATAGTCAAAAGTATTGGGATGTCTGCCTTTACACACACATAAACTTAAATGGCATCCCATTGTAAGTCTGTAGGGTTCAATATTGAGTTGGCCCACCCTTTGCAGCTGTAACAGCTTCAACTCTTCTGGGAAGGCTGTCCACAAGGTTTAGGAGTGTGTCTATGGGAATGTTTGACCATTCTTCCAGAAGCGTATTTATGAGGTCAGGCACAGATGTTGGGCGAGAAGGCCTGGCTTGCAGTCTCTGCTTTAATTCATTCCAAAGGTGTTTTATCAGGTTGCAGGCCAGTCATGTTCCCCCATCCCAAACTTGCTCATTCATGGCTTTATGGACCTTGCTTTGTGCACTGGTGCACAGCCACGTTGGAACAGGAAGGGGCCATCCCCAAACTGTTCCCACAAAGTTGGGAGCATGAAATTGTCCAAAATGTCTTGGTATTCTGAAGCCTTAGGAGTTCCCTTCACTGGAACTAAGAGGCCAATTCCAACCCCTGAAAAACCATCCCACACCATAATCCCCCCCTACACCAAATGATTTGGACCAGTGCACAAAGCAAGGTCCATTAGGACATGAATGAGTGAGTTTGGGGTTTAGGAGCTTGACTGGCCTGCGCAGAGTCCTGACCTCAACCTGATAGAACACCTTTATTATATTATATTATGTATTAGAGCAGAGACTATAAGCCAAACCTTCTTGACCACATCAGTGCCTCACTACAAAAGGGTTGGTTCCCAGGAGCTAATTGCCAGTGTGGGCTGAAGTAGTTTAGGAAAAACTAAAAATCTGTGTGGGGAGAGTTAATTGTTATAAGGTGCTAAGCTGTGCTATACTGCGAATATTTACTATGGATTGAAGTTTATTTGGCTAAATACTATGTTCACAGCCACCCCTCTGTCCAAGGTTTTACTTACCTCCTCCTAAAAAGAAAGCAGGTTTGATTTAACAACTTCTGCCTTTCATGAATCCATGCTGTCTGTTGCTTAAAATATTTTTTTCCAGCAAGAACTTATCTATGTGGTCTTTTATTAGCAACTTTCCACCCGTTATATAGCAAAATGACGGCCGCAAAGTGGTTGCTCTATCCCGACTGGGCATCATATGAGCCGCGATCGGTGGTGCGGTGTGTCCCTCTGAAACACCACATCTCTGGTCCTGGTAAAGAGCCTATGACGTAGGCTCTTTACCATGTGACCAGCTGTGTCCAATCACAGCTGGTCACATAGTAAATATGAAGTGCCATGGCTTTCCTCAGTTCGTGCCTGATAGGTGCGAGTAGAGAAGAGACTATTGGCTGCTCTCCTGACGGGGGGGGGGTCTGTGCTGGTAATCAGAGCATTAATTACCAGTTCAGACCCTTGGGGAATGCCACTAGAGCCGCCAGAGATTGCCCACCCATGGCCACCAGGGATGCCCACCCATGGCCACCAGGGATGACCACCCATGGCACCAGGGATGCCAATCAGTGCTCAGAGAGCCATGGCTTTCCTCAGTTCGTGCCTGACAGGTGCAAGTAGAGAAGAGACTATTGGCTGCTCTTCTGACGGGGGGGGGTCTGTGCTGGTAATCAGAGCATTAATTACCAGTTCAGACCCTTGGGGAATGCCACTAGAGCAGCCAGGGATTGCCCACCCATGGCCACCAGGGATGCCCACCCATGGCCACCAGGGATGACCACCCATGGCACCAGGGATGCCAATCAGTGCTCGGAGAGCCTGTCAGTGCCCTCCTCATCGGTGCTGCCCATCATTGCCATCTATCAGTGCTGCCCACCAGTGCCCATCATTGACCATCAATGCAGCCTATAGGGTGCCCATCAGTCCCGTCTATCAGTGCCCATCAGTGCTGCCTATCAGTGCCCATCAGTGCTGCCTATCAGTGCCCATCAATGCTGCATATCAGTGCTACCTATGAGTGCCACATATCAGTGCCCATCAGTGCTGCATATCAGTGCCGCCTATCATTGCCCATCAGTGCTGCCGATTAGTTCCTCATCATCAGTGTCACCCCATCAGTGCCACCCCATCACTGCCTCCTCATCAGTGCCTGTCAGTGCGGTCTCATCAGTGATCATCAGTGCATGAAAAAAAATATTTATTTACAAAATTTTATAACATAAACAAAAAAAATGTTTTTTTTTTTTTTCAAACTTTTGGTCATTTTTAATTTGTTTAGCAAAAAAGAAAAAAAACCTTGTGGTAAACTAAAATCACCAAAAGAAAGCTCTATTTGTGGGAAAAATGACATAAATTTGGTTTAGGTACAATATTCAAAATGCAAGAGGGCTAAAAGCTGACAATTGGCCTGGGCAGGAAGGGGGTGAAAGTGTCCTGTATTTAAGTGGTTAAACCCTCCAGTATCTTTCCGACTATAGAAGTTAAACTAACAGGTCTATAGTTACTTGGCAAAGACTTTGATCCCTTTTTAAATATAGGCACCACATTGGCCCTACGCCAATCCAGTGGTACTATTCCAGTCCTTAACAAGTCTCTAAAAATTAGAAACAAAGGCTTTGAAATTACAGTGTCTTATTCTTTTTGGATGCGTGGGTGGATGCCATCTGGTCCAGGTGCTTTATCCACACTTATTCTGTCTAAATATTTCTGTACCATATTACTTTTGAGCCATTGTGGATTATTTGGGGCTGTGTCAATGCCATCCTCATTCTGGTCATGAGCTCCCCCATGCTCCTTTGTATACACAGAGCTGAAGAAAGTATTTCATAAATGTGCCTTCTCTTTGTCCCCAGTCACCCACTCCTGATTATTTTGTAATGGGCCTACATGCTCAGACCTAACCTTTTTACTATTAATATATTTGAAGAATTTTTTGGGGTTTGTCCTACTATCTTTTGCAATCTGTCATTCATTTTGAATTTTTGCATCCTTGATTTCCTTTTTACATATTCTGTTATATTCTTTGTAACACTTAAACAATGATAGTGTTCCTTCATTTTTTATATTTTTAAAAGCTCTTTTCTTATTATTTATAGCTTTTATAACTTTGGCCGTGAGCCACATAGGTTTAATTTTTAGCCTTTTAAACGTATTGCCCATGGGAATATACTTTGCAGTAAGTATGCATAAAGTCTTTTTGAAAATTTCCCATTTCTGTTCTGTGCTCATCAATGGCAATATTCCCTCCCAGTCAAAATCCTGGAGAGCAGCCCTCATCCTTGGAAAATTTGCTCTCTTAAAGTTAAGTGTTTTTTTTATTTTCTGTATGCGTTTTTTGCTTACCGCTAACATTAAATGAAATCATATTATGGTTACTGCTACCCAGATGTTCTTTTATATGAACATTATTAATAAGCTCTGAATGGTTTGAGATTACCAGGTCCAACAGAGCATCATTTCTAGTGGGAGCCTCAATAAACTGTACCATAAAATTTTCTTGTAACAGGTTTATAACATTTTTTCCCTTTAACTGTTCCAGCAGTGCCATTACTCCAGTCAATGTCTGGGTAGTTAAAATCCCCCATTATTATCACTGTCTCAGCCGTTGCAGCCCTTTCCATCTGTGCCAGGAGCTGAGTCTCCACCTCCTCATTAATACTGGGAGGTCTATAACAAACTCCAATGATAATCCTTGTATTACGCACACCCATGTACATTTCCACCCATACTGCTTCGGACTCATCACACTCTCCATCAACTAGGTTCTCCTTCACACTCACTTTGAGATCACTTCTCACATAGAGACAGAAACTACCACCCCTTCGTTTTACCGTGTCTTTCCGAAAGAGAGCATAGCCAAGAATATTAATAGCCCAGTCATGTGAAGAATGAAGCCAAGATTCAGCAATACCAATTAAATCATAGTTCTCCTCGTGCACCAGAGCTTCCAACTCACCTATTTTGCTTGGCAGACTTCTTGCATTGGTGAACAAACACTCTATTTCCCAAAGACAACCTCTGTATATGATTCTGAGCACACGCACTCAACCTCTTTGGTCATTCATAGAAGGCCTGTTCTGAGTGGAACCTATCTTGTTAAACCGCTGTATGGTCTTGGTCACCATGCTACAGCTCAGTTTCAGGGTCTTGGTAATCTTCCTATTGCCTAGGCCAACTTTATGTATAACAACAATTCTTTTTTTTTTTTCAGATCCTCAAAGAGTTTTTATGCCACGAGGTGCCATGTTGAACTTCCAGTGACCACTGACCAGTATGAGATAGTGAGAGCGATAACACCAAATTTAACACACCTGCTCCCCATTCACACCTGAGACCTTGTAACACTAACAAATCACAAAATAAAACATTTACAAAAATGTGAGGGGTGTACTCACTTTTGTGAGATATTGTAAATAAATATATATATATATATATATATATATATATATATACAGTATATATATATATATATATATATTCCATGGTGTTTTATTTACCTAAAAAAAAAAATGACAGCAGAAAAGTATCAGAACACAAATAATCGCAAATAATTATTATATTCTTCCAGTGGTACTGCATTTAAGTTTTTTATCAGTCAAGGACAAGTGATATATTTACACAGAATTCCAACTTTATTGTTTAAAAATGTTTGTATCATCTGTAATGTATTTTTCTTTATCCTTAATGTATTGGAATGCTTCTGCATTGAGAAATAGCTATTTTTTATTCTTATTCTAATTTATGTAATATATACAGTATACTGTTTCTGTGACTTCGAATTTTTCTCAGTTTACAGTTTTCTTTCACAAACAGTGCTGAGGTTAATGTGCTGAGTGTGGAGTGTGGTTCCAAGTTGGGTTAAGAGTTACCCGAGGTAGACTTGAGGTCTGACTTACTATGGGTAAGACACAGAAATGCAAAGGTAGCAAATCAAACCAAGCATTTTTTCTACAAAGCCATGAATTGTACCTTCAAACAAAACTGATAACAGGAAGATGAAACACAAACCTTGATTTCTGTGAATCTGCTGTTTTATTTTTTACCACTCTGAAACATTTTTTTTTTTTTATTCTATTGACTTCACTTTTCTTTAGACATGGCATTTAGGCCTCTTTCACACTTGTGCCACTTGTCCTGTGACTTGGGACTGCAAAGTTACATGACAAGTCGTACGTCATGATTTCCAATGAGCACCATTCATAGCTGTGCGACTTCAAATCGCAGCCATTTCAAAGTAGTCCCTGCACTACTTTAGTTCGACTTTGATATGACTTGAGGACCATAAACCTCAAGATTACACAGGCATTGCTTCAAGTCATGTCGAAGTCGCGACAAAGTCACACGGCAAAATCGCACAACTTTCAGGTCGTACAAGTGTGAAAAGGGCCTAACTCTGATACATGACAAGCAAATTGCAAATAAAGTAAAAATCACAGCAAAACGCAAGATGCCAAATGTGCCTGGCCCAGTGCCAACATTTGGTACTTCTTGGGCATGTGTTTGAAGCAGTGGGAGACCCTTTCCTCTGAATGGTGCCTCTCCAAAAATGTTTTACAGAAACGCACAAAAAAAGTGTGAAAAACACGAAGCGGCAGATTAGGCAATTTTGCTGGAAGGAGCAGAGAGCTGAGACCATTGCAGAAAAATCAGTTGGCACAAAACTAGCTTGACATTTTATACTCATAATGTTTTAGAGAAAATTGATATGTGACAGTAATCATTTAATATTTTTCATGGATGATGCACAAGAAGGGCAAAATTAGAACCAATAGAGCCTGCCTCATTTAGAGGCTGGGGGTAGCTAGCATCCCAGCCCTACTGTCCTTGCAGACAAATTTGTGGAAAATTGAAGTTTAGCATTACCTCAGCATTATGGCCATTACCTAGCAACATCCACATACAAATCCAATCTGCCCAAGAAAGGCCACTCTTCCAGACTGACACCCACCCATCAAATAATTTTCATATTTGTATATCTGTTTCCAGCAGCCGGCCCACTGCTTGCATCAGTTCTAAGGACACTTGAGAAAAGTACCAAGGCGGGTGTTGTGATGTTTTCAGGAAGCTATGTCTAGGACCCTTTTCATTTACATTAGCGGGTCATTGTCAAAAGCCAGACAGAAATAAAACCAAGACAAATGTTGTAACCATTCCCAGATCTGTCTAGCCACCAGCTAATGTAAATAGCTATAATTTATCTTTTATATATTTTTTTTCTACTTGATGATACCCAGTCCTTGACTGATTATTGTATCCATTGGTGTGCTTGCAGTGCACCATCACTCCTTCCCCCATTTTTTATATTTGGGGGGAGTATGTGATATAGAACACAGGTTCTATGCATATGTGCTGGGTCTTTCATTCTCCCCCTTATGTGTGCATGTATTTTTCTTTACTATATTAGGAATGGACTCCACTCCCATGTGATCCTTGTGAGCTCTTGCTTCTGCGGCTTTCAGTACGCCTAGTTGGCTACCACTTCCCAATTTCACTTTCCGATAGTTTTTATTAATTTTAGAAAACATAGGGTAATATTACCTTACAAAACATCATAATAAACAAGATTGGAGAATGCAACTCCAGTTACAAAAACTAGTCCTAATAAGTGTATATAACTAGGGTTGAGCAAACACGGACTGTATTATTCGTGTTCGTACCGAATAATTGGATTTTTGTTACCCGAACACGGACCCGAAAACTTTACTGTATATTCGGGTAAAAATCCGTGTTCGGTCATTTTATTTCTGGGTTTTGTATGCATTGGCACGCTTTTCATGGCGGGCTTTCAACAGCCAATCAACAAGCGTTTAACTGGTGTGCCTTAAGCCATCCCAGCCATGCCTACAAATGTATTAGTAGCTGTGATTGGCCATTTGAAGCATGTGACCAAGTCTTTATAAGTTCGAGCCAGCGCCGCTGCATCATTCTGCTGTGTAGTTCAGGGACAGAGCACACATCATACGTGCTGGCTGCTGATTAGGGACAGACAGGAAAAAATCATCACAGGTCGAAGTGTGTTAGGCAGGGCGAGTTGTAGGGCATTTTAGGGCGAGGATGCTGATTTTTAGGGTCAGTGTTCTACAATCGATTTTGCTGTGTGTGGGGGGGGGGGGGTTTGCAGTGACCGATCTTATCAATCCTTTTAGGGAGAGGCTGGAGATAGGCAGGTGTCAGTGGTCCACATCGATTTTGCTGTGTGTGGGGTGCAGTGAACACAATCTTTTTTGCCCACTGAGGAGGAGGGAGAAAAGTCTTTTTCTATCAGTCACTGTGTGCAGCGTTTTTCCTTCAGTGCTGTGCTGTGCTGACTGTGATAATACACTGCTGTGTTCACATGTGCTATTATTGAGAGATTTCAAAAGTTATACACTTTTTTCTATTCCACTATTCAATATACGACCTTGGTTTAAAAAAATTAAATTGTGGCATAGTCTGTACTAATCTAGTTAAAAATTACAAACTTAAAAGGGGAATTTTTTTTCCCTCCATAGCCTGCAGCAGAGCTGGTCCACATCGATTTTGCTGTGTGTGGGGTGCAGTGAAAACAATCTTTTTTGCCCACTGAGGAGGAGGGAGAAAAGTATTTTTCTATCAGTCACTGTGTGCAGCGTTTTTCCTTCAGTGCTGCTGTGCTGACTGTGATAATACACTGCTGTGTTCACACATGTGCTATTATTGAGTGATTTCAAAAATTATACACTTTTTTCTATTCCACTATTCAATATACACCCTTGGGTTAAAAAATTAAATTGTGGCATAGTCTGTACTAATCTAGTTAAAAATTACAAACTTAAAAGGGGAATTTTTTTTTTTCCCCTCCATAGCCTGCAGCAGAGCTGAATGATATAAGACACTGCTGTTCACATGTGCTATTGATAAATAACACCAATTTTATATCATATTTTCTATTCTGCTATTCAATAAAAACCTTTGGGTATAAACAATTAAATTGCGGGATAGTCTGTGTTGGTACGTGTGAGATACACCTTTCCAATTTTTGGGGTGCATCTCATACTTCTGAAGATTTGAGGGTGCTGCCTGTTCCGAACTCCTCCTACTCCTCATCCTGCCTTTGGGGGTACAAAAAAAAGTAATTGGGGCCTAGTCTGGTTCTGTACGTGTGAGATACATACACTTTTTTTGATAATATTTTCTATTCCGCTATTCAATAAAAACCTTTGGGTATAAACAATTAAATTGCGGGATAGTCTGTGTTGGTACGTGTGAGCAGGGCCGCTGATAGGGGGGGACCACCAGCCCTCTTGTAGGGGGCCCGAGCTCACAGGGGGGGCCCACACAGAGAGGGGGATTAGTGATGGACAACAAATACAGAAATCTTCCTCCAGCACCTGAATCTGATCTGTCCCTCTCCCTGCTATCAGCTTTTATCTGTTGAGAAAGAGACAGTCGTCCCTCACTAACCCCCTCCCTTGTGTGGGCCCCCCCTCCCAGCACTTATCTCTGCTCAGGAGTTTATATGTAAATTGTAACTTTGTTTCTCTCTCTCTGTCTCTCTGATCACTGAGCTCCAACTGCCCAGCCTGTATATTTTTCTCATCTCATCTTTTTTATTTAACATAGTTTTTTTTTTTTTTTTTAGTATTAGCAGGAATTATGCGTGTTATGTTATATTTGTGTCTGCTAATAGTGATTTTGTTGTAATTTTAGCTAAATATATCTTTAATATTTCCTTGGGGGGGCCCTGCTAGGTAGTCTGTACGGGGCCCCGCGATTTCTAACAGCAGCCCTGCGTGTGAGATACACCTTTCCAATTTTTGGGGTGCATCTCATACTTCTGAAGATTTGAGGGTGCTGCCTGTTCCGAACTCCTCCTACTCCTATTCCTGCCTTTGGGGGTACAAAAAATAGTAATTGGGGCCTAGTCTGGTTCTGTACGTGTGAGATACATACACTTTTTTTGATAATATTTTCTATTCTGCTATTCAATAAAAACCTTTGGGTATAAACAATTAAATTGCGGGATAGTCTGTGTTGGTACGTGTGAGATACACCTTTCCAATTTTTGGGGTGCATCTCATACTTCTGAAGATTTGAGGGTGCTGCCTGTTCCGTACTCCTCCTACTCCTCATCCTGCCTTTGGGGGTACAAAAAATAGTAATTGGGGCCTAGTCTGGTTCTGTACGTGTGAGATACATACAACGTTTTTTGATAATAATTTCTATTCCGCTATTCAATAAAAACCTTTGGGTATAAACAATTAAATTGCGGGATAGTCTCTGTTGGTACGTGTGAGATACACCTTTCCAATTTTTGGGGTTCATCTCAAACTTCTGAAGATTTGAGGGTGCTGCCTGTTCCGTACTCCTCCTACTCCTCATCCTGCCTTTGGGGGTACAAAAAATAGTAATTGGGGCCTAGTCTGGTTCTGTACGTGTGAGATACATACACCGTTTTTTGATAATATTTTCTATTCCGCTATTCAATAAAAACCTTTGGGTATAAACAATTAAATTGCGGGATAGTCTCTGTTGGTACGTGTGAGATACACCTTTCCAATTTTTGGGGTGCATCTCAAACTTCTGAAGATTTGAGGGTGCTGCCTGTTCCGAACTCCTCCTACTCCTCATCCTGCCTTTGGGGGTACAAAAAATAGTAATTGGGGCCTAGTCTGGTTCTGTACGTGTGAGATACATACACCTTTTTTTGATAATATTTTCTATTCCGCTATTCAATAAAAACCTTTGGGTATAAACAATTAAATTGCGGGATAGTCTGTGTTGGTACGTGTGAGATACACCTTTCCAATTTTTGGGGTGCATCTCATACTTCTGAAGATTTGAGGGTGCTGCCTGTTCCGAACTCCTCCTACTCCTCATCCTGCCTTTGGGGGTACAAAAAATAGTAATTGGGGCCTAGTCTGGTTCTGTACGTGTGAGATACATACACCTTTTTTTGATAATATTTTCTATTCCGCTATTCAATAAAAACCTTTGGGTATAAACAATTAAATTGCGGGATAGTCTCTGTTGGTACGTGTGAGATACACCTTTCCAATTTTTGGGGTTCATCTCATACTTCTGAAGATTTGAGGGTGCTGCCTGTTCCGTACTCCTCCTACTCCTCATCCTGCCTTTGGGGGTACAAAAAATAGTAATTGGGGCCTAGTCTGGTTCTGTACGTGTGAGATACATACACCTTTTTTTGATGATATTTTCTATGCCGCTATTCAATAAAAACCTTTGGGTATAAACAATTAAATTGCGGGATAGTCTGTGTCGGTACGTGTGAGATACACCTTTCCAATTTTTGGGGTGCATCTCATACTTCTGAAGATTTGAGGGTGCTGCCTGTTTCGTACTCCTCCTACTCCTCATCCTGCCTTTGGGGGTACAAAAAATAGTAATTGGGGCCTAGTCTGGTTCTGTACGTGTGAGATACATACACCGTTTTTTGATAATATTTTCTATTCCGCTATTCAATAAAAACCTTTGGGTATAAACAATTAAATTGCGGGATAGTCTGTGTCGGTACGTGTGAGATACACCTTTCCAATTTTTGGGGTGCATCTCATACTTCTGGAGATTTGAGGGTGCTGCCTGTTCCGTACTCCTCCTACTCCTCATCCTGCCTTTGGGGGTACAAAAAATAGTAATTGGGGCCTAGTCTGGTTCTGTACGTGTGAGATACATACACTGTTTTTTGATAATATTTTCTATTCCGCTTTTAAATAAAAACCTTTGGGTATAAACAATTAAATTGCGGGATAGTCTGTGTTGGTACGTGTGAGATACACCTTTCCAATTTTTGGGGTTCATCTCATACTTCTGAAGATTTGAGGGTGCTGCCTGTTCCGTACTCCTCCTACTCCTCATCCTGCCTTTGGGGGTACAAAAAATAGTAATTGGGGCCTAGACTGGTTCTGTAAGTGTGAGATACATACACCTTTTTTTGATAATATTTTCTATTCCGCTATTCAATAAAAACCTTTAGGGATAAACAATTAAATTGCGGGATAGTCTGTGTTGGTACGTGTGAGATACACCTTTCCAATTTTTGGGGTGCATCTCATACTTCTGAGGATTTGAGGGTGCTGCTTGTTCCGAACTCCTCCTACTCCTCATCCTGCCTTTGGGGGTACAAAAAATAGTAATTGGGGCCTAGTCTGGTTCTGTACGTGTGAGATACATACACTTTTTTTAATAATATTTTCTATTCCGCTATTCAATAAAAACCTTTGGGTATAAACAATTAAATTGCGGGATAGTCTGTGTTGGTACGTGTGAGATACACCTTTCCAATTTTTGGGGCGCATCTCATACTTCTGAAGATTTGAGGGTGCTGCCTGTTCCGAACTCCTCCTACTCCTCATCCTGCCTTTGGGGGTACAAAAAATAGTAATTGGGGCCTAGTCTGGTTCTGTACGTGTGAGATACATACACCTTTTTTTGATAATATTTTCTATTCCGCTATTTAATCAAAACCTTTGGGTATAAACAATTAAATTGCGGGATAGTCTGTGTCGGTACGTGTGAGATACATACACCTTTTGATATCATACTTTCTATTCCGCTATTCAATCTACACCTTTGGGTAAAAACAATTAAATTGCGGGATAGTCTGTGTCGGTACGTGTGAGATACACCTTTCCAATTTTTGGGGCGCATCTCATACTGCCGAGGATTTGAGGGTGCTTCAGTCTGCCTCCTGCCTGTTCCGAACTCCTCCTACTCCTCATCCTGCCTTTAGGGTACAAAAAATTGTAATCGGGGCCTAGTCTGTGTTTGTACGTGTGAGATACACCGTTTTGTAAAATTTGTCCTATTCCGCTATTCAATATACACCCTATTTGAGTGTCAAAAATCCCCGATGCGGGATAGTCTGTATCGGTACATGTGAGATACACCTTTTTAAATTTGTTTGGCGCATCTCCTTCTACCGCCGAGGATTGCAGGGCGCTTCAGTTTGCCTCCTGTTCCCAACTCCTCCTACTCCTCTTCCTCATCCTGCCTTTAGGATACAAAAAATTGTAATCGGGGCCTAGTTTGTGTTTGTACGTGTGAGATACACCGTTTTGTAAAATTTGTCCTATTCGGCTATTCAATATACACCCTGTTTGAGTGTAAAAAATTAAATTGCGGGATAATCTGTATCGGTACATGTGAGATACACCTTTTTAAATTTGTTTGGCGCATCTCCTTCTACCGCCGAGGATTGCAGGGCGCTTCAGTTTGCCTCCTGTTCCCAACTCCTCCTACTCCTCTTCCTCAATCTGCCTTTAGGGTACAAAAAATTGTAATCGGGGCCTAGTTTGTGTTTGTACGTGTGAGATACACCATTTTGTAAAATTTGTCCTATTCCGCTATTCAATATACACCCTGTTTGAGTGTAAAAAATTAAATTGCGGGATAGTCTGTATCGGTACATGTGAGATACACCTTTTTAAATTTGTTTGGCGCATCCCCTTCTACCGCCGAGGATTGCAGGGCGCTTCAGTTTGCCTCCTGTTCCTAACTCCTCCTACTCCACTTCCTCATCCTCTACCGCCTCCTCATCCGGACAGCGTAACACCTTCACCACCAACTTCAGCACGGCCAGGGGTAAACGACAGCAGGCAGTTTTAAAACTTGCCTGTTTGGGGGAAAAAACCACACACCGCGCAGGAGTTTTGGAGGAGCATGGAACAGCAGACAAATGAGTGGTTGCTGCCAGCGAGCCTCAAGCCCGGCCTGGTGGTGTGCGATAACGGGCGAAATCTCATAGCAGCTCTGGGCCTAGCCGGTTTGACGCACATCCCTTGCCTGGCGCATGTGCTGAATTTGGTGTTGCAGAGGTTCCTTAAAAACGACCCCGATATGTCAGAGCTGCTGCAGAAAGTGCGGGCCGTCTGTGCGCACTTTCGGAGTTCTCACCCTGCTGCTGCTCGCCTGTCAGCGCTGCAGCGTAACTTCGGCCTTCCCGCTCACCGCCTCATATGTGACGTGCCCACAAGGTGGAACTCCACCTTGCACATGCTGTAAAGACTGTGCGAGCAGCAGCAGGCCATAGTGGAGTTTCAGCTGCAGCACGCACGCGTGAGTCGCTCTGCGGAACAGCACCACTTCACCACCAATAACTGGGCCTCCATGCGAGACCTGTGTGCCTTGTTGCGCTGTTTTGAGTACTCCACCAACATGGCCAGTGCCGATGACGCCGTTGTCAGCTTAACTATCCCACTTCTATGCCTCCTTGAAAAAACAATTCGGGCGATGATGGAAGAGGATGTGGCGGAGGAGGAGGAGGAGGAGGAGGAGGAGGATGAAGAGGTAACATTTCCAAGGCTTTCAGGGCAGACATTCACAAGGGGCTCCGAGGGTGGGTTCCTGCACACACAAACGCCAGGGACACAATTGTCCAGCAGGGGCACAGTTCTGGAGGATGAGGAGGAGGAGACAGGGGAGGAGATGGAACCATGTTCACAGCAGGGTGGCACCCAGGCCAGCTCATGGCCATCACTGGTGCATGGCTGGGGGGATACAGAGGACACAGACGATACACCTCCCACAGAGGACAGCCTTTCGTTGCCTCTGGGCAGCCTGGCACACATGATCGATTACATGCTGCAGTGTCTCCACAATGACCGCAGAGTTGCCCACATTCTAACTTGTGCTGATTACTGGGTGGCCACGCTGCTGGATCCCTGTTACAAGGACAACGTACCGTCCTTAATTCACTCACTGGAGCGCGATCGCAAGATGCGCGAGTACAAGCGCACGCTGGTAGACGCAATGCTGCTGGCATTCCCAACTGACAGCGGGGCCACAGTAGAAGCACAAGGCAGAGGAGGAGGAGGAAGAGGTCGCCAACGCAACCAGGGCACCGCCAGCACCTCAGAAGGCAGGGTTAGCATGGCCGAAATGTGGAAAAGCTTTGTCAGCACGCCACAACAAACAGCAGCACCAGCAGCTCATATGGAACATCTTAGCAGGAGGCAGCATTTCACCAACATGGTGGAGCAGTATGTGTGCACACGCCTACATGTAGTGAATGACGGGTCTGCCCCCTTCAACTTCTGGGTCTCCAAATTGGGCACATGGCCTGAGCTTGCCCTTTACGCCTTGGAGGTGCTGGCGTGCCCTGCAGCCAGTGTATTATCTGAACGGGTATTTAGCACGGCTGGGGGCGTTATCACAGACAAGCGCAGCCGCCTGTCCAGAGACAATTGCATTAGGGTGTGCACCCCAAAGTTTAAATACACATGCATGTGTTTGCCTACATGTACATGGCCCCGATACGTTACTCTCCCTGCTGGCAAAGTGAAATAGAGCAGAGCAGGTCCGAGGGAGATCTTTCCCATCTCCTCACTGGCAAACAGAGCGATAATGCTATGTGCCCTAGGTGATTAGGGTGTGCCCAGGTACACCCGGCACACCCTGTGCGCACGCCTATGACACCGCCACATCCCCCACCACCTCAACCTCCCTCCTACTCCATATGGGCCCCGTCCTTCAGAGATGAAGAACATTGTTTTATTTTTCTGTTTTTTTTTTTTGTTGTTTTAAGTTATTTCCCTATCCACATTTGTTTGCAGAGCACTTGCCATGCTCTTTACTATGTTTTGCTGCCATTTGCAGCACTCTAGCCCTTTCCATTGGTGTTTTAGAGCCATTTTAGTGCCTGAAAGTTCGGGTCCCCATTGACTTCAATGGGGTTCGGTGTCCGGGAAAAGTTCGGCAAAAGTCCGGGACACGGACCCGGAATTTTTTTTCAAGTTCGGCCGAACCCGCCGAACACGGACATCCAGGTGTCCGCTCAACTTTATATATAACTTAATCACAGGAACTCCAATAACAGATGGACAGAAGGTATTTCCCACCTGGTCTCTCAATATGGCGAGGGGAATCCACCCTCCCAATCGACTTCACAGAGTACCCATGACACAACAAGATATTCAAGTAGGATAGCCAAAAAAAAAGTACTTAGGTTCCAAAGCATTAATTACCTTTTACCCATCCCTTCAGTATCAAAATTCAAACCCTATTAAATTTTAAGCAACAAGAATAAAAAGTATGAAAAAAAAAGTATGAAGAAAAGTATGAAAAAAATAAAAATAAAAACAGAAAAAAGGAAAAGAAAAAAAAAAAAAAAGGAAAAAAGGGGGTAGCCTAGACCAAATCTCAGAGAGTTTCAAAGATTTAATCCACTCGGCCATATCGACCAACTCTTATCAAATTGGGTGCAACGAGCACTATTCAGTGCCAACAAGCGTTCATATTGCTAATTCACTTGTACTGAATATATAGCTTCTGAAACATTAGGCGATTCAAGGGATTTCCATCGCTTAAGAATAATATTACGAGCAGCTAAAAGGATGTGAGTTACTACCGGTCTCATATGTTTCGGATAGGAGTCTATACCTAAGTTGAGAATTGCTAAACCAGGGTTTGGAGGTGTTAACACTCCAGTAATAGACCCCAATAGGCGGAAAATACCCTTCCAATAACTAGTAAGGTTGGGACAGCCCCACAATATATGTAAAAATGTTCTTTGTCCACTACAGATTCGCCAACAATCTGTTAGTACACCAGGTGAAAAATTAGCAATTCTCCAAGGGGTATAATACCACCTATGGGTTATTTTAAAGAGAAAGTAAACCCTCCTCTGCAACTTGTACCTATAGGTAAGCCTATGATAAGGCTTACCTATAGGTACTGTAAATATCTCCTAAACATATACAGTTTAGGAGATATTTACCTTACATGCAGTCAGTGACGTCACTGGCACATGCGCTCTGAAGGAACGGCCGCTCGTGCCGTTCCTTCAGAGCCCTGTGCCGTGACCGTCGGCTCCCGCGTGCGGCATCCGGCCATCTGATTGGACGGAGCCGCAATCCCGGAAGACGGGCGACTGGACATGTCGCCCGTCATAGAGGTAAGCGGGCGGCACGGCGGGGGCTCGTTCTAAGGTAAGTATTTCATAATGAGCTAGTATGCGATGCATACTAGCTCATTATGTGTTTCTCTTGCAGGGTGAAAAAAAAAATGTGGGTTTACAACCTCTTTAAACGTCAGTTCCAATGATTAACACAATGAGAGTAAAGATGAATAACCCTAAAGGCTGTTTGCCATTGTTTCATAGGGTAGGCTATCTGAAGATCAGTTTCCCATAATATCATACTATGAGACTGAAACGGTATTCGTTTACCCTGCAAGAGGTTATAAAATATTGATATACCTTTAGGCTGAAGTTGCATACCAAAATAAAATGCCCAAGCCTCTGGAGGAAGGGCAAGGTTGGGTAAAGGATGTTTAGAGGTAAAGTGATTTATCCTAATATAAGTGTATTGGGCCAAGGCATGTAACTGGAATTTAGTCTGTAAATTTAACCATGACTTGTTAACAGATTTATCTAAAAGATGTTGTATCGTAGTCACTCCACGCACTATAAATGGTTTTGTGTGAAGCATGGGGATCATACTGTCCAATATCTGAATTTAATTTGAGGAATTGGGGAGGACGGGTGGATACTTGATTGATTGATCAGTTTCCTCCATGCTAAGAGAGATATAACAGTGGGAGGCAGTAGTTTAGCATCCAGTAGTTTAGCGTCCAAACATCACCCAACAATAGTGAACTGAGATCCTGAGTAGGCAACAAATGAGTCTCTATGTCAAGCCACTTGGGACCATCTGAATCATAAAGCCAATATTTCAATTGATCCAGCCTAACGTCCCAATAATAATCTTGTATATCAATATACCCCATACCGCCTACAAGTTTCGTTTTCATTAGAACAAGATGAGAGCATCTAGATTTTTTACCTTCCCATACAAAATTTTTTAGCATTTGAGTAAGTCTCCTTAAATAGGAGAGATGAACTGACAATGGTAGTACTCTAAACAAATACAATATTTGGGGAAGGATTGTCATTTTGAGGGCTGCAAGCCTGCCAGACCACGTCAGTTCATGGCGAGCCATAGTAGTCAGTTGCATACTGAGTTGAGATATAAACGGTCCATAATTGGAACAAATTAAAGAAGAAAAAGGACTAATCAGTGTAAGCCCCAGGTATGAAATGCCCGCAGTACTCCAACGAAATTGGAGTTGTGATTGTAAAACCCTACTGTCCTCAGGATGGGTACCTAAGTCTAGAATTAGGGACTTAGAATGATTAACCTGATAATTTGATACTCTACTAAATTGTTCTAATACCTCATGTGCCTGTTGGACCGAGGTTATAGGATTTGTGAGGGACAGAATCCCCCCAATGGACCCTGTCAAACGCCTTCTACTATGTATTATGCATACTTCTGCATACTGAATACTTCTGGTGGCATCAGATGGCTGCCTGGCTTTACCACTTTCCAATTTCCCCCAGAGACTAGCCCCCCCAGCCTCTGGTTGCCTTTTTGGAAGTTTGCAATGCAATGGGTCACATTCTATCTGGGTTAATCATGCATTTACTGAATTTGATCATATAGTGTGAGTATATAATATGTTTTCTTTTTGGTAACCATGTGAATGTACCTGTAATGATACTAGTTCCATAATAAATGATTGCATACACTTATATGTCTGTCATTACGTTTATAGACTAAAGTATATTGCGCTCATCCCATGTGCCCTTGAAGAAGGAATTCTCCATATTTTTAAGCATGTTGGGAAATTTAGTGAGAACCCCATTTTTTATGGGTACCTACACTCACAAGATCCAGTTTGGGTTCCCACCATAAGTGGATGATATAAGCTCTATATGATACTGTATGATGGTTTATTCATTGTTCCTAAATTGTACTGTGATGTTTATCACTTTTACTTCATGTATTGAATAAAAATATATTGATTTTAAATTTGTACCTTGACACCTTGTATTCACTGCCTATAAAGTACCAATGGGGGTTTCTTTCTTTTTGTACAGTATATAGGGATGTGGCAGAGAGTCTTTGATTCTTAAAAACACTGAGCTTGATCTTCCTTTTTTGACCATTCCCAGATCTATTGAAAACACAATTTTAAAGTTCAGGGTAATTTAACATTTTAAGATAAACCTAGCACAAATGTGTATATTTATGAGCTCCTTCTATAGGAAAAGTAAGCCTTACCACATACCAAATTGTTATAGCCATAATTAAGTTTGCTTAGATCCCTCTAATATTTATGTGCCATTGTCTAAAATGTATACAATGATCAGCCATAACTTTATGACCGCCCACCCATTTGAGTAAGTCCCCCTTTTGCCGCCAGAACAGTCCAGCCCTGTTGAGGCATAGATGACACTAGATCTCTGAAAGTATTCTATGGTATCTGGTACCAAGCTATCAGTAGCAGATACTTTAGGTCTTGTAAGTTACGAGGGAATGAGGGAATACTGTTTCCATGAAGGGGTGTATTAGGTCAGCAGGAATTTTTAAGTAGGTAGTACATGTCAAGTAGCGTCCACATGAATAGCAGCACCCAATTGTAGCTGCTGACCTTTAATAAACAGACACTCACCTGGCCAAGGATCCATCTCCATCCTCATCCAAGCCAGTTCTTTGGGTCCATGTAGTCAGCATGTTAAATGTGGGCAGCCGGCTGTATCTCCTTGTGTAATGTTCCGGTACCTTTGGTACCCTAAATTACTCTTTTCACAAGTGTATGCGCCCCCACCATTCTCTTTTGGAAAGGTGCGCATACACCTTTAAGACTGAAGCTGTCATCACTCAGCGCCGGACTAGATGGCTATTTAAAGCGCCGGTTCTCACTCACATGTGTTCGTTCAAACACCCTTACCTGGATGCTAACTTGGCTTGAAGCTTTCGTGCTTGCAAGCATACTTCGCTGACGGAACCTCGCTGCGCTGATCCCTGCATCCCGCTTCCGGATCATCCGTTCCTCCTGAACCAACCTTCGGCTGTATTGCTATTAGTGCTAAGTACCCCGCAGGGGAACCCTCTATAAACTTATACTAAGCTTACACTATCTAGCTCTGCATAGTAAAGACTATTTATCACATCTGCATATCTAGATTGCTAGCTCTTAAGACTACTGCTACTTATTCCTGCACTGGGTTGATCACTCTTGTATGTCCACCTGCTACTCTGTCATCTGCTACCATACATGATTGCTAAACCTACCTGCATCCATCTGCTACTGTCTTACCTTCAAGTGTCTGTCACCTACCACCTCCACTCAACCTGTCTCTTAAATCTTCATCACTGTGTTACTACATACATAAAGTCACTCTAGGAACCAGCTTGTTGAGTGTGTGTATTTACTAGCTGAATTAAGACCTTCCACACATGATGAGTCATTGAGGTTGGGAATGGTATCTCAGCATCTCTCTTACATGACTACTGAAGTGGAATATTTCTGCAGCTGAAAATCCACACCATACATGAAACGCAGGAGCGTTACAGATTGAACGAACCTACAAATGGATTCAGCAGAAATAACCACTCAGGTGACACAATTAAAACAGCAAGTAACTGCGTTAATACACGCACTTGCTGAATTAAAAGAAGACAATCAGGCTCTGTCGCAGCAGGTAATTAGACTGACACAACTTACCTCTGCTCAGTCCCCTGAACCCAAGATAAATCCCCCTTTGGTATTTACAGGCGATCGCAAAAAATTTCGCGAATTTAAAAACGCATGTGAGTTACTTTTTTTGCTAAAGCCTCGTACCTACCTTACTGATCACATTAAGGTTTGTACTATTATTTCTTACCTAACAGGCGATCCTCGAGCCTGGGCAGACTCTCTTTTTGAGAAAAACGACCAGCTTCTCAACTCCTATGCCTTGTTCCTAGCAGAACTCACTAGCCTATATGATGACCCCAATAGGCAGAGTACTGCCGATCTTCAATTAAGATCCTTGAAACAAGGAAGGAGGCCTGTAGAAGACTTTGTCGCGGAATTCAAGAAATGGACCCTTGATTCAGAATGGAATGATGCATCTCTGAAAACCCAATTTAGGCTTGGCCTATCAGAAGCCGTTAAGGACGAGCTCGCCCGAGCGGATCTACCAAAAACCCTTGATGCATTAATACAACTCAGTATTACCATAGATAGAAGACTACGAGAAAGAAAGGCTGAGAAAATGGGAATGCCATTATCCGTTTCCTCTCGGATTCCGGCCGTTAATCCCGTTCCTATGGAGGTAGGAACCATACGCCCACCGCTATCAACTATGGAAAAAGCCAAAAGACGATATGAAAATCTCTGCTTGTACTGTGCATCCCCGGATCACAAGATAAATGTCTGTCCCCTAGTCAACAAAAAGAAGGGTGAGTGTTCACATGTCCTCCTAGGGGGATTGACAACTTCATTCACTAACCCTTACATTTTTGTTTGTTTGACATTACAGTGGGACCAGAACAGGATTACTACTAAGGCCATGATTGACACAGGATCTTGTGGAAATTATATTGATATATGTTTTGCTGCTTCAAATAAAATTCCTATTATTTCTAAACTTAAACCTGTCTCAGTAAGTCTTATTACCGGTGTTCCATTATCCTCTGGTCCAATCACCGATCAGACACAAGCACTTCTAGTCACTATTAACGAGTCTCATAGGGAGACTACTACCTTCGATTTAATACCTTCACCCCACTTTCCCATTGTGTTGGGACTTCCCTGGTTACACACACACCAACCAACCATAGATTGGAAGGAACGGTCCATGGCCTTCCTCTCTTGCTATTGCGAGGAAACGTGTAACCTCCCGTCTTCCGGGAAGATTCTGTCTATGGTGACAGATGAGATTGCACCACTATGTTATCAGGATCTTTCTGAGGTTTTTCTTGAGAAAAATGCTCAAGCATTACCTCCTCATCGAGACTATGATTGTAGCATTGATCTACTCCCAAATAGCAAATTGCCGTTCGGTCATGTTTATCCTCTTTCACAGGATGAACTTTCCCATCTCAAAACCTATTTGGATGAGAATTTGGAAAAAGGTTTTATTAGACCTTCCACTTCTTCCACAGCAGCAGGACTCTTTTTTGTTCGCAATAAGGACTCAAGTCTCAGACCTATCATCGACTACAGGAAATTGAATGCTATCACAATAAAAGATCGCTATCCTCTACCGCTTATCCCTGAGCTCATTGAGCAGGTGCGTGGAGCTACCTATTTTTCAAAATTGGACCTGAAAGGAGCATACAATCTTATTCGAATCCGTGATGGAGACGAGTGGAAGACTGCATTCAGAACCAGATACGGATTGTTCGAATATCTTGTGATGCCATTTGGGCTATGCAACGCCCCTGCAGTTTTCCAACGATTTATAAACAATATTTTTAAAGACTTACTAGATGTCTGTGTTGTGGTATATCTGGACGATATACTTATATATTCACGATCCCTGTCTGAACACATAAGACATGTAAGACTTGTACTATCGAGATTGCTTGCACATAACCTTTATGTGAAACTGAAGAAATGCTTGTTTCATAAAGACGAAGTACTCTTTCTAGGCTACATCATATCCAAAACAGGAATCGAGATGAACATGAGTAAAATATCCTGCATTCAGGATTGGCCTACACCAACCACACGCAAGGCGCTACAGCGATTCCTGGGATTTTCAAATTTCTACAGGAAGTTCATTAAAAACTTTTCTGCTATTGTGAGACCCCTCACACAGCTCACTAGTAGGGATGATCGAACGGTTCGGGTCCACCATCGGTTCGGCCCGAACATTGGGTGTTCGAGGTTCGGCCGAATTTAGAACTTTTTGCCCAAAAAGTTCGGAATTCGGCAACCAGAACCGCCCAAAATGCAATGCTTCAGGAAATGGGCTTTAAAAGCCCGTGATTGGACCAGAACCATTAGCAAAAGCCAATTGAGGGGGCAGGAGAATGCTAGGAATGTGATTGGAGTGACTAGGGGGTCCCTAGACCAATCATTAATGAATACGCCCCCCAGTATATAAGATCGCCCCCGCCATATTCCCAGCATTGTTATACTGGACATGGAAGAGAGTGGAAGCAGTTCTGTTAATTTTACTTTAAAAGTGTCATTTAGCTATTTTTAGTGTGAGGAAAGGGATATCTAGTGTAGTTAGAGTGCTCCTTTACACTTAAGTTAGCTTCAAAAATTTAGTTTCTGTAGGGAAAGTGTTAAGTGTCAGGGGACCGTAGTGTAGTGTAGGGTTAACTGGCAGTGACTGCTATGGCAGGGTGACAAAACCCTTCCATAGCAGGGTGACCGCTATAGAGAAATGATCATTTCTCTGAGTTGCTTCGGGACAGGCATGTGGCTTCTCACCAGCAAGCATTTTTTATGCTGCAGGGGCTGCCACTGCCAGTGCTTTTTTGAGGACATGTTTGATGTCAGACATGACATCTGAATATGTGTATAGGGGGAATATATAGACATATATGTCTGAATATATACCCCTAGACATATATAGGTGTGATAGTAGCAGAAATAAATGCTTGCGCTAATGAAATCATTTACAGTAATATATTTCTGCTACTATCACACCTATATATGTCTAGGGGTATATATTCAGACATATATGCCTATATATACCCCCTATACACATGTTCAGATGTTTTGCCTGCCTCAAAAGAACCCCAAAAAATGCCAAAAAAATGCTAGCGTCAAAAAAAAAAGATGCCCAGGTGTGTTTTTGCTGGCATTTTTTGGGGGGTTTTGGAGGCAGGCAAAACATCAGAACTTGTGCACAGTACCACTATACACAAGTTCAGATGTTTTGCCTGCCTCAAAAGAACCCCAAAAAATGCCAAAAAAACGCTAGCGTCAAAAAAAAAAATGCCCAGGTGTGTTTTTGCTGGCATTTTTTGGGGGGTTTTGGAGGCAGGCAAAACATCAGAACTTGTGCACAGTACCACTATACACAAGTTCAGATGTTTTGCCTGCCTCAAAAGAACCCCAAAAAATGCCAAAAAAAACGCTAGCGTCAAAAAAAAAATGCCCAGGTGTGTTTTTGCTGGCATTTTTTGGGGGGTTTTGGAGGCAGGCAAAACATCAGAACTTGTGCACAGTACCACTATACACAAGTTCAGATGTTTTTCCTGACTGCAAAGAACCCAAAAAAATGCCTGCTATTAAACCGGCAAGGTGTTACAGCAGAGAAGCCATATTCCTGTGTTTAAAGTTTTCTAATACAAACAATCTTTTTTTTTATGGTTCTGGACATGCTACAGAGCTGAAACTTCACAGGTACACCTTTTAGACCCCCCAGACACAAAATCACACAAAAAAAAGTTCTTAAAAATTGTCATTTTTGATAAAAAAGCCAATTATTGAAAAATTAAAAAAAAAAAAAAAAAAAAAAGAGATTTTTTGATTTTTACTTTGGATTTAGTATCTGGGGGGTTTAAAAAGTGTACATGTGAAGTTTCAGCTCTGTAGCATGTCCAGAACCCCCCAAAAATTAGCATTTTCTTATAATTTTTATTAGAACAGGAATACGGCTTCTCTACGGCGCTTTTTCTTGCATTTATCGGGCATTTTTGGAGGCAGGCATGACTTTTTTTGGATTTAGTGTCTGGGGGGTCTAAAAAGTGTACCTGTGAAGTTTCAGCTCTGTAGCATTTCCAGAACCAGAAAAAATATAATTTTTCAGTAGAGCAGGGATGGTGGGACCCCTCTTTTACACTTATATGATCTTTTTTTGGGGTTCTGGACATGCTACAGAGCTGAAACTTCACAGGTACACCTTTTAGACCCCCCAGACACAAAATCACACAAAAAAAGTTCTTAAAAATTGTCATTTTTGATAAAAAAGCCAATTATTGAAAAATTAAAAAAAAAAAAAAAAAAAAAGAGATTTTTTGATTTTTACTTTGGATTTAGTATCTGGGGGGTCTAAAAAGTGTACATGTGAAGTTTCAGCTCTGTAGCATGTCCAGAACCATAAAAAAAAAGATTGTTTGTATTAGAAAACTTTAAGCACAGGAATATGGCTTCTCTGCTGTAACACCTTGCCGGTTTAATAGCAGGCATTTTTTTGGGTTCTTTGCAGTCAGGAAAAACATCTGAACTTGTGTATAGTAGTACTGTGCACAAGTTCTGATGTTTTGCCTGCCTCCAAAATTCCCCAAAAAATGCCAGCAAAAACACACCTGGGCATTTTTTTTTTTGACGCTAGCGTTTTTTTTGGCATTTTTTGGGGTTCTTTTGAGGCAGGCAAAACATCTGAACTTGTGTATAGTGGTACTGTGCACAAGTTCTGATGTTTTGCCTGCCTCCAAAACCCCCCAAAAAATGCCAGCAAAAACACACCTGGGCATTTTTTTTTTTGACGCTAGCGTTTTTTTGGCATTTTTTGGGGTTCTTTTGAGGCAGGCAAAACATCTGAACATGTGTATAGGGTGTATATATAGGCATATATGTCTGAATATATACCCCTAGACATATATAGGTGTGATAGTAGCAGAAATATATTACTGTAAATGATTTCATTAGCGCAAGCATTTATTTCTGCTACTATCACACCTATATATGTCTAGGGGTATATATTCAGACATATATGTCTATATATCCCCCCTATACACATGTTCAGATGTTTTGCCTGCCTCAAAAGAACCCCAAAAAATGCCAAAAAAACGCTAGCGTCAAAAAAAAAAATGCCCAGGTGTGTTTTTGCTGGCATTTTTTGAAGGGTTTTGGAGGCAGGCAAAACATCAGAACTTGTGCACAGTACCACTTTACACAAGTTCAGATGTTTTTCCTGACTGCAAAGAACCCAAAAAAAATGCCTGCTATTAAACCGGCAAGGTGTTACAGCAGAGAAGCCATATTCCTGTGCTTAAAGTTTTCTAATACAAACGATCTTTTTTTTTTCTGGTTCTGGACATGCTACAGACCTGAAACTTCACATGTACACTTTTTAGACCCCCCAGATACTAAATCCAAAGTAAAAATCAAAAAATCTCTTTTTTTTTTTTTTTTTTTAATTTTTCAATAATTGGCTTTTTTTATCAAAAATGACAATTTTTAAGAACTTTTTTTTGTGTGATTTTGTGTCTGGGGGGTCTAAAAGGTGTACCTGTGAAGTTTCAGCTCTGTAGCATGTCCAGAACCAGAAAAAAGATCATATAGGTGTTAAAGTTAAAGGAGGGTCCCGACCCACATCCCTGTTCTACTGAAAAAATATATATTTTTTTTTCATGGTTCTGGACATGCTACAGAGCTGAAACTTCACATGCACACCTTTTAGACCCCCCAGATACTAAATCCAAAGTAAAAATCAAAAAAATCTCTTTTTTTTTTTTTTAATTTTTCAATAATTGGCTTTTTTATCAAAAATGACAATTTTTAAGAACTTTTTTTTGTGTGATTAATAGTTAATGGGGCATGACCCAGAACCCTAGGCACTTTTTAGGGGCATTTATTGGGTTTTAGGGCTTAAAAATTGTGTTTTTTGATTACAGAAGTTCGGGTCCCATTGATTTCAATGGGGTTCTGAAATCCGGGCCGAACTTTCGTGAAGTTCGGGTGTTCTGGTCGAACCGAACTTTTCAAAAGTTCGATCATCCCTACTCACTAGCATAAAAAACCATTCAAATGGTCAGAAGAAGCCAATAAAGCTTTTCACTTGTTAAAGACAAGGTTTACTTCCGCTCCCATATTATGCCATCCAGACCCATCCCTCCAATACATTCTGGAGGTAGATGCGTCAAACATGGCAGTAGGAGCAATACTCTCCCAACGACCAACCCACACTTCACCACTTCATCCAGTCGCCTTTTTTTCTAAATCCCTAAGCAGTCCCGAGATAAATTACCCCGTGGGTGAAAAGGAACTGCTTGCTATAAAATTGGCTCTGGAGAATTGGCGACATTTACTCGAAGGCACCCAATTACCAATAATTATATACACGGACCATAAAAACCTCCAATATCTTCAGACTAGCAAAACTCTCTCGCACCGACAGGTACGATGGTCACTATTCTTTCTAAGGTTTAACTTCCTAGTGACTTACACACCTGCAGATAAAAACAAAAAGGCGGATGCACTATCACGACTAACTGAAGAAAACTACTTTGAAATCCCTTCCGTTCCTATAATACCTCACAAACGCATTATTGGAGTTGTCCGTTCCTTGAAGGAAGAGGTTTTGCATGGTATAAGTTTGGATTCACCCCCACCACAACTAAATACTGATGCAGAAGGCTTCCTCTACTACAACGACAAACTTTACATACCACCTACCCTACGCACCAAGATCTTGGAATTATCTCATGATGTGCCTATGGCAGGACATATGGGTATGACAAAGACTCTTAATTTGATTTCCCGGCAATTCTGGTGGCCTGACATGAAAACATCTATACAAAAATTCGTCTCTTCATGCAATGTCTGTGCCAGGTCCAAAATTGACACTACGAGACCATCCGGTCTACTATGCAGTCTACCAATACCCCAAACTCCATGGGAAGTTTTGTCCTTGGACTTCATCGTAGAATTGCCTCTTTCCAAAGGATTTAATACCATCTTGGTGTCAGTGGACCATCTGACAAAGATGGCACATTTCATTGCTATTCGCAGACTACCTTCGTCCAAACAAACGGCAGAACTCCTGATGAAACATGTCTTTAGATTACATGGTATCCCAAAAACTCTTCTGTCTGACCGTGGATCCCAATTTATTTCTAAGTTCTGGCAAGAACTATGTCACATACTACGGATCGAGCGGAAGCTCACTTCTCCTTACCATCCGCAGACCAAAGGACAGACTGAAAGAGTCAACCAATGCATCGAGCAGTATTTACGTTGTTACACTTCTTACCAACAGGATGATTGGGTGGATCTTCTCCCTCTGGCAGAATTTGCCTACAACAACGCAACCCACAGTACAACCAAGCAGAGTCCGTTCTACTTGAACTATGGGTTTCATCCCTCTATTCTTCCACCACGCATCCTTCCTTCAAACAACCCAGTAGCCTCAGACTATCTTACCCAAATAAAGGATTCTCTGGGTTTATTAAATACTACCATTGCACACGCTCACAGTCAACAAAAGAAGTACTATGATCTTCGCAGAAGACCTTCTCCACAGTACACTATCGGGGACCTCGTTTGGCTCTCAACAAAAAATTTAAGACTGAAGATCCCTAGCAAAAAGCTTGGACCTCTGTTCTTGGGACCTTTCCCAATCAAAAAACTTATTGGAAAAGCTGCAGTACAGCTTACATTGCCAATAGACCTAAAAATCCATCCCATTTTCCATGTGTCGCTACTGAAGCCCCATGTTCCGGACCACGGAATAAGGCCTAATATTCCACCTCCGCCTCCTGTACAAGTTGAAGGTGGAGAAGAATACGAGATAAAAGAGATTCTGGATTCTCGTATCTACAGAAGAAGACTTCAGTACTTGGTTAGATGGAAGAACTATGGGCCCCAAGACGACACCTGGCTAAACACCTCTGAAATACATGCCCCTAGATTAATCCGCAATTTTCATGCGAGATACCCAGACAAACCAGCTCCAGAGGCCTTCAGGAGCCGGCCTTAAGGGGGGGGGGGTATTGTAATGTTCCGGTACCTTTGGTACCCTAAATTACTCTTTTCACAAGTGTATGCGCCCCACCATTCTCTTTTGGAAAGGTGCGCATACACCTTTAAGACTGAAGCTGTCATCACTCAGCGCCGGACTAGATGGCTATTTAAAGCGCCGGTTCTCACTCACATGTGTTCGTTCAAACACCCTTACCTGGATGCTAACTTGGCTTGAAGCTTTCGTGCTTGCAAACATACTTCGCTGACGGAACCTCGCTGCGCTGATCCCTGCATCCCGCTTCCGGATCATCCGTTCCTCCTGAACCAACCTTCGGCTGTATTGCTATTAGTGCTAAGTACCCCGCAGGGGAACCCTCTATAAACTTATACTAAGCTTACACTATCTAGCTCTGCATAGTAAAGACTATTTATCACATCTGCATATCTAGATTGCTAGCTCTTAAGACTACTGCTACTTATTCCTGCACTGGGTTGATCACTCTTGTATGTCCACCTGCTACTCTGTCATCTGCTACCATACATGATTGCTAAACCTACCTGCATCCATCTGCTACTGTCTTACCTTCAAGTGTCTGTCACCTACCACCTCCACTCAACCTGTCTCTTAAATCTTCATCACTGTGTTACTACATACATAAAGTCACTCTAGGAACCAGCTTGTTGAGTGTGTGTATTTACTAGCTGAATTAAGACCTTCCACACATGATGAGTCATTGAGGTTGGGAATGGTATCTCAGCATCTCTCTTACATGACTACTGAAGTGGAATATTTCTGCAGCTGAAAATCCACACCATACATGAAATGCAGGAGCGTTACACCTTGTGGCTTCCCATTGCACATACGTGAATAACGCTGCGGTTTGTGAATAGTCCTCTCAGCCTTCTGGGACCTGTCACCTGTCCCAGAAGGTTGTGGGCAGGGAGGAGGAGGGGGGAGAAATTCTATTTGACTGCCACAGCGATCTGACTGGAAGTGGGGTCGGGTACCTGTTAAAACCAGGAACCGCTCCCCCAAAAAAATGATACTCCAAATACGGAATGAGGGGAGGGAAGGGAAGGAAAGGCAGAACTTCTCCTTTTGGGTTATATCCTGCTTTAACCACTTGCCGACCGCCGCACGACTATTTACGGCGCCGGTCAGCCCCTCACAGGCAAAGCGACGTAGGGCTACGTCGCTAGCCTGTGAGGCTCTAGGGAGCAAGCGCGCGCCGCCGGAGGCGGGCTCTCGCTCCAGCGCGGTCACTGACTCTCCCGCGCTTGTGCCCGGGGGACCCCATGTCCACCGGGCACTCGCGATCGTCCGTTACACCGGGAGAAAGGCAGGCGGCTAATGTAAACAAAGCCGACTGTCATTCTTCCCTGTGTAAGAATGGTGATCAAACGGTTCTGGTATGTAGGACCATTGATCACTGTTCTTACACATCAAGCCCCAGCCAATCACAGTTAGAAACACGCCCCTAGGCATACACTTAACCCCTCCCTCTAAAAAAAAGTTAACCCCTTCACTGCCAGTGTCATTTTTACAGTAACAGTGCATATGTATAGCACTGATTAATGTAGTAATGTCACTGGTAACCCCAAAAGTGTCAAAAATGTCAGTCAAGGGTCCGATCTGTCTGCCCCAATGTCGCAGTCCCGCAAATCGCAGATCGCCACCATTACGTGTTAAAAAAAAAACAACAAAAATGACAAAAATCTTTCCCTTTGTTATTAAACGCAATAACTTTTGCGCAAACCAATCAAAATACGCTTTTTGCAATTTTTTTTACCAAACATATGGTAAAAAAAAGAATTGGCCTAAAATGTTAACAAATTTTGATTTTTATATTTTTTTTGGGGGAATTTCATATAAAAAAATGTGAAAAGTATTGTTATTTTTGCAAATATGTTTATAGCGCATGATCAAAAAATCACACAGGTGATCAAATACCACCAAAAGAAAGCTCTCTTTGTGGGAAAAAAAGGACGTCAAATTTGTTTAGGTACAGCGTCGCACGACCGCACAATTGTCCGTTAAAGTCACGCAGTGCCGAATCGCAAAATAGGCCCTGGTCAGGAAGGGGGTAAAATCTTCCGGGGCTTAAGTGGTTAAGTCCCTAGGAAATATTAAACTGTTTTCCTGGACAGATCTAAAAATTGAAGCTAAAGACCCCTGTTTCCACCATCTAGATATTATCGAACATTCTACACTATCAGCAAATTGTAACTTACCAATAAAAAGGACACTTGTTTTCATACATATGTTGAAGCCAGGGATCTGGCACTGGAAATTTTCATAACAAAGTTCTCAGCTTTAGTTGTCAACTCCAACTGCACTAAGTTTCATTGAGTGATAAAGCATTTTCTACACTAAAACACCCCCAACAATTAACCCTTCACTATCAAAATATTAAAGACCTAACCACCTAAAATGAGTCATTATTACTTATTACTAAATGTCTAACCCCTGGCTTGTCCTTTTCAAGATTCATGACTTTGTCCTGTTGACAGCTTTCTCTAGAACTGGGAATGAGGCTAATCCAACAACTTAAGTTGTAACTAGAACAGGAATAGAGGGGACATTTTCAAATGGGGTCACGTCACGTGTTCCAGGGACAAATGTTTAAGAGTAGATTTCCCTCTCTTTGTTGGGATCGCCTCTCATTTCCTGTTGTGTCTACAGGACAGGAAGCAAAGGCAGATCTATCCAGTGGGATTTGAGATATACTTTGATTTATTTCCCCTAATCATAACACTTAAATAAAATCCTTAAAGCGAGCCTTAAAACCTAAACCTGTCCCCAAATGTGAGCCTTTAACGTTTATGCTCCCCATTAATGCCTAAACCCAAAACACGTAAAGTGTTACTAAACAAAGGACCCTGTATTTACTACATCTAGTCTTCCACAGTACACAGAACATGGAAATGCAACTATTTTAGTAAATATAAACTGCTAATTACCTTTTCTCATCAGCAGTCTAAAGCAGTGTTGTGACTTCTACCAGTGTCTGGTTAAAGCCTTTAGGAGGAGTTTTCATTCTGCACTGACTGTCCTATCAGGATGCAGGACTCCTGACCCTCTATCTGGACAGTGCTGATTGGTTCTGTGCTGATCACATGCACCCTCCCAAGAAAAAAAACTCTTTAGCAATACACACCAAACTGAACATGCGGTGTGACTCCAAAGGAGAGATGGATTGGGGACAGTGGAAGAAGGTGAGGATCAGGGAAGATAGGATTAAATAGCCTTTTTACACAATGCAGAGGATTAACCCCTTAGGTTCCACAGCAAGTATAACAAGCATGCTTTACTGCATATAGAGACTCATTTCACTGTTGTGGTTTTAGTAACACTTTAAAGTGATTGTAAAGTCTCTTTTTTTTTTTTTTAAATACCAAACATGTTATACTTACCTGCTCTGTGCAGTTGGTTTCGCACAGAGTGGCCCAGATCCTTCTCTTCTTGGGTCCCTCTTCGGTGCTCCTGGTCCCTACCTCCTATTGAGTGTCCCCACAGCAAGCAGCTTGCTGTGAGGGCACCTATGCCGAATCACAGCTCCCTGTGTCCATTCAGACATGGAGCCAGAACCTGGTCCCGCCCACTCCCAAGGGGAGTCACGGGCAGCTCAGCAACTCCTGCAACATCGCTAGATAAAGATGGGCTCAGGTAAGTATAGGGGCGGTGCGGGGAGGGGGGTGAGGGGAGGGGGGGTGAGGGTGGATGCTGCACACAGAACGCTTTTTTAATATTAATTTATAGAATGCATTAAGATAGAAAAAAAAAATATCTGCCTTTACAATCCCTTTAACAGTAAACTAACCTAATCAAATGTGGATACATAGTTGTGGTCTAAAGCTCCATGAGCGAGATACCTCCAAAAAAAAATTATATTTTCTACTTTCTTTTATAAAACATAATATAACATATCCAATAAAATCAAACTTCTTCATAAATGTAGGCCAAAATGTATTCTTCTATATGTCGCAAGTGTTGGCAGTGATCAGGGGCTGATCCTGCTAACACTGGGTTTTTGGGGGCACTATACTATTGGGCACACTTGTATAGTACTGATTGTGACCAAGATACTGATCTGTACAGACACTAAACTAGTAATGGCAGTGATCAGCAACTTATAGTATGACTGTGATAGTGTGGTGGACAATCTGGCGTTAACTGACACTGGCTGAGAGGGACATTAACTGACTAATTGACACTGATGTCGCTAGTGACACAAATACAGTGATCATTATTACAGTCATATTACTGTACACTGACATTGACTAATGGCACTGACTGGGTGACAGGGCTGAACAGGAGGGCAATCAAGGGAATAACTGTTTGACTAATAATGTATGTGTGCTGCTTTTACTCACAGTTCTGGCTGGGTTTCTCTCCTTGCTTTCAGTTCTGAACAGCTGGGAGAAATACAGCCAGAGCCTATGTTTACAAGCACACAGATCTGTGATGTGAATGGTCACAGCTGATCAGCACGTATACAGCCTAAATGATTGGCTGTAACCTGCTGACAAACTTGTGCTGTGTCCAATCACAGGACAGGTCAGCATAGAGTGTGCACATGCAAGCCTCTAAACCTGGAAGTACACCAGAACGTACGGGTACATCACAGTGCTTGGCTGGGCCACCCACTAGCAGTAAATGTACTGTTAGTGGGTGGCAGGTGGTTAACTTCAAATCTGTATCTATTTTGCTTATTCCATTGTGGACCTTGAGCTTCTGTGTGCCATATGTTTGCTGGTCCCATGCCAAAACCTTACAACACTGATCATGGCAGCAGAAGAAACTGGAGTTTTTTATGGTAATAATTTCAATACGTTTTAACCACTCTACCAATTAAAAGAGAAGTATGGGAACGTTTTTTTTAATCATACGTACCTAGGTGGATGCAGCATTGGTCCGATGCTGCATCTGTCCCCTGCCGGCTCTAAGATTGAGAACCAAACAATCAAACATTGCTAATAGCTCAGTTCTCAGAGCTCCCTGAGCAGAGAGCTGGTGACTGTCAGTCACCGCTGTCTTCTCTGCCCTCCCCCATGCTCACTGGAGTGCTGGGCTGTGGAGGGGGCAGGAGCAACTGGGTCAGGCTCCTAGCGGAAGTGTCCTTGATGGCTGGGTCATATCACAGCAGCACTTTACTATATGATCACTCCGTCCAATGACGAAGCAATGACTTTGTCAACAAACTGGCATCAGGTCCGGTTCAGCTATCTCCTCTCATTCAAAAAAAAAAAAAAAAAAAACGTTGCACAAAACACAAACACATAACACATTTTATATATTATATATATATATATATATATATATATATATGCGCATATATATATATATATATATATATATATATATATATATATATATATATATATATATATATGTATATATACAGTGGGTACGGAAAGTATTCAGACCCCCTTAAATTTTTCACTCTTTGTTATATTGCAGCCATTTGCTAAAATCATTTAAGTTCATTCTTCTTCCTCATGAATGTACACATAGCACCCCATACTGACAGAAAAACACAGAATTGTTGACATTGTTGCAGATTTATTAAAAAAGAAAAACTGAAATATCACATGGTCCTAAGTATTCAGACTAGAGTTGAGCGGACACCTGGATGTCCGTGTTCGGCGGGTTCGGCCGAACTTTAAAAAAAACTTTTGCCGAACTTTTCCCGGACACCGAACCCCATTGAAGTCAATGGGGACCCGAACTTTCAGGCACTAAAATGGCTCTAAAACACCAATGGAAAGGGCTAGAGTGCTGCAAATGGCAGCAAAACGTTGTTAAGAGCATGGCAAGTGCTCTGCAAACAAATGTGGATAGGGAAATAACTTAAAACAACAAAAAAAACCCCAGAAAAATAAAACAATGTTCTTCATCTCTGAAGGACGAGGCCCATATGCAGTAGGAGGGAGGTTGAGGTGGTGGTGGATGTGGCGGTGTCATAGGCGTGCGCACAGGGTGTGCCGGGTGTACCTGGGCACACCTTAATCACCTAGGGCACATAGCATTATCGCTCTGTTTGCCAGTGAGGAGATGGGAAAGATCTCCCTTGGACCTGCTCTGCTCTATTTCACTTTGCCAGCAGGGAGAGTAATGTATCGGGGCCATGTACATGTAGGCAAACACATGCATGTGTATTTAAACTTTGGGGTGCACACCCTAATGCAATAGGCTGCGCACACCTATGGGCGGTGTAGGTGGAAGCGGCGGTGGAGGAGGACCAGGGCCGGATTAAGAGCATCATGGGCTTGGTGCTGAGGATTTTGAAGGGCCTTAAGGGCCGTGCCTTGGCATGCACCCAGAGGAGGAAGGGTGCAGCCATGCATGCCTAATTCCACATGGGATGCTGTCTCTGAAGCCCATAAACACATCCATGCATCGGCAACTGTCCCTCCTTGTCCGGCCTTCGTGCTGTGTGGGGAGGTTCTGAGGGAGCTGCCTGGGGAAGCGAGCATAGAAGCCAGACTTCTGTGTTTACAAGTGACAGAAGAGCGGTAACAGTGAATATGGCCAACCTGGGGCCTATATAAAGGTAGGGGCCTGGAGCTGCAGCTCCAATAGCCCCTACATTAATCTGGCCCTGAGGAGGACGAGGTAGCCAACACTGCTTCTTTTCACAAATTTTAAATGAGGGTACACCCCAAAAGAGTGAGAAAGAGCAAAAATGGAACAATGGCTGGGTAAGGTCGGTATCCATCGCTATTCTGCACAAGGTACGGAAAAGTCCCGTGGGATCCATGCCTGGTTCATTTTAATGAACGTGAGCTTGTCCACATTGTCTCTGGACAGGCGGCTGCGCTTGTCTGTGATAACGCCCCCAGCCGTGCTAAATACCCGTTCAGATAATACACTGGCTGCAGGGCACGCCAGCACCTCCAAGGCGTAAAGGGCAAGCTCAGGCCATGTGCCCAACTTGGAGACCCAGAAGTTGAAGGGGGCAGACCCCTCATTCAGTACGTCTAGGCGTGTGCACACATACTGCTCCACCGTGTTGGTGAAATGCTGCCTCCTGCTAAGACGTTCCATATGAGCTGCTGGTGCTGCTGTTTTTTGTGGCGTGCTGACAAAGCTTTTCCACATTTCGGCCATGCTAACCCTGCCTTCTGAGGTGCTGGCGGTGCCCTGGTTGCGTTGGCGACCTCTTCCTCCTCCTCCTCCTCCTCTGCCTTGTGCTTCCACTGTGGCCCCGCTGTCAGGTGGGAATGCCAGCAGCATGGCGTCTACCAGCGTGCGCTTGTACTCGCGCATCTTGCGATCGCGCTCCAGTGAGTGAATTAAGGACGGTACGTTGTCCTTGTAACAGGGATCAGGCAGCGTGGCCACCCAGTAATCAGCACAAGTTAGAATGTGGGCAACTCGGCGGTCGTTGTGGAGACACTGCAGCATGTAATCGCTCATGTGTGCCAGGCTGCCCGGAGGGAACGAAAGGCTGTCCTCTGTGGGAGGTGTATCGTTCGTGTCCTCTGTATCCCCCCAGCCACGCACCAGTGATGGCCATGAGCTGGCCTGGGTGCCACCCTGCTGTGAACATGCTTCCATCTCCTCCTCCAGCTCCTCCTCCTCATCCTCCAGAACTGTGCCCCTGCTGGACAATTGTGTCCCTGGCGTTTGTGTGTGCAGGAACCCACCCTCGGAGCCCCTTGCGAATGATTGCCCTGAAAGCCTTGGAAATGTTACCTCTTCATCCTCCTCCTCCTCCTCATCTTGTGCCACATCCTCTTCCATCATCGCCCGAATTGTTTTTTCAAGGAGGCATAGAAGTGGGATAGTTAAGCTGAGAACGGCATCATCGGCACTGGCCATGTTGGTGGAGTACTCAAAACAGCGCAACAAGGCACACAGGTCTCGCATGGAGGCCCAGTTATTGGTGGTGAAGTGGTGCTGTTCCGCAGAGCGACCCACGCGTGCGTGCTGCAGCTGAAACTCCACTATGGCCTTCTGCTGCTCGCACAGTCTTTCCAGCATGTGCAAGGTGGAGTTCCACCTTGTGGGCACGTCACATATGAGGCGGTGAGCGGGAAGGCCGAAGTTACGCTGCAGCGCTGACAGGCGAGCAGCAGCAGGGTGAGAACGCCGAAAGTGCGCACAGACAGCCCGCACTTTCTGCAGCAGCTCTGAAATATCGGGGTAGTTTTTAAGGAACCTCTGCACAACCAAATTCAGCACATGCGCCAGGCAAGGGATGTGCGTCAAACCGGCTAGACCCAGAGCTGCTATGAGATTTCGCCCGTTATCGCACACCACCAGGCCAGGCTTGAGGCTCGCTGGCAGCAACCACTCATTTGTCTGCTGTTCCATGCTCCTCCACAACTCCTGCGCGGTGTGTGGTTTGTCCCCCAAACAGGCAAGTTTTAAAACTGCCTGCTGTCGTTTACCCCTGGCCGTGCTGAAGTTGGTGGTGAAGGTGTTACGCTGTCCGGATGAAGAGGCGGTAGAGGATGAGGAAGCGGAGTAGGAGGAGTTAGGAACAGGAGGCAAACTGAAGCGCCCTGCAATCCTCGGTGGTGGAAGGACATGCGCCAAATTGCTATCCGCCTCAGGCCCATCCGCCACTGCATTTACCCAGTGTGCCGTTAGGGAGATATAATGCCCCTGACCGTGCTTACTGGTCCACGTATCGGTAGTTAGGTGGACCTTGCCAGAGATGGCGTTGCGCAGTGCACACCTGATTTTTTCCCCCACTTGGTTGTGCAGGGAAGGGATTGCTTGCCTGGAAAAGTAGTGGCGGCTGGGCACGACGTACTGTGGGACAGCCACCGACATAAGGTTTTTAAAACTGTGCGTCTCCACCAGACGGAATGACAGCATTTCAAAGGCCAAGAATTTTGAAATGCTGGCATTCAGGGCCAGGGATCGCGGGTGGGTAGGGGGGTACCTTCTCTTCCTCTGAAGTGTTTGGGAGATGGAAAGCTGAACGCTTCCACGGGACATTGTGGAGATGGTTGGTGACCCAGGTGGTGGTGTTGCTGACAGATCCTCTGTTTGCGGGGTGGCAGGTGCCGGTATCACTACAGATGTGGCTGGAGCGGCCGAGACTGCAGCAGAAGAGGAAGCAGGATGAGCCAGAGACGTTTCTTGGTTTTGAAGGTGTCTACTCCACTGCAGCTCGTGCTTTGCACTTAGATGCCTGATCATGCAGGTTGTGCTCAGGTTGAGAAGGTTTATGCCTCGCTTCAGGCTCTGATTGCACAGGGTGCAAACCACTCGTGTCCTGTCATCAGCACATTTTCTAAAGAACTTCCACGCTAGAGAACTCCTTTGAGCTGACTTTGGTGCGCTCGTTCCCTTGCTGCGTTGGGCAGTAGTGGGCGTAGTGTCTAGGACATGGCCGCTCCGCTTCTGCACCCTGCTCCCTCTTCTGCTGTGCTGGTGGCTCTGTGCGACCACCGCCTCTTCCTCCAAACTACTCAGGTCACCTACGTGACGTTCATTCCATGTGGGGTCGAGGACCTCATCGTCCTCCACGTCATCTTCCACCCAGTCTTCACCCCTGCCCTCCTTGTCAGTCTCCACAATTCTGAACGCCGCAGCAGTTGGCACCTGCGTTTCGTCATCATCGGAGACGTGCTGCGATGGTCCTTGCATGTACTCATCTTGAGAAATAAGTGGTTGGGCATCGCTGCACTCAATCTCTTCCACTTCTGGGGCAGGGCTAGGTGGATGGCCCTGGGAAACCCTGCTGACAGAGTCCTCAAAAAGAAGAAGAGACTGCTGTATGGATTGGGGCTCAGACTGCTTGCCTGATTTCCAAGGGGGTGAGGTGAAAGACGGTTGGACATTGGCTGCAGGTGCCAACTCTGACCTTTCTGCAGTAGACTGGGTGGGAGACAATGTGAAGGAACTGGAGGCACTGTCAGCAACCCAATCTACTATCGCCTGTACTTCTTCAGGCCTCATCATGTCTAGAGGCGCATTATGCCCTACCAAATACTGCTGCAGGTTCTGTCGCCTACTCACACTTGTGGAAGGTGTTTCACTTGTGCATGTAGCTGGCACAGATCGACCACGTCCTCTCCTTGCAACAGGAGCTCTACCAGCAGCACCACGACCCAGGCCACGGCCCCTATTTGACGGTCTCCTCATATTTCTGTAATTAATGATCTTGCCCTAGAAAGGTGTTTATTGAATAGCGGAACAAAACAACAACAGTATCGCACGGGTGTATCTGACAGTCAAATATGCAAACTATGCCGCAATTTAATTTTTTTTACCCCAAAAGGGTGTATATTGAATAGCGGAATAGGAAAAAGGATAAAAAAACGGTGTATCTCACACGTACAAACACAGACTAGGCCCCGATTAAAATTTTTTGTACCCTAAAGGGAGGATGAGGAAGAGGAGTAGGAGGAGTTGGGAACAGGAGGCAAACTGAAGCGCCCTGCAATCCTTGGCGGTGGAAGGAGATGCGCCAAACAAATTTAAAAGGTGTATCTCACACATACCGATACAGACTATGCCGTAATTTAATTTTCTTACACTCCAAAAGGGTGTATTTTTAATAGCGGAATAGGAAAAATGTTATAATACAGTGTATCTCACACGTACAAACACAGACTAGGCCCCGATTACAATTTTTTGTACCCTAAAGGCAGGATGAGGAAGAGGAGTAGGAGGAGTTGGGAACAGGAGGCAAACTGAAGCGCCCTGCAATCCTCGGCGGTAGAAGGAGATGCGCCAAACAAATTTAAAAAGGTGTATCTCACATGTACTGATATAGACTATCCCGCAATTTAATTTTTTACACTCAAACAGGGTGTATATTGAATAGCGGAATAGGACAAATTTTACAAAACGGTGTATCTCACACGTACAAACACCAACTAGGCCCAGATTACAATTTTTTGTACCCTAAAGGCAAGATGAGGAGTAGGAGGAGTTCAGAACAGGCAGGAGGCAGACTGAAGCACCCTCAAATCCTCGGCAGTATGAGATGCGCCCCAAAAATTGGAAAGGTGTATCTCACACGTACCGACACAGACTATCCTGCAATTTAATTGTTTATACCCAAAGGTTTTGATTAAATAGCGGAATAGAAAATATGATCAAAAAAAGTGTATGTATCTCACACGTACAGAAGCACACTAGGCCCCAATTACTATTGTTTGTACCCCTAAAGGCAGGATGAGGAGTAGGAGGAGTTTGGAACAGGCAGCACCCTCAAATCTTCAGAAGTATGAGATGAACCCCAAAAACTTGGAAAGGTGGATCTCACACGTACCAACACAAACTATCCCGCAATTTAATTGATCCCCAAAGGTTTTTATTGAATAGCGGAATAGGAAATATGATCAAAAAAAGTGTATGTATCTCACACGTACAGAAGCACACTAGGCCCCAATTACTATTGTTTGTACCCCTAAAGGCAGGATGAGGAGCAGGAGGAGTTTGGAACAGGCAGCACCCTCAAATCTTCAGAAGTATGAGATGAACCCCAAAAACTTGGAAAGGTGGATCTCACACGTACCAACACAAACTATCCCGCAATTTAATTTATCCCCAAAGGTTTTTATTGAATAGCGGAATAGGAAATATGATCAAAAAAAGTGTATGTATCTCACACATACAGAAGCACACTAGGCCCCAATTACTATTGTTTGTACCCCTAAAAGGCTGAATGAGGAGTAGGAGGAGTATGGAACAGGCAGCACCCTCAAATCTTCAGAAGTATGAGATGAACCCCAAAAACTTGGAAAGGTGGATCTCACACGTACCAACACAAACTATCCCGCAATTTAATTGATCCCCAAAGGTTTTTATTGAATAGCGGAATAGGAAATATGATCAAAAAAAGTGTATGTATCTCACGTGTACAGAAGCACACTAGGCCCCAATTACTATTGTTTGTACCCCTAAAAGGCTGAATGAGGAGTAGGAGGAGTATGGAACAGGCAGCACCCTCAAATCTTCAGAAGTATGAGATGAACCCCAAAAACTTGGAAAGGTGGATCTCACACGTACCAACACAAACTATCCCTCAATTTAATTGATCCCCAAAGGTTTTTATTGAATAGCGGAATAGGAAATATGATCAAAAAAAGTGTATGTATCTCACACATACAGAAGCACACTAGGCCCCAATTACTATTGTTTGTACCCCTAAAAGGCTGAATGAGGAGTAGGAGGAGTTTGGAACCGGCAGCACCCTCAAATCTTCAGAAGTATGAGATGAACCCCAAAAACTTGGAAAGGTGGATCTCACACGTACCAACACAAACTATCCCGCAATTTAATTGATCCCCAAAGGTTTTTATTGAATAGCGGAATAGGAAATATGATCAAAAAAAGTGTATGTATCTCACACGTACAGAAGCACACTAGGCCCCAATTACTATTGTTTGTACCCCTAAAAGGCTGAATGAGGAGTAGGAGGAGTTTGGAACAGGCAGCACCCTCAAATCTTCAGAAGTATGAGATGAACCCCAAAAACTTGGAAAGGTGGATCTCACACGTACCAACACAAACTATCCCGCAATTTAATTGATCCCCAAAGGTTTTTATTGAATAGCGGAATAGGAAATATGATCAAAAAAAGTGTATGTATCTCACACGTACAGAAGCACACTAGGCCCCAATTACTATTGTTTGTACCCCTAAAAGGCTGAATGAGGAGTAGGAGGAGCATGGAACAGACAGCACCCTCAAATCTTCAGAAGTATGAGATGAACCCCAAAAACTTGGAAAGGTGGATCTCACACGTACCAACACAAACTATCCCGCAATTTAATTGATCCCCAAAGGTTTTTATTGAATAGCGGAATAGGAAATATGATCAAAAAAAGTGTATGTATCTCACACGTACAAAACCACACTAGGCCCCAATTACTATTGTTTGTACCCCTAAAAGGCTGAATGAGGAGTAGGAGGAGTATGGAACAGGCAGCACCCTCAAATCTTCAGAAGTATGAGATGAACCCCAAAAACCCCAAATATCATTCAGCTCTGCTGCAGGCCACAATTTAATTTTTTTTTAACCCAAGGCTGTATATTGAATAGTGGAATAGAAAAAAAGTGTATGATTTCTGAAACCACTCAATATTAGCACATGTGAACTGATCACAGCAGTGTATGATCAGTCACTCAGCACAGCACAGCTGAAGGAAAATGCTGCACACAGTGCCTGATAGAAAAACACTTTTCTCCCTCCTCCTCAGTGGGCAAAAAAGATTGTGTTCACTGCACCCCAAAAAGATTGTGTTCACTGCACCCCAAAAAGATTGTGTCCACTGCACCCCAAAAAGATTGTGTTCACTGCACCCCAAAAAGATTGTGTTCACTGCAGCCCACACACAGCAAAATGGATGTGGACCACTGACACCTGCCTATCTCCTATTCCACACCACACAGCAATTTCGATTGTAGTTTGTAGAACACACTGTCTGACCCTAAAAATCAGCAGACTCTGTCCCTAAAAGGATTGATAAGATCGTAGATCGGGTGACTGCAAACCCCCCCCCCCCCACACAGCAATATCGATTGTAGTTTGTAGAACGCACTGTCTGACCCTAAAAATCAGCAGACTCTGTCCCTATAAGGATTGATAAGATCGTAGATCGGTCACTGCAAACCCCACCCCACACAGCAATATCGATTGTAGTTTGTAGAACACACTGACCCTAAAAATCAGCAGACTCTCTCCCTAAAAGGATTGCTAAGATCGTAGATCGGTCACTGCAAACCCCACCCCACACAGCAATATCGATTGTAGTTTGTAGAACACACTGACCCTAAAAATCAGCAGACTCTCTCCCTAAAATGCCTACAACTCGCCCTGCCTAACACACTCCGACCTGTCCCTCAATTCTATCCGGACACAAATGTTTTTTTTTCCTGTCTGTCCCTAATCAGCAGGCAGCACGTTGATGTGTGCTCTCTCCCTGAACTAAACAGCAGAATGACGCCGCAGCGGCGCTGCCTCGAACTTATAAAGACTTGGTCACATGCTTCAGACGGCCAATCATACTGATACATTTGTAGGCATGGCTGGGATGGCTTAGGCACACCAGTTAAACGCTTGTTGATTGGCTGTTGAAAGCCCGCCATGAAAAGCGCGCCAAAGCATGCAAAACCCGGAAATAAAACAACCGAACACGGATTTTTACCCGAATATACAGTAAAGTTTTTGGGTCCGTGTTCGGGTAACAAAAATCCAATTATTCGGTACGAACACGAATAATACAGTCCGTGTTCGCTCAACCCTAATTCAGACCCTTTGCTCAGTATTTAGTAGAAGCCCCCTTTTGATCTAATACAGCCAGGATTCCTTTTGGGAAAGATGCAACAAGTCTTTCACACCTGGATTTGGGGATCCTCTGCCATTCCTCCTTGCAGATCCTCTCCAGTTCTGTCAGGTTGGATGGTAAACGTTGGTGGACAGCCATTTTTAGGTCTCTCCAGAGATGCTCAATTGGGTTTAAGTCAGGGCTCTGGCTGGGCCATTCAAGAACAGTCACGGAGTTGTTGTGAAGACACTCCATTATTTTAGCTGTCTGCTTAGGGTCATTGTCTTGTTGGAAGGTAAACCTTCGGCCCAGTCTGAGGTCCAGAGCACTCTGGAGAAGGTTTTTGTCCAGGATATCCCTGTACTTGGCCGCATTCATCTTTCCCTCAATTGCAACCAGTCGTCCTGTCCCTGCAGCTGAAAAACACCCCCACAGCATGATGCTGCCACCACCATGCTTCACTGTTGGGACTGTATTGGACAGGTGATGAGCAGTGCCTGGTTTTCTCCACACATACCGCTTAGAATTAAGGCCAAAAAGTTCTATTTTGGTCTCATCAGACCAGAGAATCTTATTTCTCACCATCTTGGAGTCCTTCAGGTGTTTTTTAGCAAACTCCATGCGGGCTTTCATGTGTCTTACACTGAGGAGAGGCTTCCGTCGGGCCACTCTGCCATAAAGCCCCGACTGGTGGAGGGCTGCAGTGATGGTTGACTTTCTACAACTTTCTCCCATCTCCTGACTGCATCTCTGGAGCTCAGCCACAGTGATCTTTGGGTTCTTCTTTACCTCTCTCACCAAGGCTCTTCTCCCCAGATAGCTCAGTTTGGCCGGACGGCCAGCTCTAGGAAGGGTTCTGGTCGTCCTAAACGTCTTCCATTTGAGGATTATGGAGGCCAGTGTGCTCTTAGGAACCTTAAGTGCAGCAGAAATCTTTTTGTAACCTTGGCCAGATCTGTGCCTTGCCACAATTCTGTCTCTGAGCTCTTCAGGCAGTTCCTTTGACCTCATGATTCTCATTTGCTCTGACATGCATTGTGATCTGGAAGGTCTTATATAGACAGGTGTGTGGCTTTCCTAATCAAGTCCATTCAGTATAATCAAACACAGCTGGACTCAAATGAAGGTGTAGAACCATCTCAAGGATGATCAGAAGAAATGGAAAGCACCTGAGTTAAATATATGAGTGTCACAGCAAAGGGTCTGAATACTTAGGACCATGTGATATTTCAGTTTTTCTTTTTTAATAAATCTGCAACAATGTCAACAATTCTGTGTTTTTCTGTCAGTATGGGGTGCTATGTGTACATTCATGAGGAAGAAGAATGAACTTAAATGATTTTAGCAAATGGCTGCAATATAACAAAGAGTGAAACATTTAAGGGGGTCTGAATACTTTCCGTACCCACTGTATGTATATGTATATATATATATATATATATATATATATATGCACACATACATATATATATATATATATATATATATATATATATATATATAAAATTATATTATTGATTCGATTTATAATTCATGTGTTATATAATATATATATATATATATATATATATATATATATATACACACACACACATATATATATATATATATAATATATAGTGCATGAATTATAATCTAATCAATAATATAATTTTATTATATATATTATATATTATATAATAAAATTATATTATTGATTCGATTATAATTCATGCGTTTGTGTTTCAAATTTATCACATCTGGGATGTCTACTAGACTCTTGTTTTGGTCAGGTTTAAGTCAGTAATTACTAAGAATTGTAGGCCTATAATACATAACGCCAAATTTCCATGAAAAAAATTGTACCGCTTTTGGTACATAATTCCTGACATAATCATACCGCCAGGGAGGTTAATAGAGTTTGCATGTTCGCTAGAACTTTTTCCCTGTTTGAAATGTTCTAGTGCGAACCGAACAGGAGGGTGTTTGGCCCATCACTATTTACAACAGTTTGAGTTAATTGTTGACATAACATTAAAACGGTTGTAAACCTCTGGACGTTTTTTTTGTTTTTTTTTTTCTTGCCCTGCACGGTAATGTCATAATGTGCTAGTAGCACAATATGTTAAACTTACCTTAAAACTAAGATCTTCCAGAGCTGAGATGTCAGAGCTGCAGGCGCTCCCGTCTTCACCCGTCTTACTCACGGTGTGACTGGCCAGAGCCGCGATGACCTCACTCCCACGCATACGAGCAGAAGCTGCCGCTTACGGCACAGGGCTCTGAAGGAACGGCATGGGTGGCCGTTCCTTCAGAGCGCATGCGCCAGGGAAATCACTGGCTGCATGTACAGTAAATATCTCCTAAATGGTGCTCGTTTAGGAGATATTTACACTACCTATAGGTAAGCCTTATTATAGGCTTACCTATAGGTAACATTAGTGATGGAAGTTTGCTTCCACTTTAATATAAGCTTAAGTTGGGTTGACAAGGGCAAAAAAAAAAACATTAAACTTTTGTTTCATCAGTCCATCAACATTATCCCAGTAGCATTGCTGTTTGCCAAGGTTCTCTTTGGTAAACTTCAGCCTCACAGCAATGTTTTATCAGAGAGCAGCGGCTTCCTCCGTGATGTTCTTCCATGGACACCCTATCTGTTCAAAGACTTATGTATGTTAGACTCATGAACAGGGATGTTTGCCAGTTCCAGTGATGTCTGCCAGACCGCCCACTGTGTATTTACATCGCTACTTTGACTGTAAATACCGGAGTTATGGCAGCTACCCCGGTACTTTTTTACACGGCCGGCAGTCCTCTTTAACATAAAAGTGGTCCCAGTGGCGGATTTGCCACAGGATCACTTTTTTTGGGCAGCGGGAGAGATGTCCATCCCCCTCCCGCCGCGTTCCAGTCGTTTTCCCCATTTTCCGGAGCCGCCGGTAGCCGGGAACACAATCTGATCCCCTGTGCTGCTGGGAAGGAAGTCTAATGAGGACAAGATGGCCCCCACTCGACTCTAGAGTGACCTCAGATGTCACTTTTGCCCCACGGCCTTAAAGGGCCAATTATTTTTATTGCTTTTCAGGGTAAATGTGAGATCTGGGGTCTTTTTGACCCCAGATCTCACATTAAAGAGGACCTGTCATGCTTATTCCTATTACAAGGGATGTTTACATTCCTTGTAATAGGAATAAAAGTGATAAAAAAAATTTTTAAATAAAAAATAAGAAGTAAAATAAATAAGAAAAAAAGATTTAAAGTGCCCCGTTCCTCCGAGCTTGCAGGCAGAAGTGAACATATACGCAAGTCACGCCCACATATGTAAATGGTGTTCGAACCACACATGTGAGGTATCTCCATGATCATTAGAGTGAGAGCAATAATTCTAGCACTAGAACTCCTCTGTAACTCTAAACTGGTAGCCTGTAGAAACTTTTAAAATGTTGCCTATGGAGATTTTTAAGTGCCAAAGTTTGTTGCCATTTCACGAGCGTGCGCAATTTTGAAGCATGACATGTTAGGTATAAACTTAGTTGGCGTAACATTATCTTTCACATTATAGAAAAAAATTGGGCTAACTTTACTGTTTTCTTATTTTTTTATTAAAAAAAGTATATTTTTTCCAAATAAATTGCGCTTGTAAGACCGCTGCACAAATACGGTGTGACATAAAGTATTGCAACAATCTCCATTTTATTCTCTAGGGTCTCTGATAAAAAAAAAAAAAAAATATATATATATATATATATATATATATATATATATATATATATATATATAATGTTTGAGGGCTCTAAGTAGTTTTATATAAAAAAATACTGATTTTAACTTGTAAAAAACAAATGTCAGAAATAGGCCTGGTCCTTAAGTGGTTAAGCCTTTATCTGTTACTCGTAGGTTCTTCTTTACCTCATTGAGGATTCTGTATTGTGCCTTGGGAGTCATCTTGGCTGGGCACCAACTTCTGGGAAGAGTAGCCACAGTGGTAAGTTATCTCCATTTATAGACAATATATCTATTGTCAACTGTTGGATGCCTAAACACTTTGGGATTGCTTGGTATCCCTTTCCAGCCTTATGCGGACCAAGTACTTTGAATCGTATGTTTTCAGAGAGCTCCTTTTTGTGAGGCATAGCTCACATCAGCTGATGCTTCTTATGAACAGCAATCCTAAAATTTTTGATTGGCATTTATCAAGCAAAGTAGCTGTAAGGCTTGGTCCACACTGATACATAGGATCGGACTTGTGGGACCCCAAATCAGATGACATTTAAAATTCAATGTTTCTGTATGAGAGCTGTCTTAACTGATACTACACAAGTCTGTCCAACTTTAGAAAAGGTTCCTGCACTGTTTTGGTCCAACTTTGATAATACTTCAGTGCCACAGAGTGTAAAAAGTCACATCAAAGTCGGACTCCAGAGCTGCACTGAAAGTAGTGTGAATTTGGAGTCTGGCTAGTGTGAACTGAGCCTTAGGCCCCTTTCACACAGGCGGACCGTTCAGATCCGCCTGTTCGTTTTTTTGGCGGATCTGAACGGTCCCCCCCATGCATCCCTATGGGGCATCGGATGTCAGCGGAGACATGTCCGCTGACATCCGATCTGATCCGTCAAATCTGGATGGACGGAAACCCTATTTTCCATCCGTCCAGTGGATCGGATCGGATGGGATCGGATGAGAACGGACCGACGATATGTTCCCATCCGATTTCCCCCATAGAGATGCATGGGGAACTGACAGCTGTGTCTCCGCAAACAGCGCAGAGACGCAGCTGTCATCCTCCTGCTCAGCGGGGGATCGGCGGATCGATCCCCCGCTGAGAAAAACAGAGTCCGTCCAATGGACTCAGTGTGTGAAAGAGCCCTTAAGCATACCTTAAAACTCGATTCAATATTTGGATTCCAGGTGTGCAAACTACTGCCAACAATTAGCTTTTGTTGAAGTAATTAGTCTATGGGTCATTTACTTTTTCTTTGAGCACTGTGAATGTTTCTTGGGTATGTTAAAAAAAGACATGAGAAATTAGCAAGGAATTCACATACTTTTTTCACATACATATATATATATATATATATATATATATATATATACATATATATATATATATATATATATATATATATATATATATATATATATATATATATATATATTTATATACAGTGGGTACGGAAAGTATTCAGACCCCCTTAAATTTTTCACTCTTTGTTATATTGCAGCCATTTGCTAAAATCATTTAAGTTCATTCTTCTTCCTCATGAATGTACACATAGCACCCCATACTGACAGAAAAACACAGAATTGTTGACATTGTTGCAGATTTATTAAAAAAGAAAAAATGAAATATCACATGGTCCTAAGTATTCAGACCCTTTGCTGTGACACTTATATATTTAACTCAGGTGCTTTCCATTTCTTCTGATCATCCTTGAGATGGTTCTACACCTTCATTTGAGTCCAGCTGTGTTTGATTATACTGATTGGACTTGATTAGGAAAGCCACACACCTGTCTATACAAGACCTTCCAGATCACAATGCATGTCAGAGCAAATGAGAATCACGAGGTCAAAGGAACTGCCTGAAGAGCTCAGAGACAGAATTGTGGCAAGGCACAGATCTGGCCAAGGTTACAAAAAGATTTCTGCTGCACTTAAGGTTCCTAAGAGCACAGTGGCCTCCATAATCCTCAAATGGAAGATGTTTGGGACGACCAGAATGCTTCCTAGAGCTGGCCGTCCGGCCAAACTGAGCTATCGGGGGAGAAGAGCCTTGGTGAGAGAGGTAAAGAAGAACCCAAAGATCACTGTGGCTGAGCTCCAGAGATGCAGTCAGGAGATGGGCGAAAGTTGTAGAAAGTCAACCATCACTGCAGCCCTCCACCAGTCGGGGCTTTATGGCAGAGTGGCCTGACGGAAGCCTCTCCTCAGTGTAAGACACATGAAAGCCCGCATGGAGTTTGCTAAAAAACACCTGAAGGACTCCAAGATGGTGAGAAATAAGATTCTCTGGTCTGATGAGACCAGAATAGAACTTTTTGGCCTTAATTCTAAGCGGTATGTGTGGAGAAAACCAGGCACTGCTCATCACCTGTCCAATACAGTCCCAACAGTGAAGCATGGTGGTGGCAGCATCATGCTGTGGGGGTGTTTTTCAGCTGCAGGGACAGGACGACTGGTTGCAATCGAGGGAAAGATGAATGCGGCCAAGTACAGGGATATCCTGGACAAAAACCTTCTCCAGAGTGCTCTGGACCTCAGACTGGGCCGAAGGTTTACCTTCCAACAAGACAATGACCCTAAGCACACAGCTAAAATAACGAAGGAGTGGCTTCACAACAACTCCGTGACTGTTCTTGAATGGCCCAGCCAGAGCCCTGACTTAAACCCAATTGAGCATCTCTGGAGAGACCTAAAAATGGCTGTCCACCAACGTTTACCATCCAACCTGACAGAACTGGAGAGGATCTGCAAGGAGGAATGGCAGAGGATCCCCAAATCCAGGTGTGAAAGACTTGTTGCATCTTTCCCAAAAAGACTCCTGGCTGTATTAGATCAAAAGGGGGCTTCTACTAAATACTGAGCAAAGGGTCTGAATACTTAGGACCATGTGATATTTCAGTTTTTCTTTTTTAATAAATCTGCAACAATGTTAACAATTCTGTGTTTTTCTGTCAGTGTGGGGTGCTATGTGTACATTCATGAGGAAGAAGAATGAACTTAAATGATTTTAGCAAATGGCTGCAATATAACAAAGAGTGAAAAATTTAAGGGGGTCTGAATACTTTCCGTACCCACTGTATATATATATATATATATATATATATATATATATATATATATATATATATATATATATATATATATATTTACACTTATTTTAACTTTTTTACACTTTTTTTAATGAGGCTGTGTAGCAAGAGATCACTTACAATAGTGATCCATTGCTGGCTGCACTCAGCAACCATTGCAGCTCTAGAAGCCCTGTCTCAGACTCTATATATCAATCGTGACATCACATCCCTTTCAATGCAAACACAATGCAGAAGCATTGTGTTTCCAGCAATTTACTACAGGAGCCCCTAAGGAGTGCAGTGTGGCAAGATTGTAAACCCATGAGATACTTGTTTTGGCTTCTGGCCTTAAAACTTGACCTCAGCTATCAATGACAGCTGGTGGTTCCAGCGCTAGTGCCAGCAGGGGGCCACAGAAACCACTGAGACCAAGCGCCATTTTAAAACAGCATAGGGGCGACTCTGGGGTGGCTCTACGAAGAATAACTGCTGTCCCTGCGCTATTTTAATATGGCACTGGGGATTCAGGTGCACATTACTGATTGATTGATTGATTTATCGATTGATTTGAAGTGAACAAAGCTTCACCATATTGACTAGGATAAATGAACATTCAGGAATCAATACCTGAATGACTGAATGGAAGTGGCAATATTTTAAACGTTAGCTGAACAGAAGCCAGTAGGATTTTTGCTGATGGGTACATTGTGTTTTGCTGTGAGAAAACTTGATGCTTTCTTTGTGGGCTTCGGAAAACCCCATGTAAAACACAGGCTATGTTAAGTCCACAAGTGGCGAATGAATCCCAAAGCAAATGAAATGCTGGCGCACACACACACAAACACCAGCCAACGTACATAAACATAGTGGTCATGCTATAAAAGTGCAGTGTGGTATAATAGAAGCAGCAGGGCAATACATTTTACCTTATTGCATTATGTGTGCAATATTCTATCTGTATGTGCTTCTTCTGCAGAAACGTCTCTGACAGTAACTAATCATTAACTTGCATACAAATGCAGACAGGGGATGCTGATAACTCAAAAAACGTCCAGCATACTATTTTCAATGGTATCCCTAAAAGAGCATGTAACCCTCCATTCTTTAAAAACATGCAAGACAATATAATGCTTATTGATCTTCCCCTTTTCTGTTAAAATACACATCAATTATGTTTATTTGTATTGCTTAAAAAAATCTTCTCCAATCCAGATTTTCACATAGGTTTCTGTTTCATTTGTAAAGCAGCATCAACTGTCTTATGGTTTAAGTCATCCTCCACAAGTTATGAGTCAACCTAGCACCAATCACAAAGACGTAGAAAAAGCCACAGACAATGTACAGAGTTGTTGACATCAAAGATCAGGTGATTACTCTCTTTCTACTGAGAAAAATTACTGTTTTGTCTTTTTTCTCCATTTGACTTAAAGCTCTTTGAGGCCTTCCACACACAACCACACAACCACAGTCTTTGCACAGTTGAAATTTTAAAAAACTGCAACCTCTTCAGCACCACATCTAGTGTAATCAAACCAACCTATTTGTTAAAAAAAAGGTAGAGTTCCTTTATCTGCTTTTCATTCTCGATCAGATCTGTTCTGCTTTTGCCGATGCTTTAACTTCTATGTCTAGCTTGTGTTTTATACGTTGGAAAAAAAATTATGCTGCAAATTAGTGGTTATGCATTCCTGTGGCCATACAAACTCAGAGACATTTGATGTCTTTGGGGAACTGCCTCTTTTATTCTAGGAAATTTATATTTTTTCCTTTTCTCTCTGCCAGTTCAGTCTAAACCACAAGGAATAAACTGTCGCCTTCAACCAGGCCACCATCATGGACTCCAGTAACCCTTTTGAACCATTTAATGCATTTACCAATGGCTTTTTCCGTGGTGAGTAGATTTTCTTTAACATCTGAAGGCATCTGAGTGTGGACAGTCTGACAGATTAATAATGCATTAATTTTGCTGCTCTGGGGTTAGGGGTCTGGAGTTGTTTTATAGATGTATGCCAGGTTGAGGTTTAGGAAGTGGTTGGTGTAGCATTCTGGGAGATGTTAAGTAATAGTTCTTCTCTTCACTCCTTTCCCAATATAATTTTTTATATCTTTGCTTTATTTACCTTACTGACCAATTTTATTAAAATATACGAAATATGTTTTTCCACATGGGTGATGTGTTCACTCAACTGCTAATAACATTATTGATGTTGTTTCGTAAAGCTGGTTAATTGATAAAATGGATATTTAAGAAAATAGGAAGGACAACATAGATTATGCCATTTAAATTAAGTGTGCTTTTCGTTAATCGTTAAGAATCTGAACAGTTTTAATAGAAGACGTAAAATCTATTGCATGGATTTCCAACATATACGTATATGTATGTGCAAACAGAATGTTCTCAATGTTATGTCTGTGTAAAATGAAAAAGCAGCTTGTTTTTTTCCCTTTATGTGTTATTTCTTTATGTGCTATATTCTGCTGTTAGATCATGACAGCCTCAACCAGGTTGTTTTCACCACAGATGTAGTCACTAGTCACACATTTACCAGTCAACCAGATACATCCCCCAAACATTTGTACTCTAAGCAGTAAATGAAAAATCATAGACAGTAGTGTCTGCCTTTATTTACAGCAATTTTTACAGCTTTTCTCAAGTATGGGGATAGCTAATAAGTTCAGTCAAAGCTGAAGAAGCTTACTTAGTACAATAATAATAATAATAATAATAATAATAATAATAATAATAATAATAGTGACGATTATTATACAGACAGCAAAACACAGATGCACATTTACATTCACATTTATCTATCTATCTATCTATCTATCTATCTATCTATCTATCTATCTATCTATCTATCTATCTATCTATCTATCTATCTATCTATCTATCTATCTATCTATCTATCTATCTATCTATCTATCTATCTATCTATCTATCCATCTATCATAAATGAGTGGTGGTAGCACTTACAGTAATCCCACAAGTTTTGTTTGAAGTGATCTTTCTGTCATACTAGATCAGGGGTCCCCAGCCTGGCTCATTAACCTTATGCGATGCAAAGTTTCCTTTGTTGTGGCTCGTATCAACGAGCTTTTAGCAGGTGCTTGTTACCTGCTTAATTGAACATTTGCTGTATTAAAGCTTTGCAAAACAAATGGTTGAATGAGAAGTTATCAATGTAATATAGTTTACCTAACAGAAAACACTCAGATATATTTGTAGTTATTATTTTTTATTATTATTAATAATAATATTAATATTTTTAGTGCTATATTTTATAATTAGTGGGGTTCTCCAACCTCTATTATATGGAACTCTCAATAAGTCTATCTTTCTATCTAAAAAAGAGAGGAGAGGGCACACCTATTGTAAATCCACAAGTGACAAATTTTGATGAAATTACAGTTTGATCATACTGTGCGGCCATTCTGCCACAGGAATGTTGCCTGAATTAAAGTTGTCAACCATGGATTTACTGTGGTAAGTGTAAGCCCCATGTCTTACTGTACTGCTTTGTGACTGACTACATATGCTCACTGTAATACTGTCTACTTTGAGCTGCTCCTAGACCTGCTAGATCTGCACCATTAAAATCAAATGACCAAACAAGCTAAAAATCCTCTTGTCATTTTCTCATAATGAATTTGAGGTTTTGAAAATTCATTTTTCTCCAATTTATAGTGCTGCAATATTCTGAGTATTTTCCACGGCTATTCAGATACTAGTTACATCAACCATTACGTATTTCTTTAGTCACAATGAGTAAGCAGTTTTCCATTTTTAAGGCTTTAAGACTTCTAGGAATTTTTTTAACTTTTAACTGGATTGCCTAGTGGAGTGAAAGCAGAGGATGGAGGTCAATGTATTATCACCAGTGCCTTATTTCTGAGAACTATGCATCCTCTTTACACAGATTCAAATATTTACCTGATATTTTATGATTCTTTGCTATGATAAGATTGGTATTACTAAACCTAAAAAAAAAAAAAAAATATATATATATATATATATATTTTTATTTTGGGTAAAACACATATTGATCATCTTTTTGAGATAGTTTTGTTTGCCTTATTTTGGGTGTATTTTTGAGCTTTTCTTAATGTATATAACTAGTAACTGAACTTTGATATGTCAGTGAACGTGATTGGGATATTGCTGTAAAACAAATTTTATTAAATTATTTAAATTTGATTTATTAAAGGAGTAGAAAATGTTTATGTGTGAGAAAAAAAAAACACAACTGGACAATTGAATACAGCTTTTACTTAAAAAAATTCTCTACTCCTTTAGAAAATCAATGATTTACAACTATTACCAGTTGTTGTCTGGATATCCTTATAACAGTTGATTTGGCTGACTGGACGAGTTATTACTGTGGTCTTGGATAGATTTTAAATGTTTTTGGGTTTTTTTAGCATAAATTGTACCTACTACTTATCATCAAAATGGTATTGCAATGCTTAAAGTTACTTTTCAAGTTCAGATTGTTTTTTTGGGAGAGAAATCCTTTCCCACGCATTCATGTGACAGGATGACCTAACTATGTTTATAGCTTGTAGTACAGAGAGAATTTAAAGCCCTTTTCTTTTCAAGACAAATATCATTTAAAACCAATGCTTTATTTGGGGTGAGCATTATTGGGTTTGATCACTTACCATATTCTTAAGTCCCTCAAAGTTACTATTGTTATTATGTTATACACAAAATATTGTAAATTCATTTAATTGTTTATCAATCAGTATTTTGCTGCAACAAAATGTTTTCTACTTTTACTGGGTGTTTTAGAAATTTTTGTACAGAAGTTAAAAAGCAAGTTATTTTCTGACAATAGACGCAGAATAGAATAATTGATTGGATCAATATGACCATATGATGTGACAATGTCCAGACTGGAAGAAGCTGCCAATAAGAAAGCCATGTTTAAAGAAAGAGTTTTGGAATTTTTAAGCAAAAGTTGCCATTTTTTTCTGGATAGTAAATGGATAAAAAATATTGCATATATATGTATGACATGTAATGCTTAAAAACATATTCAAATATATGTCTTATTTATGAGGTTATGTGGCAGGTAATTTTTTTTTTATTATTATTTTGTAGCAGCATTTTAGGAAATGTGTGTTCTTTAAAAACGTTTAGCCTGTTTTCCAGCACCCTTTCTTATAATGAACCAGCTGAAAGCAAAATGCCAGCTTCTTAACAATAACCCTGGGGCTACAATCTGGGTGATTCACCCTCACTGCTACTAAAACATTTAACTAGGTTTTTGGCATGCACCGCATTTGTAATACACTGAAACCAATGTGCTGCTAATGAGATGGTGGTATTTAAGTGATTACATCTCTCAGTATCAAGGTGATTTAATTTAAGCCAGTAGACCCAGGGTGATGTGCGGGCTACATGAAAGATTTTAATTAGCTCAATACCACCACTAAAATCTTGTAAAATTTAGGTGTATCACATGTAATGTAAACAACAAACAAAATGGCCCCTGTCCCCACCTATAACTGGCCTTCATAGCAAAGAGCCCATGGAAGGCAAAGTGAAAATTTGTTTAGCTAAGTGAACAATTTCTACTCCTTAAGTGAATCAACATAGAGTCCCAGTTAAATCTCATAACAGAATCCGTGTTTAATCCCCTCTCTTTGCCTCCATGGATGTCAACAGGAGTAGGAGAATAACCACTCCACAATTTCTCATTTAGGAGATTCTAAGGGCCCTTTCACACGGGCACTCCATATGTCCGCAAATCATCCTATTTTTTGCGGATGATTTACAGACATAAGTAAGTCAATGGCATTGCAGATGTCAGCGGAATACCATCCGCTGACATCCGATTTTCTTCCTTTTAGTTCTTGTTCGTTTTTTGGAACGGAACAGAACCCTATTTTTCCTCCGTTGAAAAAACGGAAAGGAAGCAAAATCGGATGTCAGCGGTGTCATCCGCTGACATCCGCAATGCCCATAGACTTACATTATGTCCGTATATCATCCGCAAACGGATGGGATGATATGCGGACATACGGAGCGTATGGCAGAAGTGTCATCCGCTCTGTGAAAAAAAAAAAAAAAGTGCCGGAGCGGATCGCAATTCGGTCCGCTCCGTGTGAAAGAGCCCTAAGGCGATTTTTTACTATTCAGTTGTGTCCCTCCTGAGACTAATCACTTAACAATCACTCAACTATCCCTTACTGTAAGTATTTTTTTCACTAGGAGATTCATTTAACTCTTAGAGAAAACAGATCACCCATGTAGCCCCAGGCTTGGGGTTCATTTCTATGAGGTTATTGTCTTAACACACACGTTAACCATCGATTATTGTGCAGATTTCAAGTGTTGTGTTACGAAACCTATTCATTTTGAATGGACTGCAATGCACCTAAGATCACGTATATGGAGCATTTTTTAAAGCCACACACAGATTGTTCATATCTGAGCTCTGTGGTGCAGCGCTGAAATGCAATGCATTAGTGAATTGGTGTTCCCCTCAAACTGAATGGCATTGCACCATAGTACATGCATTGCTGTGTGGTTGCTGTAACCACAGCAAAATGTGCATTGCTACATCACTCTGTGAATGTGTTTCTAGCATCGAGCTACACAGGTGATCGCTTTATTACTGCAAACCACTTGTTGGCAGTCATCTTGTTTGTAGAACACTGAAATCAATGTGATGCTAATGAGATAACTGTTATAAATATATATTGCCCATGAAGCCCTATCCTTATATCTCCAGTAGCCCCAGTTTACACTAGGGCTCCTTGAAAAATTAAAACTAGAGCTACATGGGTACACTAGGGCTACATGGGAGATTTTATTAGCTCAGCAACTAAAATATTATTAAATGAGCTCTATATTTATATAACATTTCTTTTAATACGAGCTTCTACATTAGAATTTTTTTAGTAGCACAATTTAGTAGAGCAATCAATCTCCCACAATCACACAATGCCACAATATAATGGCATAGCTGAAACTATTAGCGATTGATCTCTTTTCCCCCATAGACTTGAATAGGAGTAGGAGATTAATCGCCCATCAATCACTTATGTCGGACACTCTTGAGTGATTTTTTCTTCTATTCAAGTACACCCCAGTGAGATTAATCCCATGAAATTAATTTCGTAGCATTTGGTCAACAATCTGCAGTAGCACACAAGAGCAAATTTTGCTGTAAGAGATTTTTGTTGGGTTTCTAAGATTTCTTATGTTGCCCTAGCCTGAACAATAACCCATGTAGCACTATAGGGGTAGGGCTACACTGGCAACACATAATATAAAGTGCGATTTGCACCATGAAAGTTGCACTTTTAGAGCTCGTTCACACATCGCTTGGTGACTGGTATACGCATTGCAGCACAGCCTGGAGGTGCAGTGCATTAAGGTGCAGTAAAATGCAGACAAGCTGCATTTTATCACAGCCAAAGGTAGGCACCGCACATCACTGCACAGCTGCACAATACACTGAGCTGTGCTGCTGTGCAGAGACATGAATTAATTGTCACTTTGTGCACTTCTTAAAAAATTAAAAATTAAAAAGTAAAAAAAAAAAAAAAACTGTGTGATACAGCCAAAAAGTTACAGCTACCTGCACACCAAAAACAGAACGCTTGGCATGCGGGCAGTGGGAACAGGCCCTAATAAAGTATTACCTTTATGTGCCACCTAGTTACTTTATGCTGTTTGGCACAGTTTGAATCAAGGATTTTAACAAGCACTCTATTTATCATATGTTTTAGGATTTTCTCAGCAATTAACGAAAAGAAAAAAATTAGGTTTATATATTTGATATACTATATTATTCCACAGTAACATGTACTGTATATTTTGCTAGTAATCCTATACATACAGTTACAAAATATTGCATATTCGGGTTATCAAAAAGTATTGAAAAAAATATAGATGTATAGGTAGAGCATATGTAGATCCAAAATAGTTTTGAATAGTGTGAAAGTGTTAGGACCTGTGTCAAGCTGTATCGATGTTTGTGACCTTAGCAGAAGGACTTAACTAATTGTCATTGGGCAGAAAGCAATGGGAAATCCAAAATTTTACAGTTGTCACCCAAAATGGAAAGGAAGAAACTCTTCCAATGGTGACATATGTTTTGGTGACAACTAGAGATCGACCGATTATCGGCAAAGCCGATATATCGAAGGCCGATCTGCACTTTCCCCGATATATCAGAATCGGCCCCTGAGGTTACCGATATTGCCGATATTTCGGGAAAGTGCATGTACCAGAGTGATGCCTGCAGCTAAAGGCATCACCCCGGTACCGGCGTCCATAGCCAACGGTCGGTAGTCTTGTAATGACAACCGATGCGGCTGAGAAGCCGCTTGGCTGTCATTACAAGGAGCAGGAGGGGACGTCCCCCCCTCCCGCCACCTTCCGTAGCTAGCCCGGGTCTCCCGTCCCACCGGGAGACCCGGGCTTCCTACCTGCGCGGCCGCCGAAGACCCAATCAAAGCCACATTCGGTTTTGATCGGGTCTCCATGTAAAAACCCAGAAGTGAAGTCATGACATCCCTTTCGGGTACTCGGCGCCAGAGTAAAAAAAATTAGAGCATTCAAAACAGTCAAACTTGGCGTTCTAAATGATTTTAAGTGCAGAGAAGGGGTTTGGGGTATTTTAGACCCCCAGATTCCTCCTCAAGAGTACCTGTGTAAAAAAAAAAAAAAAAATTTAAAAAAAAAAGTTTTTTTTTAAATGTCCGAAAATATCGGCAGATATCAGCCGATACCGATATGCGATGACCAAAATATTGGTATCAGTATCAGCAATAAAAAAACTATATTTGTCGATCACTAGTGACAACTACCAAAGAGGGGATTTCCCTAGACTTTGGAGTGATTTCCTCTCCCTTGTATCTCCAGGACATGAAGTGAAGGGAAATTTTCCCGGCAGAACACAGACAGCATGCAACCTGGCAGAATTTTTATCCATTCCCATTACCTACTCTATTTAAAACTGAAAACAAAAGTTTTGGCGTTAGAAACACAATAACGATAACGAGTAGAATAATAATAGAAGTTATTTAAAATTAAATCTTGGAAACCAATAAAATATTGTCAATAACTAGAAAAACAGTATCCAACACTAGTATTGCTTTGTAATCCAATGAAAACCTATAGGTATACTATACATTTACTTCTAAAGGCTCGGTTTACACCTATTCATTTTTTATTGCTTTTTGCTTTGTGCAGAAATGGACTACAGTCCATTTAACATGGTTTCCCATGGGACACATTCTCATCTATGCTTTTTTCAGCCGCTGTGTTTTTGGAAAGGGTCAGGAACTTTTTTAGAAGAAAAACTGTGTTTTTTTTGGTTCAATAGACTTCAATGTAGAAGCTGAAGAAAAGCATGTAGTGCGTTATTAATACGATTTTGCCAGGATTTGCATTTTTTAATCCACCCAACAACAAATTGGCCCAAAAAAAACCCATACAAAATGCAAAACGCAGAGCGCTTCAAAAATGTGTGAAAAATGCTCCAAAAACATGTGCGCAAAAACAATAAATGCACCACAAAAAGCACTGCTGAAACTGATTAAAAGCAAACTGCATAGGTGTTAACCAATCCAAAATACTTGTAACCTGTTCCAGTGTAAGCTACGAATTAGGCTGTTCCAAATATTGGGGATTGATGCTCAAAGTCAATGAATTTGCATGTGTATTGTTAAAGGTTGTTTATGCATGTGTATTATGCACATGTGTGTGTATCATGTTAGGTTTTTAGTAAATTTGGGTAAGGCATCTCTGTTGTATCCTTTGTTAATATAGGCCCACCAATAACGCTTTCCACTTTAGCAGAGTAGAGTTATTTTAAGGAAACCTTGTTGGAAGTTGGAAGAAACACATAGGATGGCATTTCTTTAATTTTCAAAAAACCAAGTGCTTGACTTTCTGCGTCACAAATCTAGAAAAAGAATGCAGCAAGCAAATGCCATTCTTAATCTGCATAATTGTGCCCGATCAGTGAGTCAGAATCTAATGAAGCCAATGGATTATTGTGACAACCAGGCAACCAGCAGTTTCAGAATGAGAAGTAGAGGTTTCCTTTAAAACACAAGCTGTAAACTTTTACACCTTTTTTAAAAATCCACGTATGTTTTCTATGTTTATATTACTTATCTATCTGTGTGCCTTACATGCTAACCAAATCAGTCACAGAACTCATGGGCAAACTGACTTTGGGGCTGTATTGGTTTAGTTAGCTGCATGACCTCAAAAGCCACTTAAGAAAGCGTTGAATTCTCACTCCCCCAAACTCTGCGCTCTTGACAGATGGTTTTATTACTATCCTAGTGGGGCTCTCTTCTCCTAGCTGATAATGTTTCAAAGTCAGCCACAACCTAAGTGGGTGGCTAGTATCCATGTGAGATATTCACATGGTACTATGTTTGCTGAATTTCACAAAATGCAAAAACTTATTTTAATTACCTGTAATATGTGCAACATTATACATGAGTTGCTGGAGAATCATTGATTTTAACGAGACCTAAAGTAGTACTTATTATTTATAATTATTTCCATGCTTCATGTATAGCTGTACTTCTTACATGACATCTGTTGATGTGCTTCCCTGCTTGAAGTGAGTGTATCACAATGGTGCATTGACACAAGAAGACACAGGCTGATTGAACGTTTTCTACTTTTTAAAGCAGAAAGCAAACATTTATTATTATGCAACTTACCAATTCTTAGATGTGGTGGCATTATTAGTTTTCATGTTTCTCTCTTTCTTTTATTTTCACCTGGTGATCTGGCTGGAAAGTCTGTTGTTTTTTCACCAAAACAAGCAGTCCTGCAGAGGTAGCACCATTTACACACCATTTAGGCCTTATGCACACTGTAAGTTTTTACAGCTGCTGTTTTTGGCATCAGACGTTTTTTTTCTACAGCCAGTAAACTCTCCAGCATGTTATCCTATGTGCCCATGCACACATAGGCTGTTATCAGTAGTTTTTGGCGGGGGGGTTTCTGGCTGTAAAAAAAAACCCCAGAACGAATGGGTTTTAAGAGGCGTTTTTTAACAGTGAAAGTGCTTTAACTCTTAAAAAAGCTGAAAAAAACTGAAAAATGGCAAAAAACCCTGAAAATCTTGGCTATTTGGCATTTTTCAATGTTTTTAAGCCATTAACTTTTGTGGGAATATAGTTTTGTTATAAAAAAAAGCTAAAAAAAAAACGCTACAGCTGAAAAAAGCCAAAAACAGCTGAAAAATGCTACTGCAAAAAAAGCTGAAAAACTCCTACAGCTACAGCCTTCTACTGACGTTTTGATAATGTCCAGTGTGCATGAGGCCTTACAGCTACCATTTACCATAGACGGGAGTGCTTAGAAAAATGTTTTATTTATGTAACAAAATGGTTGCTGTAACTTACCTGCAGTTTGGCTTTTCTTAGTGTGTATATATCTGCTACTACACCTAACACTACCCTTCCCCCCAGACTGACAATACTACTGTCCAAATGTGTTTCTGCTGCACCCTAATGCAGGAAGTGGGTTACCGGCCAGATCACAGAGGAAAAAAAAGGCTTAAAAAAAGAAAACGAATGCAGCCCCCACATCTTTTTTTTTTTTAATTTATATCTTTATTGGTGATTTTTTATATATACATACATTTCAAACAAACATTGTCATATTCTGACCAAACCCCACCCCCCTTACCTCCCCCACCCTCCTCCCCCCAATTAAACCGATGACTCAAAAAAAAAAAAAAGAAAATTTTTACACTTTTATGCACACATTCCCAACATTTCTTCATATGAAGATGTATTCCATATTATATTACCATACACCAGGAGGGGTATGGGGACCATGCCCCGCAGTCTGGACCCGGCTCCACCCAGGGTAACCCTCTCTTAAACTCCCTTTAAGAAGAATTGGCTTCCAAGTATTGCACCCAGGGTCTCCATCTCAACTTAACTTGATCCTCTGAATTTCCCAATATGGCGGACAGCTTTTCCATCTTAAAAATCTCATTGACCTTTCCACACCACAACTCGTAAGTTGGGATCACTGTCTGTTTCCAGAAAATTGGTATGCATGCCCTTGCTGCATTCAACAAACGCAGAGTCAGGGACCTTCTGTAGCTCCGCACTGAGCTTCCTGTCAAATGCAGTAAGCACAACGCGGGGTCCTCTAGTATATCCACATTGGTTATATGTTTTATAGCCACTGCTATCTTATTCCAAAATAGCCGCACTCTTTTACATCCCCAAAAAATATGTACCATGTTTCCATCCTCCAATCCACACCGCCAACATTTTCCTGAGACCGCCTCTTTTATTCTGTGTAATAGTGATGGGACTCTATACCATCTGGTTAGAATTTTATACCCTGTCTCTTGGATCTTACAATCTAGTGACGATTGATGAACTAATCTCAGGATCTTATTTATCTGCTCTTTTGACCACACGGTATTTAACTCCTGCTCCCATTTTTGGATAAACGGCAATTGTTGGTCTCCCTCATCTTCTGACAGTTGTGTATAGAACCTTGAGATCAGATGGCCCGTCGCTTTACCTGTTCTACACATATTTTCCAGGTCCGTTAGCTCTCGTGGTGCGTACCCTTTCCGCCGAACTGATCTAATATAGTTATACAGCTGATATAGGCTGAAATAATCTAACGATTCTCCTGCACCTGTCCTAAGTTCTTCTAGGGAGGGCATAGGCCCTTTTTGCCATATATCACATAGGCGCCTTTTACCATCTTGAGCCCACCTACGGATTCTGGCATTTATACACGCCGGGGGAAAATCCGGGTTCCCCAAAATCGGTGTCATCGGAGATAGACCCGGGGCTACCCTCCAATGCGACTGAATTCTCTTAGTTTCTTTTATAGTCGCTCCCACTGTAGGATGTTTGAGAATAGCGTCTTTAGATTCGAACACCGACCATGGGGCTGGGGGGGGTTAACTGTCCTGTTTCCTCATTCTCTAAATCCACCCATCGTTTGGTACGTTTATTGCAGTGCCAGTCTACCACCCTTACTAAATGGACCGCCCTGTAATATCTCAGGATATCTGGGAATCCAATCCCACCTCTTACTTTGGGTAAGGCCAACGTCTGCATCTTAATTCTAGGGGATTTGTTTGCCCAAATATAGGCGCGGAGTATGCCCTTAATTGATTGAAAAAATTCTTTTGGAACTGCTATTGGAATTGTCTGCATTAAATACAAAATACGGGGTAACACATTCATTTTAATAACGCTACTGCGCCCAAACCACGTCACTGCCAACAGCTGCCATATTCTGAGATAGCCCCCACATCTAATGATTGATAAGCTTCAATATACAGTATAATACACTTTGGATTGGAGTAATTACCTCTTTCAGGATTGCAGGAAGAGATAGACACACTGCCAACTTGCCGATCCAGAATAGAACGAATTTCAAATGGTCTGTGTAATTACAGCTGCATGGGCACTATAGGAGCCATTGGGATTTATTTACTAAACATGGAGACAGCAAAATCTGGTGCAGTTGTGCATGGTAGCCAATTAGCTTCTAAATTCAGCTTGTTCAATTAGGCTTTTTTTTTTTTTTTTTGCAGAGTTGCATGAGATTTTGCACTCTCCAGTTTAAGTAATTTTTTTCTTTATACATGAATGACTAATCTCCCAAAATAACGAATTAACACATTAAAATGAATATAGCCAATGTTCCCAAATAACAAAAGAATAACAGAACTTCCAAAAATACGAATCAAATTTGAACAACGAATATATAATATCGTGAGATGGCGAATAGAAATGTGTACGACGGAAATTTTTTTTTCGTTTTTGGTTTTCGTTAAGTAAATCATTTTGTTTTGTTATAATCGTTATGTTCGAAAAATTTGTTTTTTAGAACAATTCGCCATCTCACGATATTATATATTCGTTGTTCAGATTTGATTAGTATTTTTGTAAGTTCTGTTATTCTTGTGTTATTTGGGAACATTGGCTATATTCATTTTAATGTGTTCATTCATTATTTTGGGAGATTAGTCATTCATGTATAAAGAAAATATTTGGAATTATTGGTTTTTTTTTTCCAGACGCAATGGAATTAATGCAGTTAGGCCCCACATTTTTCAAACCTAAGAATTGCATTAGACTGTGGACCTGACTGACAATACAAACTTTAAAGCTGAACTCCAGCTTTTGTTAGACTGGAACAAACAAACTAAGTCCCTCACCAACATGTGAGGCTGCTAAGGCTACATACAGCATACCGCACTTTGTTCCGGGTTCGAGCCAAGACTTCCTGTCTCATACCCAGGACACAGTAGAGTCCATCTAAACGGTGCTCAGCAATTCAGAGAAAGCTGTGTATTCTAGCAATGAATACAAAGCTCCCTTTGATTGGGGATATTATATATTCGTTGTGCAGATTTGATTCGTATTTTTGGAAGTTCTGTTATTCTTTTGTTATTTGGGAACATTGGCTATATTCATTTTAATGTGGAGAATTTTGGGAGATTAGTCATTCATGTATAAAGAAAATATTTGGAATTATTGTTTTTTTTTTTTCAGACGCAATGGAATTATTGCAGTTAGGCCCCATATTTTTCAAACCTAAGAATTGCATTGGACTGTGTACCTGACTGACAGTTACAAAATTACTTTAAAGCTGAACTCCAGCTTTTGTTAGACTGGAACAAACAAACTATGTCCTTCACCAACATGTGAGGCTGCTATGGCTACATACAGCATACCCCACTGTGTTCTGGGTTCAAGCCGAGACTTCCTGTCTCATACCCGCAACACAGTAGAGTCTACCTAAATTCAGAGAAAGCGGTGTATTCTAGCAATGAATACAAAGCTTCCTTTGATTGGTTGAGTCAGAGAGGCTGGCTGATGATGTCACAAAATCTAACTCAGCCAAATCATTGTAACATGATAAGGGTATTAGTGCCTTTACCATTTACCAAATTCACAGCAATTGCAACTGTGAAAGAGCTGTTAAAAATTGTGGGTGCCAAACTAGAATTGCTGTTTTCAAGCAGCAGCTATTGCCCCCTTAGATGGTAATGGTAGCAGACCTTAATCTGTGGCAGGAGATGTTAATGGTGGCTGGGTATGTTCCATGACATGGAAATGGTATCAGCATGTCAGAATTTGTTTTGACCTGCAATGTTGAAAGGAGCAGCTTTGGTGGAAGCATACACCAAATATTTAATCAGCAGCATCTGCAACAGGTTCTTGGTAGCTGCTGCCGATCACAAGACTAGTTCATTTTCAAAATGTCAGCCGTCAACAGTGTCTGCTTCTTCACCAGATCGCAGAGAAACAGGTGACAAGCTATCTGTTTTTTCATGGAGTGCCAACACACTCCACTTCCCCACACTACCTTCTAGCACTTGTGTTATGGAAGAACCAGATGTCTTTCAACTTCAAATACCAGCACTTTGAGACTGGTACTCCTTTTTTGGGTAGTAAGGGTCTTTTCCTGCCACATGCTTGTTGTTGTGGGCAACTAGTGTCATAGGAGGGAACAACATGAGGTTTTTCAAAACTTAGAAAAAAAATCAGAAAATCATTATGGATAAAGCCAGAGATAATTCCTGTTTACAAATACAAATTTGACTTCTGGAGCACTTATGCCTTTTATGACACACGTTTGCAATCTAATATAATTCTTTGTCATTTAACCACTTGCGAGTGAGGTACTCATACACTTGTTGTGTTAAATTGTTCCATAATTCACAGGTTCAGAAAACAGTAACTCATGTGCACATAAGCACATTATTAAAGAACATGTTACTCCAACATTTCATATTCCTGATATGTGTCTGTTGTACCATGTACTTGTGTATAAAAGTATCCTGTTCTCTTTGTTTTGCTTCCTTTGTGTAAAATACCTGCTGATCCTGCCAGTCTCCCTGCTTTCCTATTTTAAACTGACCAGGCTAGGCATGAGAGCACATCCAGCCCAGAGTTGTCAGTCTTCTGGCTGTGCTTGCAGAACAGCCTGCTTGTCCTCCAATTGTAAGACTTGTGTGTGTGTGTGTGTGTATATATACAGTATATTTATATTGTAAATGGTATAATAATAAGTCTGACAACATAAAAGTTCATGGGTTACATACACATACATGTATGTGGAAGTGGAAATACATTTTAAACCTTTTTTAATTCCTAAAGCTGTAACTGTTTAGGAAAAAAATGGTTTGCTAGAGATAGGTCGTAAGTTGTTTATTTCTTACCTAATGTCTTTTTAAAAATGTATGTCCATCTAAGACTACTGCCATGGTCTGGAGTCAGGCTTGGAGTCCAGCAGCTATGGCAGAAAAGAGGCGCAAACTGACCAATGGGACAGGTATAAAAGAAGGTCCCCCTGGCTGATAAAGCGGACTTCCCCAAGGTGTGAGGTGTACATAATAACCTGTATTCATCAGAGCTCCTGATGGTGGAGATGGGTTGTGCTACATGTTAGTACCAGGTTGCGGTCCTTACATTGGTGGTTAGGGAGATGAATACTCCTTAAATTGGTGGACAGTGGTAAAAATGCCTATTACATTGCTGAACAAGGGGAATTATTCCCCTTACATTGGTGGACAGTGGGAAAAATATCCCTTATACAGATAGCTAAAAAAGTTGTAGGTGTCAGGCATATTTGAGAGGCAGAAATGGGTCATAGTTCAAAAAACCACTAGCAACCTCTGGAGGAATCTTAGGGTCCCCACAAAACCCTGTCTGAAAGGAGCTGAGATTTTATTGTCTATGGTGCTGCTGGGGAGATTTTCTCTTACTTCCTGTTTCAGACACCGAGGGCATAACTGTGAGCTGAGTTTCCCCTATCCCTTTTTTGCTTTATATCACTATGTAGATTCCACTGGGGAACCAGTGAACCTTACCCACTCTATCCAAAACTGCAAAAAAAGTTTTGAATGGAGTTCCAGTTTAATTTAACAAAACTCCTGGGCTTTTGTATATTTAGATAATAGCAGGGAACAGGAAGAAGGGATATATGCAGGGAACTGGAAAAATACAGACAGCTAAAAACTTGCAAAAGCGAAAATTAAAAACAGAACACCCCCCACCACCCCCCCCCCCCCAAATATTGTATTAATGTTATTACTATTAAAAAGATAAAGTTTAGTTGTAAAACTTGATGTGCTTCATAAGATACAGTATTTTCTTTCACATAAAGCATCTTGAGAACTGTGCTTTCGAGTTTCACACCTTCTAACTCCTTACTCATCCCCTCACACAAAGAATGACAGCTTCTGAACAGAGAAGACACCTGTGTATTGTGACGGCTAGCTGATCCCCTGCTCTTTACATCTTGTTACTCAGTACATAACTTAGATTGCGTGTTCTTGACTGGGAATTTTCACAGACTTTCCTTTGGTCACACATTCATTTCCTTTATCTCTGAGTCAGTTTCAACTTGCATGGTGAATAAAAGGATATAGGTATACCTGCACCACAGTAAAAAGGTAAAATCACTTTGCCACCCTATTGCTGTCACTTTTAAGGTCTCAGCAAAATGGCTGGCAAAAATAGGTCTATTGGTCTTTATTCATCCCAAGAAACATGTAACTTTTCATTCCTTACTTTTTAGTATTTTTAAAGCAGAACTAAACCCTCCTGTCATTTACAGTCAAGGAAGCTGCCATCTTAACATTTGTTTGATCTGCATTTGCCATGGTGCTTCACCTGTGATCAGTTAAAACACCAGCTATTTGATGACTTGAGAGTTCATATAAATGCACAAGCAACTGTGACAGTTATATGGCAAACAGTTACATCTCTGGGTATAGTTCTGCTTTCTGTGGTGTATTTAAAATAAATAACAAAAAAAAGGAGCTTACCACACAATTTAAAAAAACAAGAAACTTAGTAAAATATGCTAGAAAGAGATAATAGCGTACCATGGTCAGTGCAATATATTTTTCAGTTTAGGTAAAACCTTTCAGTAGCAAAGCGTGCATGAAATTTATTCTCAAAAATATTTCATTTTAGCAGCTTCTCTACATCTTTTAAAAAATGAACCTGGCAGCTGTTGCCTACAATTATGTACATTTATTGACCTGTAGTTGTCTGTGTTCATTGAGAACCCACATTACCGCTAGCATAAATGAAAGGAAATAAACTATCCCTTATATTAAAGCACTCTCATCCTCCGTTATAGTGCATCTAAAACCAAACACCTAAAGCTATGCTGTTGCTCAAAAAAAGTCTCAATATATGGTCCATTCAAGGTAATGGGGACAAATTGCCCAGGAGCGGCCATTACAGATTTTTACATTACAGGAGGTAAACCACGCTGCCGGGTGTGGCTCTGGACCAAAAGAAAGTTAACAGCTACAGAGGGGCTATTCACTGGAGTTTGGCTTGGAGAAGGAAGGGTTGGAGGGGAAATTTGGCAGAAGGCAGTTTAAATATACACTCCCCCAATACTTAACCCCTATGGTGTGCCAAAATCATGCAATCTCCACTTACGTGTGCTCTCCTAATCTCCCCCCTATTACCTAACCCTTACACTTAACACTGACCTAACCCCTAAACCATGGGTGACCAACCTTTTGGCTTCTCTGGGCCACATTGAGTGTAGAGAAATTTTCTCGGGCCGCATGTAAAATATATACTATAGTTAAGGTATATAAGTAATAAAATGCCACCGCGCCCTTCCCCTGCGGCCGCACCCCCGCACTAATTTAACACAACTAGAGGATGATCAAATGAAATGGAATCAGTACACGGAGAATTACTTCTTCTGAGAGATATTAAGGGAACACTCTAACCACCATGACCACTTCAGTGATTTGAAGTGGTCATGGTGGTAGAAGTCAGAAACACTGCACATGCTCACATCCCCCCCCTCCCCCCTGAGGCAGCCTCTGCCTACCGTTAGTTGGAAGCCGCTGCGACCATGCCCCCGACCCGACTTCCTTCCTCCCCAGCAAAAAAAAATTGTCAGGGGGCAGTGGGCCGCATTGCCCGGGGCTCCGGGCCACATGTGGCCCCCGGGCCGCAGGTTAGACATGCCTGCCCTAAACAAAGCTGTACTAAACAAAACTGTCATCTAAATTCTGCTGCACACTCCCCTCATCCTTTGCGGGGAACCTCTGCACCAATAACATGCACACTCTGCATGTGGAACTGGCAAGGCCAAGGTAAATTGATTTTTATATTATTTACTCATTTGGCACTTTTCTACAGCAACAATATGTTAGGATTTTCTAAAACCAAAAAATAAAATAGGTTAAAATAGTGCCCTTCTAATTGGGAAAACTCTGGCAATTACATAGTTAGTCTAGTTGAAAAGGAAATAAGTTCACCTAGTTAAACCAATAGAAAAAAATAAATAGCCGTGATGAATACAAAACCACCAAATACAGACTCCTATACTCACAGTTGGTCTAGGAAAAGGCAAAAAAAACCTATAAAGCAATTAAATATACACTGGATCAACTGGTGTTATCAGTCACCTACAAATGTTAATATCCAATTATGCTTTCTTTATTTAGGAATGTATCCTTCTCTTTTTTTAAAACAATCCACTGAGCTGACCAAAACCAGTTCTTGAGGGAGTCTATTCCACATTTTTCACAGCTCTTACTGTAAAAAAAAAGCTTGCCTACCCCAAATGTTCCTTTTGGTCAGTAAGGCAGTCCTTCATTGTGATGGGCCAGTAGGAATGTGTTGGAGACGAGAGGAAGAGGGCAAAGTTTGACACTCAGAAAATGTCAGAACTCTGCCTTACCAGAATGGCCCAGCATTCTGCTGTAGTTACTAAATTGCAAGCTACTGCAAATGTCAGTAGGAACTTTTTTGGGTGGCCTGTGTCAATGAGCTTTAGGTTTATATGACATCAGTTTGTCATCAATTTGAGAAACTTCTGAGATCATTCAGAATTAATTGAGAGGTGGCCTGCAACCTACAGTTGACATCCTTCTGATCTGCTTCAAGCAAGTTTTGCATCTCTGTAGAGATTCTGTATATAAAATTAAAAATACATGTGAAGAGAACAAAAATCTGTCAACACAGTCTATAAAGTGGCACTATCAATGTATAATTTGCCTCTTTTCACTGGTATTTTTAAAATTATATTATAAATTAATAGAAAAGTTATATGTATGTGCAGAAAATATTAAGATGGAAAAAAATATCCTATGTCCTACTATTGCAACAAAGCATATTAAAGAAGCTGGTAGGAATTAGTGCCATATTTGTTCCTGGGATGTGGTTACAAATTTCAGTAATCCAAAACCTTAGCACTCCTTACCACTAGATATGACTAAAAACATATGCAATAACGTTCTATGTTTATACGTGCATTTGATTTTTTAAAGCCATTCAAATGACTTGGACAGCAAAATGACAGGAGAAGCAAAGGCAACAACTGCCTGACCAAATGCCTAGGAAGGTGTGCGTGTGTATGAGGGGGGGGGGGGGTCTGCTGTAAGAGGGGCGGGCTAGGAAACATATGCTGTCTTACTGGATGATACATACACAAGGAGTGAATGAGAGATATGAAATACTTTCTGCTATAAAACATATCCAATAAAAAAGTTTAAAAAATCAAATTTCTTGATAAATTTTGGCCAATATGCATTCTGCTACACATTTTTGGTAAAAAAAATCCTAATGTATAATTTTATAATGTATAAGAGTATATATGTGTACCAAGGTTTCCAGGCCTGTGGCCTGATGTGGGTCTGCCATTGTTACCGGTTACCTCTCCAGCCCATGTGAGCTGCGACCCTGGGTGTGAGAACTGAGACATTGACAACTCCGGCATCTTTGTTTTGTGGTTTTATTGTAGATAAGGGGATGGGAGAAGGGAATGAGTGGGATACTCCTTTAGGCTCAACTAGGTACAACTTGGGACTTTATTCAGAAAAATGTCTGTCAACGCTGCCTTGACGCCAGAAGACACTAGCCAACGCTCACTGATGCTTAGAACACACTGTAACTTGAAAGAAGTGCTGAATCCTCGACTCTAGGTCCAGAAGGCTAAGGACTATGGAGCATAGAACTACTGACACTGCTGCACTGCAAAGTCACTGACTACCCCCTCCAGCCTGGCACTGGCTAGAGGTAGCTTGTGGCAAATTCCCGTATGGCTGCAACTCTCAACTGATACTCTATACAATTCAGGGCCCAATCTGCAGGTGCCCCCTTTAGCTCTTTAGGGTCCACTGACTATGTACACCATTTCTACACTGGATCCCAAAACCTCCTCCGGAGTGGTCTCCTCTAACACTTCAGGCAGACCCCCAGGGTCAATCCTCAGTACTCACGACCTGTGTAGGTTTTCCTGGGACTGGACCCCTCTCGCTCTCCGCTGGTTCTCAGCACACTGGATCCCCTCAGCTCAACTCAGCACTCTCTCTGGATCCTCAGGCGTCACCCCGAGACATCCACTGCCTCAGAAAGGAGGAGAGACAGCCGTTCTCTCCCACCAAAGATGCCGAGCCATGCGCCCCTTCAGACTTATATCCTCTCCCAGAATCCTCTGCGGCAGAATCTGCCTCCTGGGGTAGATACACGTCTGAATGTATCTCTGATTGGGTTTCCTCCACTGCCCTATTAGGAGCCTCCTTTAGAGCCAGTGGGGAGACTCCCCTCCTCAGAAGACACACTTGGGAGTCATGACAACCTACCTGACAAAAAGAAACATGGCCCTGCTGTTAGGCAGACAAGGCCTACTATGCTTTTACTTAGCACCTACCTGTAGGGTGCTACGTATGTTTTACACAAATGTTACAGCATCTACAAACTAAGGAATATATGCTGGAATTTTTATTTATTTATTTTTTTTGCTAGTAATGGCAGCGATCAGAAACTTATAGCACGACTGCAATATTGCGGCGGACAATAACTGACACTTTTGACAATTTTAGGGGACCAGGGACACTAATACAGTCATCAGTGCTAAATATATGCACTGTTGCTGTATTAATGACACTGGCTGGGAAGGGGTTAAACTTCAGGGGCAATCAAAGGGTTAAATATGTGCCTTCTCAGTGTTTTGGTGTACTATGTGAGGTGCTTTTAATAGGGTAAGTAATAGATTTTATTCCCTGCTTTGTGGGGAAAGAAAATCTATTTCTTCCCTGCTGACAGGACAGGCCTCTGCCTTGTTTACCTAGGCAGAACCCTGTCCTGTGTAAATTCATGATGATCGTTGGATGTCAGTGGCAATCCATTGGCCGGCACCCGGTGATTGACATCTGCTGTGCTAAATCACAGCAATACCTGAAAGTGCCACATCACATCACATACTAGGTATGTGATTTGGCGCAGCCGAGCTGCCTTGCAGCTGTATATCTAGGTTATACCGTGGGCAAGTGGTTAACAGTCTACCAATGTTGATTGCCGGTCTTGACTTAACAGTCTATAGCCTGTATTGACTGTTGCAAGTAGAGAAATCTGGAGCCTTTTTTTCCCTATCTTTGAGTATCCTGTGCCCTAACCCTCTATTTATTGAGTTTAATTTTCCTTAATACCAGAAAAAATAAAAAAACAGAAAGAGAGGACCACTATGTGCGTGTAGTATTTAATAAAACTCAATAAAAATGAAAAGTTTATATTGCACTCACAAATAAAATGAATATATGAGCACATCTGTCAAATCTTGAGTTTAGAGTTTTTATTGAGTTATACTCCTCATTTTTATTGAGTTTTAATAAATACTACACTCAGGGATTTTAGCCTACCAAGGCACCTGGAGATCATCCTCATCTGCCTTGGGGTAAGGGGGCAAGCAATAGTATGAGAAGACAGGCTGAAGGGCCTTTACATCTTTTCTCTTCTTTTTGTACTCTTGTATTTCTGGGTCATATGCTACACACATGGGCTGCAACAAGTAACTATACACCATGTCTCTATGCACAGGCATACTTGCAGGATTTAATATCATTTATTCTGATGGTGCAGGGGAAGGTAAAGTCTGGCAGCCATCATACTGTTAACCATTGTTAGGTTAACAAACAGGCAGCCACTGTCTAAAAGCCTAGCTTGTGTTAAGCTTTTCTGTTGTATCATTCTGTTGCTATCTGTTTGGTTGTCTACATATTTTATATTCGTTTTATATGGAATATTGTTAAAGTAGGGTTTATATTTTAATCTTAAATAAATTCCAGGGAATTTCCAGAATATTGAAAAAAAAAAAATGACCAGAGTTTACTAATTTAAGTGGTTAATTAAAAAAAGATGACCCCCATTGTGTTTCCGTCACAGTAACCGCTATTCTTGGTTTTCCCCTGACATAGTCAGATAAGCAAACAAATTAGATTTATTGTTATCCATCCATAAACAAGGATTAACTGCTTTGTAACTGGTTGACTCATGTAAAGAATCTATAAAGCGAAAATGTTTATTTATACACTAAACAGCAAATTTATTGTTTAGATTATGTGGTATCCAGTGTTAATTTTGGCAGCAAATTTCAATTTAGTTTTAGTCTTAGTCTTAGGACTAAAATGGCATTTTAGTTTTAGTCCCATTTTAGTCTTCTGCAAGTGTTTTAGTTTTAGTCGTATTTAGTCGACTAAAACTCCAATATATTTTAGTCGACTAAAGCTAATTTTAGTCATCTATAATCGAATGGGTGTAGTTCAATTGTAATTTGTAATGCATTATTTAAGCATTTCTCTACAATTTCCAAACTTATTATATACTACTGCTGGTCCTGGAGTGAAAAATCTAATATTCAAAATCTAAATTTTCATTTAGTTTTAGTTAAGTCTTTTGACTAAAATGCCATTTTAGTTTTAGTCGTATTTTAGTCTTAAGACTAAAATGCCCTTTTAGTTTTAGTCGTATTTTAGTCTTAAGACTAAAATGCCATTTTAGTTTTAGTCATATTTTAGTCATCTGAATTATGTTAGTCGACGAAAACGTTTTGGTCGGTTTTAGTCGACGAAATTAACACTGGTGGTATCCCTATATTCTCTTATTTTATTTGCAATGCAATCAGTCCAATTTATTTAAAGCAGGCCCTATGGAATGTCATGGCTACATTCTTGAAGCTATCAGGTAGCATTGATATTAAGCATATTGCTAGCTAATTATTGAATTACTCTTTAAGTCAGTGGGGATGATTTACCAAAGGCAAAACAACTGCGTGCTTTGCAAGTGTAGTTGCTCCAAAGCTTAGTAAATGAGGCAAAGTTTCACTTTACAATGAATTTCAGCATTTTTGCTTTCTCTTAATTGGATGAAGGAAGTCAGCAGAGCTCCCCCTCATTTACTAATCTCTGGAGCAACTGCACTTGCAAAAATGTACAGTGTATTTGGCTATAGTAAATCAACCCCATTGTGCTCAGATGCTTCACCAAGCCTTGTATGGCTAACATGTCTGAACTTGTAACTGATACTAAAGGCATTTATTTATTTCAGCTATTTATATAGCCTTGACAATTTATGCAGCACTTTGCATACTTTACATTTATACATCAGTCCCTGCCTTCAAGGAGCTTATAGGTTAAGGTATCTACCTCATATGTATAGACTACATAAATAATAGACATAGTTTTCCTGGGCTATGCAGTGGTGTCTCATAGCTTGTAACAGTTCCCAATCAATAATGACTCATTACTTTACACACTCATTTTCAGGGTCCTGCCAAGGGGTGACCCAGAAAAGTGTAACACTCGTATAAGGTCCTCCTCACTCCCACAGCTAACCTCCAACCACTAACTCTCCACAAACCTACGCAAAGCCCACACTTTCCTACATAAATAGTCCAGCTACGGGAACCTCAACAGGCTAAACGGCAGACACACCACAGCAAGGTAACCCTTACATTGCTACACAGTAACTTTGAATGAAAAGTTATAATGACAGTACTGGCACCTGCCCAGGTATATGACTGTACAGATAAAATACACCTATATACACGGTACCTTGGAAGCCCCAGCTGCAGAAAAATCCTGTCTAAATGACTGTATTACAAAATACACATGTACGCACCTGTATGCTTTTTTCAAACAAAACACTTGCATATTTGAGAAAATATGTCAATGCACGTGTAATCAGAAAAAATTGCAGATTAGGATGATGTAACAACTATTGGCTAGCATGACATGGAATGTAATAACAAACATCATTAGCATACCTCGATACCTTGCAAACTCCCAACAATTCTTGGAAGAAACCATTATATCACATCACATCAATATTCAAGTTGTGCTGAAGATTTGTTACATATATATATATATATATATATATATATATATATATATATATACTGTATATATACTGTAGATATAGGACACATGGGCAGCAAAGGATGTTTGGGCCTTTATGTGCACAATGTTTTTTTTTTTTTTTTTAAATATAAAAAATAAACAAAAAAAGCATAGATAAAATCATATATTTGTTTCCCTTAGCTGACAAAAAATGGTTATATTTATTTAATTTTTACTCTGCACATGTTAATGAATAATTTACATATGTAATATAATGACCGTTGCTCAAAATAAGCTGGGTCAGCTGCAGCATCCAGTTAAATCAATGATCATAACATTCGTTCCTATGTGAATTATTCACCAACTGTTCCACTATTCCACAGTTAGTAAATGGTGTGTAGTTGGATACAGTTGGAAGACAATTTTCCATGTACAGTTAGGATGAAAGAACTGTCTGTGGATTATTAACTATCCGTGTCACTGTGGATGCTATCTATGCCAGCAAAGAATAACTGAATGGGGTGTAATAAAATGTGCAGGAAAGCCAAATGGGGAGAATGATAGAGAATATTGTGTCAGAAATATGGATTGAATATTCAGTATAGTACATAACATTGTAAGTTGCAGATCCTATTTCCCAACCACTTAGACTATTTAGTAACATTTTGACCACTCTGGTTTGCACTGTCTGTAAAACTTCTACATAAATTAGAGAACAGTCACTGATAACATGTCATCTTGCTCTGACCGCCTCTTGTAGCACGAACAATTTCTGTTCGTTTTTTGAAAAATGTCAGCAATCTTTTGCAAGAAGTCAATTGAATTCAGCAGTCCCTTAGAAGATGGCAGCAGTCATAGTGGTTTTCAAGTAGGGTTGAACTTCCTAGCCAGGAAGTTTTCTTGTTACTGAGCTAACCTGTTTCCAACCTTCGTTTGACCGACTTCAAGAAGGTTAGTCATTCCTATAGACTTACATTCAAAAGCAAAACCCATTTGAAATTGATGAAAGCCATCGACACAGACTTAAAGCCATAGCATGCATTGTGCACAGCTTTTTCTAAAAGGTTCCAGGTACTTTAGGCCAGCCTTTTTTAACCAGGGTGCCCATGCACCCTAGAGTGCCTTCAGGTGTCTTCAGGGGAGCCTTGGCAAAATGCCTGGAAATTGCCCAAAAAATGGTATACAAGCCAGTGGGCTGATCAAGCCTGCAACTTAGTTACATAAAGACTCAAGTTTTAATTGTGCACCATTACAACCTTCCAGCTACCAGTGTCCTAAGCACCAATTACATCATCGGTTGATAAGGAGGATGTTGGGCAATGCACAGCATCCTTGTTTGCCCCTCCCCGGCCCCTCTCCATCAGCTCTGAGGTCACATTAGCTGAGTGAGGGAGAGAAACTGAGGGAGAAGAGAAACATTGTGTTTGCTTTGGAAGGATAATTTATCTCTAACATTGGCTGTCCTACGCATGTGGTTGTTGCTGCGTTATGTAAAACTATTAGTTTCGTTTTTAGAATGGGGCACCTTGAGGTTGTGCGGAATTTTAAAGAGTGCCTTGACTAAAAAAAGGTTGAGAAACACTGCTCTAGGCCAACACTGCCATCAGCTAAATTAATTAATTTAAAACTCACAAGAGTAAATATTCAGGCAAATATTAAAAAATGATTTAGCTTTGCATTCATAAAAAAAAGTATTTATTGAAAATGTTAAAAGCCAAGCAGACGTGCATAAACATTGTCTTGATGTCAGCCTCCTGCAATTATCTGTATTACAACACTGAGGGACTGGGAGAGGGCAGATCAGTACTAACAGCCAATAAGGCTGTATATCAGTGCACGTGATGACACTGAACATGCTTCCTGGTGGACATAGCCGAGTAAAGAGAGATGAGTGGCTTCAGACAATTTTTTTGGGAGTGCTGTTCTGATGCTTTGAGTGTGAAGGGTGAAGCTAATGTGGTGTGTGCACTGTGCCACCCACTAAGAATTAAAGGGAGTGGCCAAAAAGTGGGTGTTTCTTGCGGTGTTCCACCTTTACCCCTTTGTTTAGACAAAGTAGAGCCTGGGGGTACACTGAATAGATTGTGGGAGTAAAATAGACCCGATCAGGGCCAGAAAAGATAACCCCTTGCAAGTGTATAGGCCAGCAAAGATAACTCCCAGCATGTATCAGGGCCAGCAATGATAATCCCCAGCATGTGTCAGAGGGAGCAATAACAACCAGTACATTAATAAACACCTATTACAGCACCAAAATTATTCCCCAGATTTTCACAAGAATAAACCCGAGCACTGCATGATGCCTAACTCCCAGAGTTGCACAATAATTAACCCCCAGCACTGCACAACCATTAACTTCCAGCATTATACAAAATGAATCCCCAGCATTGCACCACAATTAACCTCCAGCACTACACATCAAATGACCCCAAGCACAGAACAACAATTAACTCCCAGGATTTCACAAAATTATTCCCCAGCACTATACAACAATTAACCCCTAGCACTGCACAATAGCTAACCTCCAGCGATGCAAAATAATTAATGCTCAGCACTGCACAGCAAATATAGAGTGTGGTGGTCAGCATTATGTACAACATTAGGTATGTCCCTGTACAATGGTTGTTACTGCTTAGTGTACCCCTGTGCAATAGCAGTCAATGCTCAGTGTGCTTTGCATATATTGTTTATCAGGGTTCACCATTACATTGGTGTTTCATGTTCTCCCCTTACATTGGTAGTTAGTGTATTCCCCTTCCATTGTTGGTCACTGTGCTCCCCTTATATTGTTGGTTCGTGTGTTTCCCTTTCACTGGGGGGGTTAGTGTGCATTCCTTACATTGGTGCAGGGACATTGGTAGGATTGTAAAAGACCTGGGGCACCTGTGGGTACCCCAAGGCGAGTAGTAATGCAGCACACGTAGAGCATCATGATAAACAAAGGAAGTGGCAAAATTGTGTTAACAGTGGGAGGGGCTTGAAGGGGCATGGCTAAATAAAACAAAAGCCTTCTTGTGCCTAATAAATATGCTTTGATTGCTGTGCCATAAGCAAGAGTTTTATAGATATATTTAAACATTAGTACACACAGTTTTTAAAAGTGAACCGCCTCTACTACATTTGATTTTGTGCACACAGAATGTAGATATAGAGCTAACATTTTGTCTCAGCCTATCTTAAAGATGAAGTTAATTGAAATAGCCAGGGACTGATTAGCAATCGGCAATTGTTATATAACCATACAGTATATAGTGTATATAGTGCAGGAGTCTGTAAAACATGTGGTGCTGTGGTCAGTGCCAGGTTTAGAAGTTGACAACACACAGAGGGGTTGATTTACTAAAATTGGAGAGTGCAAAATCAGGGGCAGTTGTGCATAGGAGCCAATTCCTTTCTAACTTCAGCTTGTTCAATTAAGCTTTGACAAAAAAAAACCTGGAAGCCGATTGGTTTCTATACAGAGCTGCAACAGATTTTGCATTCTTCATTTCTAGTATGCCCTCAGAATGTAGGGGTCAGGACAGTACATAACACACAGAGTGCTGGGGTCAGGAATATGTAACATACAGAGGGCAGGGTTCAGTAGTATATTAACACAGAGTGCAGGGTTAAAGAGTATATAACACACAGAGAGCAAGGGTCAGCAATACGCAGCATGCAGAGCGCAGATTCGGGAGTGTTGAACGCACAGAATGCAGGGATCAGGACTATGTAATGCACAAAATGCTTGGGTCAGGTGTGTGTAATGTGCAGAGTGCATAGTCAGGATTACAAAATTAAAAGAGTGCCAGGGTCTGGGTTGTGTAACCTTCTAGCACAAATGCTCTGCCCTCAAACTCAACCTCCTAGCACAAGTTACCCCCCAAAAAAATCCCTCCACCCCAGCACAAATCATACCCGCAACAAAAAATACTCTCCTCCCCCAAATTTACCCTCCCAGCTCTAATCCCCTCTCCCCCAAATTCTCCAGCATGACACCTCCCTCTACAATCCTCCCTTCCAACACAAATCATTCCCCTCTCCCAAATGCCACCTATTAGCACAAATCCCTCCAAAATTACCCCCCCCCCCAGCACAAATCCTCTCCCCAAAATAAACCCTTTATTCCCCCAAATTTCACTTCCCAGCACAAATCCCCCCCCTTCCCCCAAGAACAAATTCTCTCCCCCAGATTCCCCAGCACAAATCCTCTCTCCATAAATCCCCTTCCTATATATATAAATCTCTCCCACCCTCCAGCACACCCTTTCCACTAATATAAATCCTTTAACCCCCCCCCCACCTCTCCTAAATCTCCCCCCAGCACAAATCCTCCTCCCTCCAAATCTCCTCCTCCAGCACAAATAATTTTTCCTCCAAATCTACCTCTTAGCACAAATTATTTCTCCTCCAAATTAGTACAAATCCTCTACTCCCCAAATTCCATCTTCCATCACAAATCCCCCCCCCCCCCATTGCCTCCAGCACACATCTTCTCCCCCCAATCTCCCTTCTAGCACTACACTAATCCTCTCCCCCATCACAAATCATCTGACCCCCAAATCCCCCCCCAAGCACAAATGCCCCCCCATATTCCACCTCCCCAGCACTTTCAATTTCCTCTTCTTAGCACTCATCTTCACCATGCAATCTTCCCTTAGCACAACTACCCTTTCCTCTTTCCCCCACTTCTTCTACTTCCCCTTCTCCCTGGGCTCCAATTTTTATACCCAGGACTCCTTTCAGTGTGTTACATCTTCAGATGGACATCAGAGGATCGCAGGTGGTCAGGCAGGAGTCGCTCTTATGATGGGCTACTGATCATAGTGGATGTGTTAAGGAATTATTTATCTAATGATCATCTAAATGCATTTTATGTTGTGTGGTTATGTCAGCCAAATAAAAGGCTTTATTGCGCTAGGTTGCATTTCAAGTATTTTTTCATTCCCTTCTGACAAACAGCAGCACTACCTACAGTAGCCGTATTTCAATCAGGCAGGAGGGTGAGCAGAAACACCAATGCTAGCGGAAAATTACTAATTTACAGCACCCTTGTTCCCACCAGCAATTACACATAGGGGGATTTAGCACTGCCCGCACCAATAAGCTGAGCTGCCCGCACACAATGTGACAGGTGGGGGACCCAGGGGAGAGGTGCAACATAAAATTCTTTCAAAGATGGTGGTGGCTGGTGGGTGAGGGTGCTGTAGAAGTGCTTAAAAATGTTTTTTAGGTGTGCTTTTGCACACTAATGCCCCTGACGCTGCCTCAGAGCAATGGGTGCACTGCTAGTCTTTCACTATCCAATCAGCAGGCTAGAAGTGTATTTTTGATCAAGCTATTTGGATTTTGAGCATTTGACTTTGCTGTTTTGCAGGGATGTTTGAATCACAGGCCTGGCTGAACATTATGTAAGAGAGGTCTTCAAAAAGTTTCCGCACTTTTATATTTTCGTTGGAAACAGTGAGGGTGGGAGGAGTAATAATTGGTCGAGTCTGAGATTGTCATGTGCTTAGTTTGTCTGGCAAGCCGGCTGACCTTGCAGTTTAGTATAAGAGCTGTCACACTGTGGTGAAGATGACTGCAAAAACTTGTAAAAAAAAAAGTTGAAACTTTTTGAAGAACCCTTGTATTTCAAATTTGTATTTATCTGCTTGATTGAAGTTCAGCTTTAGGGCTCATTCACACACCCGTTCATGACTGTACACCCAGAACAGTGTATTTTTGTGGCATTGACTGCTAGGCGTTTAGCTGCGGACAGGCAGCTAGTGTTCCTATGGAAGCAAGGCAAGAGGAGCGGGACTGTCAGTGCTGTTTGGACTGGAGTGGACTGAAGGGACCACCTGGTGTGTAACAAGACTGTCACTGTGACTCAGGAGGGGACATGTTGTGTCAGTGAGGTGTCATCATCATCTGTGTTGCTGCAAGCTGCTGTCGGTGTCACTGTAAGAGTCAATTTCATGTGTGTGTTCCTGCCCATTCTAATTTCTTGCCCTCCTGTCCTATCCCTGAGCCAGTGGCGTAGCGTGGGGGGTGCAGGGGGGGCCAGCCGCACCGGGCGCAACATCTGGGGGGGCGCATCTGCAGTGTCACTCTGTCTGTCTGACTCTGACATACACAGTTCACACACTTTCTGCCGGTGCCTCCATCTTTAGGCTGGGAGATGTCCAGCGTGGCCATCCTATGGCTGAAAATGGCAGGTTTGGGCGGGGCTGGACTGTGCCTCACCTATCCATTGGTGTAGAGTGGGGTGGCGTTGCAAGCCAAGCCCCGCATATGCCGCCTCACCTCACTGCTCAATCAGTTTAGCAGAGAGTGAGTCAGCAGCCTGGCGCTGTCACAGAGTGTTTTTTTTGTTTATCACCTGATTAGAGCCAGAGGCTCTAATAGGCTTCAAAAAAGGGTGGACACGGGGCGCAGAGCAGTGTGCCCCGAGCCCACCCATTGTGTGACAATAGAGAATGAAAATTCACTATTGTTACGAGACCCGCTTCTTAATAGGCCGAAAGGCGAACGCATGCCATTGGCCGTGGAGGAGGCGGGAGGATTCGAGGAGACGCGGGGAACTGAGGAGAAGCCGCCGCTGCAGGTAAGTCTCTCTGCATTGAAGGGGGCACGCTGGTCATTCTGCATTGAAAGGGGGCACGCTGGTCATTCTGCATTGAAAGGGGGCACGCTGGTCTCTCAGCATTGAAAGGGGGCACGCTGGTCATTCCACATTGAAAGGGGGCACGCTGGTCATTCTGCATTGAAAGGGGGCACGCTGGTCTCTCTGCATTGAAAGGGGGCACGCTGGTCATTCTGCATTGAAAGGGGGCATTCTGGTCTCTCTGCATTGAAAGGGGGCACACTGGTCTCTCTGCATTGAAAGGGGGCACGCTGGTCATTCAAACTTGTATTTAGATGCATTTTACTTTAATTACATCAGTATTTTCATAACAAACAATACTTGTGCTTAGGAGGTAAGGGTATCTTTAACTAATCTAGTGGAAGAGACTTGAGTGCAAAAATCCTGCGGGTTAGGGGGCGCAAATTACTTGCCTTGCCCCGGGTGCTGACAACCCACGCTACGCCACTGCCCTGAGCTACTAAAATAAAAAAGAAATCTGTTTTTTGCTTTATTATCTATCTTAAATCATATTGCTAATTGCATATTGTAGCCTAAATACTGAAATTTGCACTTAAAACTGTAATTTCGTAAATTTGTAATGCCAGTAAAAAGTTAGCTGCGCCAGTAAATTTTGAGTGTTGTGTCAGTAAATTTCTGTCTGGTAGGTTGGCTAGGAGGAGATGAACAGTCCTGTGTGCAGACTGTTTGCCTCCAGGGCTGCTCATCTATTCTTAACCTCAAGGAATCATTCCATATACATGTAGAGCCATGGAGTTGCTCAACCTGTCAATGATTTGAACATTTGAGCGACTCCAGAAGAGTCTAAACACCTAGCTGAACCCACCACAGAAATAGGCTGATCTGGGTGGTGTATGGCCATGTGAATGAGCCCTTAATTACACCACTAACATATTCAAACAATTAGGGTACAACACTCTCTTTTGTACAAAAATAAATAAAAAATACAGAGACTTTATTAGAAATATCATACTTCATACTACAGCAGCATGAATATTGTGAAACTAGGGGCTACAGCTCAGTACTGCACACAAGCAATCTCTTTTTTAAGTGTGGTTATATTTTTTGCTTTTTTTTTTTTTTCAGATTTCACTTAATAATTTTACATTTGTTTAGTGTAAAAGATATTCCAGCACTCCACGTATGAACAAAGAGGCAAACAAATAGGAATAGAGACAGGTGTTCTGATCTTTTTTTAACATTGAAAGCTCTCGGTCAGCAGCATCGGGAGAATTCAAGAAAATGAAAGCGAGAATAGCTAGAATGGGTGCATCCAAAACCTCTGGTTTACAGCCCTTAGATTATGTAATATTATAAACTTTTCATTCCAAAGTGCAAAAAGCTGTTTCAGGCTTGTTGATATTTTCCCTGTTGTGTACAACTAAACTAATAGCAAAAAAATGATTAGCATGGCTGTGCCCACTATCCTAAATGAGGCATATACTACTTTAAAAATACCTCCCTTTTAAAGAAGGCTCTACTGTTATTCACACTGGTTTAGTGGAGAAGCTTTAGTCCACCTCCCTATAACCTGTCCAGTTATACTGTCTTTGTGTTACTGTGAATTATTGTTAGCATGCTGTCTTATTGATCATGTGCATTTCTTTTATCAGAAATTCTCATAATGCCCTTTCTGTACAGTGGGCTTTGTGGATTATGTTAAGTGTGTTACTGTTTTGTTCTGTCTTTCAGTACATTTGATGCCTTTCAAGTTGTTCCAGTAAAGCCTTCACTAAAATACAGTATTATGCAAAAGTCTTAGGCCTCTTTCACATGGCCGCTCTGATTTTTTCTTACGCTCTGGCACTTTTTCTTTTTTTTCACGGACACGGATGACACTTGTGTCATCCGCTCCGTATGTCTGCATATCATCCCATCCATTTGCGGATGATATACGGACATAATGTATGTCTATGGGGATTGCGGATGTCAGCGGATGACACAGCTGACACCCGATTTTGCATCCGTTCCATTTTTTTAAACGGAAGAAAAATAGGGTTCTGTTCCGTTCCAAAAACGGAACAGAACTGAAAGGACACAAATCGGATGTCAGCGGTAGGGATGATCGAATGGTTCGGGTCGACCATCGGTTTCATTCCTGAATTCGGCTGAATTCCAAACTTTTTGCGGTAAAAGTTCAGAATTCGGTCACCAGAACCGCACAAAATGCAATGGGACAGGAAGTGGGCTTTAAAAGCCCGTGATTGGCCCAGAAACGTTAGTAAAAGCCAATGAGGGGGCAGGAGTCTGCTAGGAACGTGATTGGAGTGACTACGGGGACCAGAGGTCAATCAGGAGTGAATGCATCCCACAGTATATAACATAGCCCCGCCTAACCTCTAGCACTGTAATACAGAGGCTTTGGAAGAGACTGGAAGCATTTGTGTTTCTCCTGCTGTGTTAAACAACGTTTGCTGCATAGCCGATTGCTTGTAAAGCTCCAGATCAGCAGAAGAGCAGTCAGCTTACAGAAAGATTGTCAGTGTAGTTAGAAATACAGCGATTGTGCTGTTTGAGTCAGAAAAAAAAAAAAATGTAAAGGGACAGTGTCAGTTAGAAATTATCTTCTGCTGTATGGAGCTGTTCTTTTAGTGTGAGGAAAGGGATATGCAGTGTAGTTAGGGTACTATATACCACTATAGTTAGATTCAATAATCTTGTTTTTGTAGGGATACTTTTAAGTGTCAGGGTTCCGTCTAGTGAGCATGTTGCACTGCTGATATATCTACAGCAGGTATACGTGCTTGCTAGTCAGCTATTGTGCAAAATACATTTCAGCGATACACACATCTGCTGTATTTAGCGACAACTTTGGGTCACATAGCAGTGTGCGTTTTGCAGGTGAATTTCACCGCGCAGAGTTGCCAAAGCCTCAGTGACAACTTAACGGCTGTTCTTGTTGTAAGCGTAAAGTCCACTGCAAAAGGCTTTGCTACTCTGCGTCACACACATCTGCTTTATTTAGCGACAACTTTGGGTCACATAGCAGTGTGCGTTTTGCAGGTGATTTTCACATTGCACAGTTGATAAAGCCTCAGTGACAACTATACATAAATTAAAATTCATCACAAAAAAAATGATTATTTTTCTTAGAATTTCAGTAGCACAGGGATGGTGTTACCCTCTTTTCATAAAGTGCAAATAAATAAAGTGCATAAATTGCATAAATAATCCAAAACATCCAACTAAGCAAGAACAGAGTCCTTCAAAAGTCTTTGTTTATGTAGTGCCAGAGCAATACACAGTGCCTTTAATGCAGAGTCATTGGTGTCAGTTATAGGAACCACCGTACAATGTCACCACCACCAGCTCTGGCACTACATAAACAAAGACTTTTGAAGGACTCTGTTCTTGCTTAGTTGGATGTTTTGGATTATTTATGCAATTTATGCACTTTATTTATTTGCACTTTATGAAAGGAGGGTAACACCATCCCTGCGCTACTGAAATTCTAAGAAAAATAATCTGTTTTTTTTGTGATGAATTTTAATTTATGTATAGTTGTCACTGATGCTTTATCAACTGTGCGATGTGAAAATCACCTGCAAAACGCACACTGCTATGCTACCCAAAGTTGTGGCTAAATAAAGCAGATGTGTGTGATGCAGAGTAGCAAAGCCTTTTGCAGTGGACTTAAGGCTTACAACAAGAACAGCCGTTAAGTTGTCACTGAGGCTTTGACAACTCTGCGTGGTGAAATTCACCTGCAAAACGCACACTGCTATGTGACCCAAAGTTGTTGCTAAATAAAGCAGAAGTGCATCTACATACACCTTTTGACTTCTTGAAAACATTTGGTAATAATAGCCCCAATGTGAATATACACCCGTTAATTATATCCACATTTAAAGAGACAGCACCTTTTTCCAAAAAAAACTCTAATCTTGTTCCCAGTGCACTGCATTATGTCCCCATCATACACATTGGCTGTGCAGTTGATTAGGAGCAAAAGAAAGGTGCGGTTAAGCAAAAAAGTCATTTTTGAAGGTTTGGCATGCTATAATTCTGGTTCTGGACATGCTACAGAGCCGAAACTTCACAGGTACACTTTTTAGACCCCCAGACACCAAATCCAAAGAAATCTCATTTTTTTTTCAATAATTTTTTCAATAATTGGCTCTCTATCAAAAACGACAATTTTTAAGAACTTTTTTTTGCCTGATTCATAGTCCCTGGGGCATGACCCAGAACCCTAGGCACTTTTTAGGGGCATTTATTAGCTTTTAGGGCTTCGAAATGGTGTTTTTTGATTTTTGAAGTTCAGGTCCCATTGATTTCAATGGCGTTCGGGAATCCAAACCGAACTTTCGGGAAATTCGGGTGTTCTGGTCGAACCGAACTTTTCAAAAGTTCGATCATCCCTAGTTAGCGGATGGTCATCCGCTGACATCCACAATCCCATTGACATGCATTATGTCCGTATATCACCCGCAAACGGATGGGGTGATATACGGACATACGAAGCTGCCGTGTGAAAGAGGCCTTAGGAAGGTGTGAAAAATTCTGTAAATTAGGAATGCCTTCAAAAATTGAAGTGTTAAAAGTTTTTTTTTTTTTATGAAATACCGAAATATAAAGTAAATGAACAGAAGAGAAATCCAAATCAAATCAATATTTGAATTTGCCTTCAAAACAGCATCAATTCTTTAATACTTCTAGGTATACTTGCATGCAGTTTTTGAAGGAACTTGGCAGGTAGGTTGTTCCAAACATCTTGGAGAACCAACCACAGATCTTCTGTGGATGTAGGCTGCCTCCAATCATTCTGTCTCTTCGTGTAATCCTAGACATACTTGATGATGTTGAGATCAGAGCTCTGTGGGGGCCAAACCATCACTTCCAGGACTCCTTGTTCTTCTTTAAACTGAAGATAGTTCTTATTGGTTGCATGTTCGGAGTCAATGTCCTGCTGCAAATACATTTGGGACCAATGACACACCTCTTTGATGGTATTGCATGATGGATAAATATCTGTCTGTATTTCTCAGCATTGAGGATACTATTGATCATGATCAAATCCCCAACTCCATTTGCATAAATGCAACCCCAAATTTGTAAGGAACCTCCATCATGATTCACTGTTGTATTCAGACGCTCGTTATTGTGCCACTCTCCAGCCCTTCACCAACAAACTGTTTTTTGCTACAACCAAATAGTTTACATTTTGACTCATCAGTCTAAAACACCTGCTACCATTTTTCTGCACCCCAGTTTCAATGTTGTCATGCATAGTTGATTCGCTTAGCCTTGTTTCCATGCCCTATGCATGAAAACATAGGAACTGGGGTGCAGAAAAATCTTTGCACAGTACTGTATATAAATAATGTTAATATTTGCCGCAGGTCTTGATATAAAAGAGGGTTTAGTTTATTTCTTTGAAAAAAATGTACATCATCCCAGCTTCGTAAAGCAGAGAAAAATAAAAAAAATAAGGCAAATTTAAAAAAACTGCATTCATGAAAAAATGCTATATAGCATGCAAGTCTCGCCGCAAAGCCATATTGCATGTTATATTGTATAGTGGAGCGAGATGTCCTCTGTTTCTGCCAGCACCTAAATTACGAAGTGTAAACCCAGGAGACACTGCGGGCTTGGAGCTGTGCCAATCCGTTATGGTATTCATGAAAAAATGTTCTTGCTTAAAACAATTCATTTGTTTTTCTCATTTTTATCATGCAGTTTAGATGAAATGCCAAACTCTTCAGGACAAGGGGCCATAAACAAGCACTTACTAACATTAGTAACTTACTAGTAATACACTCAATTTAAATTTAACCACTTGAAGACCAGACCTATTCTGACACTTGTTGTTTACAAGTTAAGATCAGTATTTTTTGCTAGAAAATTACTTAGAACCTCCAAACATTAGATAAGAGAATAAAATGCCGGCCATTGCAATATTTTATGTCACACTGTAGTTGCGCAGCGGTCTTTCAAATGCAGTTTTTTGGGAACAAATACACTTCAATGAATAAAAAAAAAACTAAACAGTAAAGTTAGCCCAATTTTTTTGATTAATCTGAAATATAATGTTATGCGGAGAAGATAGATACCTAACATGTCATGCTTTAAAATTGCGCACACTTGTGAAATGGCGACAAACTACAGTACTTAAAAATTTCCATAGGCGACACTTTAAAATAGTTTAACAGTTATCTGTTTAGAGTTATGGAGGAGGTCTTGCACTAGAAATGTTGCTCTCGCTCTAACGATCGCACCGATACCTCACATGTGTGGTTTGAACACTGTTTACATTTACGTATGCATTTGCTTTGGCGTGCGAGCATGGAGGGACGGGCGCTTTAAAAAAAATGTTTCAGATCACTTTTATTGCTGTCACAAGGAATGTAAACATCCCTTGTGACAGTAATTGGCAGTGACAGGTACTCTTTATGGAGGGGTCTGGGGTCTAAAAGACCCCAAACCCCTCCTCTGCTCTTCAAAGTATTCAAAAAGCCAAGATCTACATCCCTTGTGACAGTAATTGGCAGTGACTGGTACTCTTTATGGAGGGGTCTGGGGTAAAAGACCCCAAATCCCTCCTCTGCTCTTCAAAGTATTCAAAAAGCCAAGATCTACGTTTTTGAATACTTTAGATTTTTTAAAACTGGCACAGTTGGCTGCCGAGTAAACAGGAAGTGACTTTGTAATGTTGCTTCTGGTTTACTACATCGGAGACCCAACCAAGGCCATGTCCAGCTTTGTTCGGGTCTCCGGCTGGCCTACAGACATGCTAGTTGGTGGCTCGGGTCTTCTGGTGGGACAGGAGACCTGGGCAGAGCGGCGAAAGGCGCGGAAGGAGGTGGGCATCCCCTTGAGCTGTTTGTTTTAACAGCCAAGCGGCTAATTAGCCACATCGGTTGTTGTCACAAGAAAGCCGACCGCCAGCTCTAAAAAACGGTACCAAGGTGATGCCCGCAGCTGCAAGCATCACTCCGGTACAACCACTTCAGCAAATGACATATAATATACCATGTATAAGTCAGTTTTTGTTGTTTAGGCAAATAGATATCTGCTTATTGCTTAAGCCCTGGTTCACACCAGTGCGGCTTTGAAATCGCTCTACTTCAGCGTCATTTCAAAGCTGCACATCAGTGCGATTTGCACTGCTGTTTTCATTGCGGCTTGTGTCTTCCTTTAACACACAGGTGTCAAACACAAGGCCCACGGGCCGAATGCGGCCCCCCAGGCCATTTCCTGTGGCCCTCAAACCTCTCCTGTAGCTGTGGCACCCCCTTGTCTCTGCCCCCACCTTGTCTCAGTAGTCGGCAGCAGAGGACAGAACTCCTTTGCCAGATCCTGTGCTTCTCTGTGCTGCTGCAGAAAGGTTCCTCTTTGCAACCCCCCCCCCTTCTCAGCAGTCAGAGAGGAGGGCAGAACTCCTCCTACAGAGCCTGCACCTCTCTGTGCAGCCACAACACCACCTTGTCTCTGCCCCCCCTGGTCTCAGCAGACTCTGTAAGCAGACTCCAGCCCTCCTCTGGTCCTCCTCCAGGCCTTGCACTTTCTTCTTCCTAGATCCACCCGCATCTTCTTCCTGGCAGTAGCACCAGGTAAGGGGCTGCATTGTGATGTAAGGAAGGGTGGGTGACTCTTGTCTTATAATGGTGGGGGGCTCTTGGCATCTCATGTAAGGGGGGCGTGGGGTGCTTTGGACATCTAACCTTACAGATATAACCGGCCCTTTGAGGGGGAGCATAATATTGATGCGGCCCGCGATGAAATTGAGTTTGACACCCCTGCTTTAACAGAAGTCTATGCATGTCACAATAAAATTGGTTAAAAGTAGCATAGGAACCTTTTTCATTATTACTGCGACATGACTTGCGGTGATATGAATAGTTTCATTGCCAGCAATAGGGTGCGACTTGTCATGCTATTTGGAACTGTCCAATCGCATGACAAGTTGCATGGGTTTGAAGGGGGATTAAATGGAGAAATATTGCGATCAAAGAACCATTGGGGTTGATTTACTAAAGCTGGAGACTGCAAAATCTGGTGCAACTGTGCATGATAGCCAATCAGCTTCTAACTTCAGCTTGTTCTTTTAAGCTTTGACAAAATTTGATTGGTTTCTATGCAGAGCTGCACCCGATTTTGCACTCTTCAGTTTTAATAAATCAACCCCATCGACACAGCTCTTCAATGTCTATACTATCAGCCCTCCTGGTTTAATACTGGTCCTCCCCCCCCCCCCTCCTCCCATATCAGCCATGTCTGTAAGAATTTTTTATTACAATGCATGGCGAAATGTATGACTGGACTTCTTTTTAGTAACAAGAAAAAATCTTTGCACACTCAAATTAGACAAGATTTATGAGTTTTACTTTCACGCTTTAGTTTAAAAAAAATACATATTGGTTGCTATATATCTACAGTTTCCTATGTGCTGTACATTAGGCCAATAAAAAATATAGAATCAGAAAAACATGTGTTACATAAACCCTAATGAACTGCAAACATGTTTTCAATACTATGTCAAAGAATTTCTGCCGTTCATAAGAAATATATTAATATTTATTAAATAAATATGGAAAAACAAATATCTTTTCTCATTTATTTGAGCCAATTTCCTTTTTTGTTAAAAAGGATGGTAACTGGAATCTTATTTAAAGTATGTCTAATGCCAAAACTTTAAAATATTTTTGTAATGTGTAGAGGAGGGGTATAATATAATTGCTGTCAGTTTTTTTTTTTTTTTTTTGTCATCTGTGTCTTATATTGGAGACTTCTATTCACTTCCCTTTCTGTAAACTCAGCAGGAAGTGAAAACGTTTGTTTCAAATGTGAGGGAAATCCCCTGGACAGCTGTCGTGGGAACAATGTGTCCCCTTTGGAAGATTCCCCCATTTCCTGTTCTGGCGGCAACTCAAAATTGTGGATTTAGTCTAATTTTCAGTCCCGATGACATTAGTGATTAAGACAGTTAAAGATATTAAATCTCCCTAACGAGGACACGGACAGCAATAGAAGCCTGACAATAGATCTAGCTCCTCATTACCTTATCTATATCTAAAAAATGGTTATACTTTAACCACAGAGGAAAAGTATGAGTGTAATTTTTTATATTGTATCAATCTAATATTTAATTATAATGAACCAAATGCTGATTCATTTTCATTTTTAAAATTAATTTACAGTACAGTGTACAGTACAGTGTACAGCGGCCATTAGTTTGTAGGGCAGTGTACAGGGGTCAGCAGAGCAGAGGACAGGGGCCAGTAGTAAATGAAGCAGAGTTCAGAGGTCAATAGTAGGTGAGGCAGAGGTCAGTAGTAAGTGATGCTGAAGACAGAGTTTGTTTAACAGTTGAAGGGACTTGCGGGAGTGGGAGACCCCCCCCCTTACATTAAGTATTCCCATCAGAGTTCACCCTCAAATTGAGTCCACAAAGTCCTCCTTAACATCAGGGTCCCTAGAGTAACCCCCCTTATGTCAGGGCCCCCAGATCACCACCAATGTCAGGGTCCCCAGAGCCCCACCCCCCCTCACATCAGGGTCTTAGAGCCATTCCCTTACAGGAGGGTCTACAGAGTTCCCTTAGTTGCATCAGGTCCCTAGAGTCCCCCATTGCATCACAGTCCTCCCTCCACCTTAAATCAGAGTCCCAAGAGCCTCTCACCCACATCAGGGTCCCCCACTTACCACAGGGTTCCCATATAGGGTCTCTAGAGTCTGTCTCCTTACAACAGGGTTCCTCTATATATCAGGGTCCCCAAGGCCACCCGCCTTACATCATGGTCCCCCAAGCCATGTCACCCTCTCTTACATTAGGGTCCCCAGTGCCCCCTCCTTACATCAGGGCCCCCAAAGTCACTACCCTTTACATCAGAGTTCTCGGAGCCACCACCATTACATCAGGGTCCCCCCATTTATATCAGGGTCCCCAGAGTCCCCCTGCTTACATCAGGGTCCCCAGAGCCCCCCTACCTTCCTTACATATGAATCCTCTTAAAAAGGACTGCCCTTCCTTTCCATCAAGGTCCACTCGCCAGAGACCCCCCTTCTTCTATCAGGGTCCACTCCCCAGAGCACCCCCCCCCTTTCTTCCATAAGGGTCCACTCCCCAGAGAAACCCTGTTCTTAACATCAGGGTCCACTCTCCAGAGCCCCCCTTCCTTACATCAGGGTCAACTCCCCAGAGTACCCCCTTACATGAGGGTCCCTAGAGTTACCCCCCTTATGTCAGGGACCCCAGAGCCCCACCCCCTCCTCACATCAGGGTCCTTAGAGCCTTTCCCTTCCAGGAGGATCCACAGAGTTTCCTTAGTTGCATCAGGTCCCTAGAGTCCCCCTTTACATCATGGTCCCCCCTCCACTTTAAATTAGAGTCCCAAGAGCCTCCCACCCACATCAGGGTCCCCTACTTACATCAGGGTTCCCATATAGGGTCCCTTAGAACAGGGTTCCCAGGGCTCCCCCTCCATATATCAGTGTCCCCAAAGCCACCCCCCTTATATCAGGGTTCAGAGTCCCCCCATATAAGGGTCCCTAGAGCCACCCCCCTGATGTCAGGGTCCCCCAATCTGAGTCACCCGCTCTTAAATTAAGGTCCCCAGAGCCCCCCTCCTTACATCAGGGTCCCCAGAGTCAATCCCCTTTACATCAGAGTTCCGGGAGCCACCCTCCTTACATCAGGGCCCCCAGAGCCACCCTTACTTTACATCGGGAACCCCAATTCACACCAGGGTCCCTGGATACCCCCTATCTATATCAGGGTCCCCAGAAAACCATTCCTTACTTACATAAGGGTCCACTTCCCAGAGCCCCCCCTTCCTTCCATCAGGGTCTACTCCCCAGAGTCCCCTCTTTCTCTTATCAGGGTCCACTCCTCAGAGCACCCACCCCTTCCTTGCATCAGGGTCCACTCCCCAGACTATCCTTCTTCATTCCATCAGGGTCCACTCCCCAGAGTCCCCTTTCCTTACATCAGGGTCCACCCCCCAGAGTTCCCCCTTCCTTACATCAGGGTCCACTCCCCAGAGCCCCCCTTTCTTATATTAGGGTCCACTTCCCAGAGTACCTCATTCCTTACATCAGGGTACACTCCCCTGAGCCCCCCTAGTTCTTACATCAGGGTCCATTCCCCAGAGCTCCTTCTTTCTTATATCTGGGTCCACTCCCCAGAGCACCCCCCTCTTTACATTAGGGTCCCTAGAGCCACCCCCAGGGTCCCTAGAGTCAACTCTCTTAACATCAGGGTCCCCAAAATCTTCATCCTTCAAATTAGGGTCTTCAGAGCCACTCCTCAATATTGAATAATCAGGGTCTCCCTTACTTTCTTTATATTACTCCAATCTACTCTAGTCCATTACAGTGCAGTTGGCAGCTATGGGGAAAGCTGGGGGGCAAGGCACTAACAGCAGGTTCAGAGGATGAAGCTCCGTCCCCCTTCTCTGAAGGCAGGAGGTGGAGCCTGTGTGCATGTGGGTGGTTGCTCGGACTCTGTACAAAAAGGCTGTAGGTAGCACTGTAGTGCAGATAGCAGTGGGCAGTGGCTGTGGGTGGAATGTTTCAGAGTGAAAACTTCTTGGCTTTGGGGGGGGGGGGGTCGTAACTGAAATCTGAGGGGGGCTCAGTCCACCCTAGCACCCCCCTAGATCCGGCCATGATGCAGGCACTGTTTGGTCAACAATTTTCTGCCCAGCTTCTTTGGTTTTTTAATCAAAGAATGTGAGGCCAAGTGGTGCCAACAAAGCCACCAATGGATCAAAATGTTATCCTGTTCCCAAGAAACCAGATGATATTCATTCAATATAAGGCCAGCTTAGGACATATTTCATGTTGATATTACTACAGCATATGGTAAATTACTAATACAGAGTAAAGATGTTCTAGTGGAGTATTCTTATCCAGGAGCCTGGAGTTGGGCTCCTGGATAAGAATACTTATTTTTAAGAAAGTGACAGTTAATTTTACTTAAGTCCAATTGGATTTTAAAAAAAACTTAATCTTGTGTAAAGCTTTGTGAATTGAGTCTAATGTGTAAAATGAATTATAACAATTATAAAAGTATCACCACTAAGCCCTTATACAATACTTTAACTAGAAAATGTCACAGATAAAAACACACACGCACACTCTCACTTATAATTAGTCAGATGCATAAACACTCCCTCATACATATTGTTGCTCTAATACTCAGAAATGCACTCAAACATATATACATGCTTAGTCACGCACAGTGGGGGAAAAACAGAGATGTGTGAAATAGGTAATTTTCTGATGTCACGTCTCACACATTGAAGCTTTACCTTCTACCACAAATATATCTGCCACAAGGAAACATAACAGAACCAAATCTGGCCCAAACGTCCCCATACTTTAGAGGGTATTTCAAAATATGAGTCACTGAAAATAGAGCTTAGAGGCTGCATAATGCAGGCAGCTCAGCATAAGATTAGATCCATATCTAAAGGACCATCTATCTCAGCAAATCCATGTCTTCATGGATCTTTTTTTCGTGCACTGGTGCGCAGTCATGTTGGAACAGGGAGGGGCCATTCCCAAAAAAGTTGGGAACATTCAATTTTCCAAAATGTCTTGGTATGCGATGCCCTATAAGAGCATTAAGATAAAAAGCCTTCTGTGTGCAACAGCCACCCTCAGTCACCCTAATACCTACCTGAGGTCCCTTTAGCTCCAGCGATGTTGTAGGAATGTCTCGGCCGTCTGGGACTCCCCTCCTCATTGGCTGAGACAGCAGCGTGGCGCCATTGACTCCTGCTGCTGTCAATCAAAGTCAGTCAGCCAATGAGAATAGAAAGGGGGTGGGCCGCAGCTCTGTGTCTGAATGAAAACACGGAGCTGTGACTCGGCTCAGGTGCCCCCATAGCAAGCTGCTTGCTGTGGGGGCACCCAACAGGACGGAGGGGCTGGGAGAGCCAAAGAGGAAGAGGAGGATCTGCAACGGAGCAGGTAGGTATAACATGTTTGTCATTTTTAATTTAAAAAAATTAGACATAACAATCACTTTAAGAGTTCTCCTCACTTGAACTAAGGGGCCAAGCCCAACCCCTGAAAAACACCCCATACCATAATCCCCCCTCCACCAAACGAGAGTCCTGATCTCAACCCGAACACCTTTAGGATGAATTAGAGCGCAGACTGCAAGTCAGGCCTTCTCATCCACATGAGTGCCTGACCTCACAAATGTGCTTCTGGACAAATGGTCAAACACTTCTAAACCTTGTGGACAGCCTTCCCAGAAGAGTTGAAGCTGTTATAGCTGCACAGGGTGGGCCAACTCATTATTGAAGCCTAGAGACTAAGACAGGGATGCCATTAAAGTTCATGTGCGTCCCAATATTTTTGGTAATATAATGTGTAAATATATATATATATATATATATATATATATATATATATATATATATATATATATATATATAACAACTTCTGAGAACAGTTTGAAACTACCAAACATGCAAAAGGTGCAAATAGCCAGGGCAATATATAAAACACTACATACTGTAAGTGGTCTCCAGCACACATTTAAGCTAACTAGAAGAAAAGACCCCAGCTAAACTCAGGTTTAAAACAGAAGTTTTATTTTTATAACTTGCAAATATATGTTGAAGCAACAATGCTGTGCAAATGTACCTTTGTATGGTATGGTCCCCAACTCAAAACTATGGGGCATATGTAGAAATGCACAAAGGTAAAGTATCACACCAAAAATCTTGTCAAAAAATATATACTCACCGGCCACTTTATTAGGTACACCTTGCTAGTAATGGGCTGGACCCCCTTTTGCCTTCAAAACTGCTTTCATTTTTCATGGCATTGATTCAACAAGGTGTTGGAAACATTCCTCAGAGATTTTGATCCATATTGACATGATAGCATCACGCAGTTGCTGCAGATTTGTCAGCTGCACATCCATGATGGGAATCTCCCATTCTACCACATCCCAAAGGTGCTCTATTGGTTTAGGGATGGGATGAACACCCCCCTGTTCGGTTCACACCAGAACATCTCGAACAGGGAAAAAGTTCTAGCGAGCATGAAAATTCATTTTAAAGGCTCATATGCAAGTTATTGCCGTAAAAAGTGCATGGGGACCTGGGTACTGCCCTGGGGAACATGTATCAATGCAAAAAAAATGTTTTTAAAACAATCATTTTTACAGGAGTAGTGATTTTAATGATGCTTAAAGTGAAACAATAAAAAAGAAAAATTCCTTTAAATATCATGCCTGGGGGGTCCTCTTAGTCTGCCTGTAAAGTGGCGCATCTGTACCATGTATAGAGCCTGCTGCAGCAATACAGACATTTCTAAAGGAAAAAATGTAATAGAAACTTGCTCGCGGCTGCAATGTATTATAAAAGAATATATTAAAAAACAGTGTAGGGTTCCCCCACGCCAAAAGAAAAACGGTATATAATCCCCCCAAAATCCATACCAGACCCTTATCCAAGAATGCAGTCTGCCAGGTCAGGAAAGGGGTCGGGGCAAGCGAGCGCCCCCCCCCCCCCTGAACCATACTAGGCCAAATACCCTCAACATGACTACCCTGGCCCAAAGCACCCATCCATCCATGTAGATGGAGACAAGGGCCTCTTCCCGACAACCCTGGGTTGTCCGGGTCTGTGGGTGGGGGGCTTATCGAAATCTGCAAGGGGCCCCCAGATCCTGCCCCACCCAAATGAGAATGGGTATCGGGTACATTGTACCCCTATCCATTCCCCCCAAAAAAGTGTTGAAAAGTAAGAAACACAGGAAACTGTTTTTGATAAGTCTGTTTAAAAAAAATAAAAATTAGAAATATAGAATCCCTCAAAGTAAATCCATCGTCAATCACGACATCCGCCGGACTAAAAAATAGAAAAAATAAAAAACACTTCTGCCTCTTGGGAGGCCTCCCACCGTCTGCCTGATCTGCACTTTGACAGCTCTTATATAGGCAAGGGCTACATCACCCAGTGGCACTGCTCATTCTGAAGTCACGTGACGTCACACAACTTCAGAAAAGGGCGGTGCCACCAGGTGACGTATCTGGGGGGCCCGCCCCTTGCCTATATAAGAACTGTCAAAGCGCAGATCGGGCAGACTGCAGGATGCCTCCCAAGAGGCGGAAGCATTCTTTTTTTCTATTTTTCGGGTCCGGCAGGCGTCCTAATTGATTATGGATTTACATCGAGGGGCACTATTTTTTTAAATTTTTTTAAATAAAAAGAAATTGTCAAAAACAGTTACCTGTGGTTCTTACTTTTTGACACTTTTTTGGTTAATGTGTGGGGGGGCGGGATCTTGAGGCCCACTTGTTAAAGGGGACTTCCAGATTCTGATAAGCCCATCACCCAAAGACCCCCACAACCATAGCCCAGGGTTGCCGAGAAGAGGCCTTTGTCCCCATCAACATGGGGACAAGGAGCTTTGGGGGGCACCCCAAAGCACCCTCCCCATGTTGAGGGCAAGCGGACTGGTAAGGTTAAGAAAGTGTGTGGGGCTCTAGCTCATTTCCCCTCTTTCCTGGCCTGCCAGGCTGCATGCTCGGATAAGGGTCTGCTATGACGGGGTTTTTTTACATTTTGGCGTGGAGTTCTCCTTAACATCCAAAGGGCCTGGTATAGATTTGGGGGGGGGGGGGCTGCACAGTTTTTTTTTATTCTGTCATAGGGTTCCCCTTAACCACTTTCACCCCCTTCCTACCCAGACCAATTTTCAGCTTCCAGTGCTCATTTGCATCTATGGGAAATCTTGGTGAGCTTGACATGGCACTGCTCCCTGTCTTTAACATTGGGGTCTAAAGGAAATCTTGGTCATTAACATGGCACTGCTCCTGCTCTTTAACGTTGGCGTCTATGGGAAATCTTGGGCAGCTTGACATGGCACTGCTCCCGAATTAAAGGTGACATGGACACCAATCTTGGGGAGCACCGAGAGGGGACACAGGACTACAACATATCCTATTTTGGGGTCGGCCAGCTGGCCTAGAAAATCAATTATGCCTTTAAATGACAGTGAAAAAAGGTATTGCTTTACTTTAAGTACATTTTCTTTTTACACACATGCTCTGGTTCCATTGTGTACTAAAAGTGGGGTATGCCTGAACACTAACCTGACTGCACTAAACTGATTGAACACACTATCCACTAACTACCTGCACTCTGCCTTTGGCCAATCATGGCTCTCACATTCCATTTATACTGTGATTGGCCAAAGAATACAGGTCAGGTGCATGCTTTGGCCAATCATCAGCAATAAATGCACTTGAAAAGCGCAGTGCATTATAGGGCGCTCATCTGTAGCCAAAATTCCTGCCGAGCGCCCCATTCAGTGGCGGCCAGTCTATAGGGGGCGCAGGGGCGCCGCCCCCCAAATCTGTGGCCCAAAAAAAAAAAAAGGAAAAAGATAAATAAAATAAATACCATTTTCTGCCCACTAGGGGCGCCGGACCTACTGGTGGCTATGGGGGGGGAGTTTCACCCCACGTGCATGCAGCAGAGGCGCCGATTGGCGGCCTTCTGGGGATCATTGGGGCGCAGAGCAATGTGCCCCGACACTCCCCACTTTAGTGATGTCCTGACTGTGATTGGTCCAGACTCCAGCCTGGACCAATCACACAGGAGGACATCCTGGGTGACGTGATGCGTGGGGCGGTGCGTGCGTCAGTCACTCACCGTCCCGGCGTCACGTCATCACCTTCCCGCCCGCCGGCGCTGTCAGCCCAGAGCAGAGCCGGCACGTGAGAAAGAAGAGGGACTCGTTCGTCTCGTGTAGTCGCGGTGTTCTTCTCGTCTGCGTCTCAGAGAGTGACAGAGTCCCAGGCCGACTCAGCAGCAGCAGAATGCGGTGACCGCCTCTGAGTGAGGTAAGTGAAGTGATGCCTCAGGGGGGGCCCAGCCCACACACTGCTTTGAAGGGGGCACGCACGCACGCTGGTCTCTGCATTGATGGGGGGGAGGCACGGCAGACAAGCTGGTCACTGCATTGATGGGGAATGGCAAGCTGGTCACTGATGATGGGGCACGGCAAGCTGGTCACTGCATTGATGGGGGGCACGGCAGACAAGCTGGTCACTGCATTGATGGGGCATGGGGGCACGGCAAGCTGGTCACTGATGATGGGGGCACGGCAAGCTGGTCACTGCATTGATGGGGGGGGCACGGCAGACAAGCTGGTCACTGCATTGATGGGGCATGGGGGCACAGCAAGCTGGTCACTGATGATGGGGGCACGGCAAGCGAGTCACAGCATTGATGATGGGGGCACGGCAAGCTGGTCACTGATGATGGGGGCACGGCAAGCTGGTCACTGCATTGATGATGGGGGCACGGCAAGCTGGTCACTGCATTGATGATGGGGGCACAGCAAGCTGGTCACTGCATTGATGATGGGGGCACGGCAAGCTGGTCACTGCATTGATGGGGGCACGGCATGCTGGTCACGTCTAAGGCCTACATACACAGGGTATCTGTGGCCTATAAATATTAACAGCCTGTGTACAGTATATACAGTATCTGTGTTGGAGTTACTTCATGTGCAGACCTTTACTAATTTATGAGAATTCAGTGTGCAGGCTCTAAATTATTTTACTTTTTAAATGGCATTGCTTTTCATAGGACAATTACTCCTCTTCAGAATATTATCTGTTTTTTTAATTTAACTGAGTTTTATACCATCTTATACCAGGCCGCTGTGTGCCATTTACTATTAATAAATATATAGTGCCAGGCCAGCAGCCTGCTTAGCAGTGAGTGTACACAATATAAGACAGTGCAGGCCAGGCCAATTACATTGTACATCAGGTAAAGTGCTATGTAACTTAGCATAGCACTTTACCAGTGTACAATGTAATTGGCCTGGCCTGCACTGTCTTATATTGTGTACACTGCTAATCAGGCTGCTAGCCTGGCACTATATATTTATTAATAATAAATGACACACATCGGCCTGTTATAAGATGGTTCCCAAGTTTTCTTCCATTTTCCTTCCAGTTCACAATTTTGTGCCGGTCTATCACATGAAATACATTTACGTTTTTGGTGGTAAATAACATGACAAAATGTGGATTATTTCAAGGGGTAACTATGAATACTTTTTCAAGGCACTGTTCCTTGATTACTGAAGGCCCCTTTAACACTTGTGTGACGTCAAAGTCACACAATTTTTTACTGCGTTTTTTGCCGCAAATTTTTCTTTTTGCGCCCCCCCAAAAAAATTGAGCACCAGCCGCCACTGGCCCCATTGTTCATGTGTTCAGTGAACGCGGGAAGAGCTGATGTTCGAGTCGAACACACAGCCCATCCCTATATTGGATTAAGATCTGATGACTGTGGAAGACATTGGAGTACAGTGAACTCCTTGTTATGTTCAAGAAACCAGTTTGAGATGATTTGAGCTTTGTGACATTATCCTGCTGGAAGTAGCCATCAGAAGATGGGTACACTGCAGTCATAAAGGGATGGACATGGTCAGCAACAATACTCAGGTAGGCCATGGAGTTTAACCAGTTCTGGACCGGAAGGATTTGCCCCCTTAATGATCAGGGCATTTTTTGCGATTTGGCACTGCGTTATTTTAATGGAAAATTGTGCTGTCATGCGACATTGTACCCATATGAATTTTATGTCATTTTTTCCCCACAAATAGAGCTTTCTTTTGATGGTATTTGATCGCCTCTGCAAATTTTATTTTTTGCACTATAAACCATTAAATAGCAACAATTCTGAAAAAAAAAATATATATATATATATATATTTCTCACATTCTGCTATATAACATTCCCCAAAAAAAATATTTAAAAATCAAAATATTTCATTCTCTTCATCCCAGGCCAATTTGTTTTCTGCTACATATTTTTGGTAAAAAAAATTGCAATAAGCGTATTATGATTGGTTTTTACAAAAGTTATCACGTCTACAAACTAGGGGAAAGAGTTATGTCATTTTTTTTTTTTTTTTTACTAGTAATGGCGGCAATCTGTGATTTTTAGTGGGACTGCGACAATGCGGTGAACAGATCCGCCCCCTAACTGACATTTTTGACATTTCTGCGGGTACCAGTGACATTACTACAGTAATCAGTGCTAAAAATATGCATTGTTACTGTAATAATGACATTGGCAGGGAAGGGATTAACACAGTGGTGATCAAAGGGTTAGATGTGAGCCTAGGGGAGTGTTTTCTTTCTAACTGTGGGGAGATGGGCTTGTGAAATGACCACAGAGACCTGTGATCCTATATAGAAGGATCACAGGCGCTCTGTGATCATTTCAGAGAGAACAACGGTCAGCTGTGTTTACAACAGCTGACCGTCCTTCTCTCTCAGCGGGGAACGATCGCGGCCGTGGCCGTGGATCAGCATCCCCGCTGCCTAGTGGGGACGGGAGCGTGAGCTCGCAGGACTACATCGTTTTGTGCAGCTGAGCCAGGCTGTCGCAGTAAATCCGGTTAAAATGCTCAGTTGGTACTAAGGGGCCCAAAGTGGGCCAAGAAAATATCCTCCACACCATTACACCACCAGCCTGAATGGTTGATACAAGGCAGGATGGATCCATACTTTATGTTGTCTATGCAAAATTCTGACCCTACCATCTGAATGTTGCAGTTGAAATTGAGACTCCTTACTGGGAGTGCGCTGGGAGATAGGGACTGGTTTTAAAACATGTTGTTTCTTCTTCAGCCTATCTACCCATCGACAATAAATGCAGCACTATAGGGGTGAGTCCAGGAATGGAAAACGGCTCTGGGCCTCCAAGGCAGCAGCTTTGACTTTTACCAGTTTGCGCAAGCTCCCGTTTTGTAAATGTATTTTTATCCTTTAATACATATTGTTCACCTTGTTTACTACACTATGATGGTTGCTTTTGGCTTTTCCATTTTTTTTTCACAGTGTACCTAATAAAGTGGCTGGTGAAAGTATATGTGTGTTTGTGTGTTTGTGTGTGCGTGTTTAGCAGGTTGTCTGACAAGGCCACAATTATTGTGACAATCAAAACATTTAAGGATTCACACCTGGTCGTCTAAAGTCATTCAGAAGATGTATATCAGCCGTGAGTTCTATAATGTGTGCTGAGAGAATCCAAGGTGAGCTATTTTACCAAAAAGGATGCATCTGATAAGTGATAAGAGATTTCCTGCTGTCCATTTAGGAACATCAAATATCAAGCTTTTCTCAGAAGTAACCACAACATCTCCATTGTAAAGTAAGATACAGACAGCCACTGCAGACAGTCAAATGTGTGCCTTTGAGAAAGGGGAAACAACAAAATCTGCAAGGTACAGATAAAGACAAAAAAGTTGACCACAACTTCAAGCTCGTCATGCAAGGTTGATAACCACTCTCGTTTTGTCTGGTGAAGTTCTGCATTTTTTAAAGCGCTCAAGTCTACATTAGCTTTACTTTCTCTAAATGACAAAACACTATGTCTGGGTTACAGCATTCGGTTAACATTTATGTAACTCTATTGTCTTGCAGCTGATTTAGACTGGAATCTCCTGTCTGCCCACAAAATAAGTTTTTTGTTTCAACACTTGTTCCAATGACCAAATACATTGGCTGAATGAGATCGTGATGTCTCATGTGCAGGCTATGTCAAACCTAAAATGTTCTGGTCTTGACTTAAAAAGAATTCTAATCTAAGGAAGCCATAGGGAGAATCCTTATCCTTTATCAATTACTTCGACACATTTTCTCTATTCTCCAGACTCGTCCTTATGTAATGCACTAAAACCCAAAACATTCTAGGCTTTGGATATACAAGGGGAGGGATGGAATTTCTGCCAGGCTTTGATTGCTGTGACCCTTCTGACGGGATTTACCCTCACTTCTTGGCCTTCTTGGCAGAAGCAAAATGTATGGCAATAGGTGTGAAGAAGAGGTTTCCCATCAACTCTCTGTAAAACTTTCTCTTTAGGACATTAAAAGGAAATTCCTCTTACTGTGACAGAGACAGGTTTAAATGCTTGATAGAGTTTCTAAAACTTCCCTTCTCTAGAAAAAAATAAATTTCTAGCAACCATGCATCTTCAGTATTTTCTGTGTCACTCAACCTGGCCATACACTGGCTAAAATTCACCCGGTTCAGCAGAGACCAGTCAAATTTCGATCAGTGTGCAGCATTCTCTGCTTGGCAGAATTTTATTGTTTGATTGACTTCTGTTGAAGGGACATGCTTGAAAATTTCTCTCGACTGCAGCTACTAATCAGTGTATTGTGAAAGCAGAGGGTGCCACTGTCAGAATATAATGTACTGGGGAGGGGGATTCCTCCATTCACCTTGTTCTTTTGGATGGAGGAATCTCTTAGTTTTTTTTTTTTTTTTTTTATTAAGCCTGCTAGCTAAATGAAAAAAAAAAAAAAAAAAACAGTGTATGCCCAGCTTTACTCAGAACAAATATGCATGTCAAAAGCTCTGACTTTACTCTGATTTCACTTGCTGTGGACTTCTTCATAGTCAGTGATTTAGAAAGTATCAAACCAGAGACAGCCAAGAAAACTAGCATTTTTCAGAAAAAATAGCATAATTTTACAGGACCAATTTTAGAGTTCACCACTGTGTTGGGTAGCATGAATCTGTTCTGTTTCCCTCCCCCCTTACCTGTTTGCTGTACACACCCCCTATATCTCTAGTGGAGCCCAGGCTCCTCATCCCATGTATTAGTTACTCTGTATTGCTTTAAATATGCATTTACCGTATTTTTCGGACCATAAGGCGCACCGGGTTATAAGGCGCAATATCAATGATCGACTGCTAACGGGTTTATTTTCATACATAAAGCGCACCGGGTTATAAGGCGCATTAAATGAAACAAAACTCTGATAAGTCAAATTTTATTCAACTCTTAACCACTTAAGCCCCGGAGGATTTGGCTGCTAAAGGACCAGGGGTTTTTTTGCGATTTTTTACTGCGTGACTTTAACGGACAATTGCGCGGTCGTGCGACGCTGTACCTAAACGAATTTGACGTCCTTTTTTTCCCACAAACAGAGCTTTCTTTTGGTGGTATTTGATCACCTGTGCGATTTTTTGATCACGCGCTATAAACAAAAAAAGAGCGTAAATTTTGCAAAAATAACAATATTTTTCACATTTTTTTATATGAAATTCCCCAAAAAAAAAAGTAAAAATCAAAATTTTTTAACATTTTTCGGCCAATTTGTTTTATGCTACCTATGTTTGGTAAAAAAAATCGCAAAAAGCGTATTTTGATTGGTTTGCGCAAAAGTTATCGCGTTTACTAACAAAGAGAAAGATTTTTGTCATTTTTGGTGTTTTTTTTTTTAACGCGTAATGGCGGCGATCTGCGATTTTTTTTTCGGTACTGCGACATTGCGGCGGACAGATCGGACCCTTGACTGACATTTTTGACACTTTTGGGGTTACCAGTGACATTACTGCAGTAATCAGTGCTATACATATGCACTGTTACTGCAAAAATGACACTGGCAGGGAAGGGGTTAACTTTATTGGGAAGGGAGGGGTTAAGTGTGTCCTAGGGGCGTGCTTTCTACTGTGTAGGGACATTGCTATTGGTGTAAAAGCAAAGATCAACCGTTCTACATAGTAGAACGGTCAGATCTTTACTTTTACACAGGGAGAACTGACAGGCAGCTTGTTTACACAAGCTGCTCTGTCTTTCTCCCTTCACAGGAGCGATCGTAGTGTGGCCGGCGGACATCGAGTCCGCCGGTCACACGCACTGACTTGCCTGTGAACGAGCCGCGGCGGGCGCGCGCCTCGGCGGGCGCGCGCCCGCTCGCTATAGGCTCGCAAGTCAGTGACAGGCGAGTGACGTACCGATACGTCACTCTGCCTGGCCGGGGCTGACCGCCGCAGTATATAGTCGTGCGGCGGTCGGCAACCGGTTAATTCAACTCTTTCCCAATAACCATAAAATGGTCTTTCACAATAACTCTCAACATTGTTCATTAAAATAAAATACAAAACTCAGTTTGGTCTTCTTTACCTGATGCAGGGTGTCTTCTTGCTTCCTCTACTTCCGTACCATTGATTCATTAATGTTGAATTCTCTCGCAGCTGCTCTATTTCCATGTTGTACTGTGTGACTGATAGCGTTGAGTTTGAAATCCGCTTTGTAAGCATGTCTCTTAACAGGAGCAATTTTTGGGGCAGTGGGTATAGAAAATGAATGAATGAATGCGCGCACCTCCTGACTACGATGGCCGTAATGCTCAATCCAAGCAGTGCAGCTTCGTAGCTTACCAAGGCCGTGCTAAAACATTTTGACAGATTTTTGAGCGCCGTGTACCACATAAATCAGTTCTAGGTCAGAAAACACAGCCATACATTAGGCGCACCACATTTTTTTTAAGGCGCACTGTCGATTTGTGAGGAAATTTAAGGATTTTATGTGCGCCTTATCGTCCGAAAAATACAGTAATATTTTTTTTGTTAGGAACCTGTAAAGCATTGCACCCACGATCAGCAGATCAGTGGATGTAATGCCAGGGTCCGGCAGATTGTCTGGGGAGCTGTCTGCCCATACCTCTGATATAGCCAGGCAGTTACACTCTGACAGGAAGACTCACTTAACCACTTCTGGACCGGAAGATTTTCCCCCTTAATGACCAGGCCATATTTTGCGATTCAGCACTGCGTTATTTTAACGGACAATTGCGCGGTCGTGCAATGCTGTACCCAAATAAAATTGATGTCCTTTTTCTCCACAAATAGAGCTTTCTTTTGGTGGTATTTGATCACCTGTGCGATTTTTTTTTTGCGCTATAAACAAAAAAAGAGCGACAATTCTGAAAAAAAAAAAAACAATATTTTTCCCATTCTGCTATATAACATTTCCCCCCCAAAAAATATAAAAATCAAATTTCTTTAACATTTTAGGCCAATTTATTTTCTGCTACATATTTTTGGTAAAGAAAATTGCAATAAGCGTATTCTGATTGGTTTGCGCAAAAGTTATCGCGTCTACTAACTACGGGAAAGATTTATGTCATTTTTATTTATTTATTTTTTTACTAGTGATGGAGGCGATCTGCGATTTTTTCAGGACTGCGACATTGCGGCAGACAGATCGGACCCCTGACGGACATTTTTGACACTTTTGGGGGGACCAGTGACATTACTACAGTAATCAGTGCTAAAAATATGCACTGTTACTGTAATAATGACACTGGCAGTTAATGATCAAGGGTTTAAACGTGTACCTAGGGGCGTGTTTCTAACTGTGGGGGGGGGGGGGGGCCTGGCTTGTGAAATGATCACAGAGACCTGTGTTCCTATATAGCAGAATCACAGGCGCTCTGTGATCATTGCAGAGAGAAGAATGGTAAGCTGTGTTTACAACAGCTGGCCGTCCTTCTCTCTCAGCGGGGAGCGATCGCGGGTGTCAGGCGGCAATCGGAGTCACCTGCCCTGTGCATCGGCATCCCCGCTGCCTAGTGGGGGTGGGAGCGCGCCGGGCGGTGGCACGCGCTCACCTCCTAGCTGCAGGCGCGCGTGACAGACCTATACCGACGTCGGTTCACGCAGGAGGCCTGCCCTGCCTAAATATAACTGCGGCGAGAGGTCAGGAAGTGGTTAACTAATAGAGCCCTCAACAGCGCCCTGGTAGTTTATCGAGAACTACAAGCCGACAGCCGCAAAGGCTGCAGGTACTTATATTTTTTTACATTCCCAGAACGCTGTGAATGAATGATGTGGCCAGGTGGAGTCCTACAGTCGCATTTCCTTCAGGTTGTGACAGCGAGCTGGAGGGAGAGGATCCCCCACTCGTTGTGAAAAGGGGGGACCAGGAGGGTGCGGGGGGCCAGTGCATCTGTAGCTTGTTACACCCTGAATATGGGTGTAACGTAACAAGTTACAAAAGGTGAATTTATCCTTTAAAACACAGGGAAAGAAAACTCCACCCACTGCCTGGGTTTCTGTCCACTCATAATCCAATCTAAGAAACAAAAAATGTTGGAATCTGGCAATGGTCCTCTTCAGCTTTATTATTTAAAAAAAAAAAAAAAAAAAAAACAGCATACACTAATAACAAGACCACCAATGTGTTTAGGCTTTGCAGCCTATAATAATTATAATTATGAATAAAGATGTAAAGCATTAGCGAATGTGTTGTAAGTGTATGCTGATGTTTTTTAAACAATAATTTCCAACAGGATCATTTTTTGTTTCTCATGAAAAGTTTCCCTTGTCAATATCAAACAAAGATGTGTAAATATCAAGCAACAATATATAAATATGACCAAAAATTTGGATAGAAGGTTGGAAGATCCATCAACTTTGTATGTTTTTTGCTAAGACTTGGGTGAACAGTTCCTAAATCCATCCTCCTGCTTTGGCCATTATAAGAGAGTCTCACTTTTGCAGTTGGATTTTTAAAATGCTACATCACAGAATTTGTAGCAGTATGATTAAGACACCAGAAATATGAGAATGAATAGCTGGGAGAAAAAGTTGGAAATAACAGCTGTAGAAACCACATCAATGGAGTCCTCAAAAGGAACTCAACCCATTAGCATCTACCCATTACCAAAATATCACTATGGGTTATATCCATAAGCTTGTCAAACATGAAGAGACCATCTTATGTTGCTAGGCAACCAGATCTTTAACAGATTTAGACATAGGGGTTGATTTATGAAAGGCAAATAGACTTTCGACTTTGCGTTGGATGTTGCAATTTCCAAAGGAATTTTACCCAGAGCTAAGTGAATGAGGTGAAGCTCGTCTGACTTCCATCATCTATTCACATGCAGGCAAAAATTTTACAAATGGCATTTTTTAATTACCTTTGCTCGTGATTGGGAATTCTTTGCAAAGTAAAATTTCATCCACATCCCTGGAAAAATGTAACTTCCCTTGCAAGGTGAACAGCCTATTTGCCTTTAGTAAATCAACCCCATCGCTGTCTATAACCAAATCTAAAGGCAGGTGCACAAGCACCAAAAGTTGGCTATTTCAGCAGGAACTGGCCGACTTTTGGTATGCGCCTACTCTTCTCTGTCCAACAGATCAAACGGTCATGCTGGAAAAACATGATTCAAATAGTGCTCGCAGCCAGTGGCTGCAAGTGCGGATCAGTGTCTTCTGGCAGGGGAAAGTCACACTCTCAAAATAAAATACCACAGAAAGAGAAATCCCTGCATCAACATTGCTTGTGTTGAAGTGGGGATCTGTCAGGTTTATTTTCATTCAACAAAATAGCAGCATCCTGCAAGAATAAGGAGCGATGCTGGATACCAAGACAGCACACTCTAATTTTGGTAGCATAATTATTAATGTGGAATGTATTTCATGCAAATAGTTGCAGGGTATAAATGTGGTTATGTGTGTTTAGCTGTGTTTAGCTGCGTTTAGGTGTTTAGGCATTTTCCCAATATCTCATTCTTGGGGTAGGGGGGGTGCACCTCTTTTTCCTTTTTTGTGGGTAGTTTTCTGAGCAAAGAGAAAGCTTAGCAACTGAAATGAGTGCAGATTAAAACTGGTGCTTATCATTGCATGCCTGCTGGAGAAGAGAAGAAGATTGAGGAAGGGACATTTTAGCTGTGCTGTCTCAAGCCAGCCCATACCTATATTACTACTCAATGTGAGGTCTGGCATTCCATAATAGGTCCATAGGTGCAGGACCCTGTCTGCCAGGCCTCAGTGCTCCCTGGTGTTTCCAGGATGAGTGTAGCACTTTCTGGATTCTCCTCTTTACGATTGGCCTTCTATCCAGTACAACATACATTACCTCTAAGGTTGGGTGGAAAGGCAGAAAGTTCTGAGGCTCTTTTTTTAAACCAAACATGGATTGTTCTTTGATACACCAATGAATGACTACATGGCTAACTCTTATACCCCTGATGAAGGAGACATATAGTCTCTGAAACGCATTGGGTGGAGGATACTAGACTGCATCATCATCATCATTTCATTTGGTGTATTTTTAATGTCCACATCATATATATTTCATGTTTCTTGTCTTTTACTGAAGATTCATAAAAAATTATTGTTTTTATCAATTTATCTGTTATGTGTTTGAAGCGCCGAAAAAGTCCCACAATTTTGGAACTTCTTTATTTACTAACTATTCTTAGACCATATCTGCAAAGAATGATTTCCAGCATGAGGATGAATGAGAACCAACATGAGAATGGATACCAACATTTTGATGATGATGAAGAAAGGGGAATGTGCATCATTTTCTGCTTCTGAACTCACCACCACTATTTATAGCAAACTCAATGCGCATTTAGCTGAAGAAAGCTGCAGATGGGAAAGAAAAGTCGACCCTTGATGTAGCACTTTCCTTCTTTTCCTAAACGCAGCTAAACTTAGTGATGGAAAAAAACACTATGGAGACCCCTAGGCTTCCGAAACCTTGGGGCCCCCATCTCAAGAAGATGAGTTTTTAAGAGACAAACTGTCATTTGAACCTGATGTCTATGGTTTATGAACTTTAACTTTAAGTTGTTATTGGGTACATTACATTTATATTGTATTTTCTCTATAGGGTTTTATAACGTAAAGTTTCTGTTTCTTAGAGTTGTTTAATTTCAATCTTTTGTAAACAAATTAAGAAAGATTCATTGTAATTTTCATTCAAGATCAAATCAATATTATTTTCATCCGTTGTCCCGGGTCCCTTACAGAGTGTGGGGCCCATAGGCTGGTACCTAGTCTGCCTATTTGATAACTAGCTAAACCAGGCATGTCCAACCTGCGGCCCGGGGGCAACATGCGGCCCGGAACCGCAGGCAATGCGGCCCACTGCCCCCTGACAATTTTTAATTTTTTTGCTGGGGAGGAAGGAAGTTGAGTCAGGGGCATGGCCACAGCGGCTTCCAACTAACTGTAGGCAGAGGCTGCCTCTGGGGGGATCATCCACTAGAGTTAAATTAGTGCAGGGGGGGGGCGCGGCAGCTCAGGAAGGGCGCAGCGTCGTTTTATTACTTATATACCTTAACTATAGTATACATTTTATATGCGGCCCAAGAAAATTTCTCTACACTCAATGTGGTCCAGAGAAGCCAAAAGGTTGGACACCCATGAGCTAAACTGTATGTTGCTAATTGTTATATATGAATAAAATGACTACTTGGCATTATATGAATCCAGCACCTTATAGTAAAGTCTTCTAAGTATAACAAAACTATGAAATTTAGATGCACGTGACTGCATTTTGCACCAAGGTTTTCTGTCTTTTAGTTGCAATGTTTCTTTGAAATATCAGTGTGTCCAGTGAAGTAAAAATGCTTATTCCTAATAAATAGAAATATCACTTTGTATGTCTTCCTTTAGCCTAATATGTGTTGGTTAAGCAGTAATGAAATCAGCCAAACCATTCAGCAGTTAGAGGACATTACTGTGGTGGAGCTACTTTAGCTAATTACCTACTTTGCTTGGCATTTACTATGTAGAAGGAAATTGTGGGTTTTCCCCAAATAACAGTAGCCCCAAGACACCATATTTAGTGCACCATAATAATTATTCATCCTGGCTCTCTACACAAAACACAAAATGACTATACAGTATCTCACAAAAGTGAGTACACCCCTCACATTTTTGTCAATATATTATTATATCTTGTGACGACACTGAAGAAATTACACTTTGCTACAATGCAAAGTAGTGAGTATTGTTGAGCGAACACGGACTGTATTATTCGTGTTCGTACCAAATAATTGGATTTTTGTTACCCGAAAACTTTACTGTATGTTCGGGTTTAAAATCCGTGTTCGGTCATTTTATTTCCTGTTTTGTATGTAATGGCGCGCTTTTAATGGCGGGCTTTCAACAGCCAATCAACAAGCGTTTAACTGGTGTGCCTTAAGCCATCCCAGCCATGCCTACTAATGTATTAGTAGCTGTGATTGGCCATCTGAAGCATGTGACCATGTCTTTATAAGTTCGAGACCCAGCGCGCTGCGTCATTCTGCTGTAGTATTAGGGAGAGAGCACACATCATACGTGCTGGCTGCTGATTAGGGACAGACAGTGATTCTGTGAAAAATTGTGTCCGAAAAGAATGCAGGGACAGATCGGAGTGCAGGCAGGGAAATTTATTAGAGCATTTTAGGGCCAGGCTGGAGATTAGGCAGGGTCAGTCTACATCGATTTTGCTGTGTGGGGGGCGGTGCAGTGAACAATCTTTTTGCCCTCACTTGAGCCCACTGAGGAGGAGGAGGGAGAAAAAAAAATCTATTTTTATCAGTCAGTTGTGTGCAGCGTTCATCAGCTATATTTTACTACAAGTTAAAATTGATTTTTTTTTTCCCCCCTTCATAGCCTGTTTGCTGCAGTGCTGACTCTGAGCTGACTGTGACATAAGACACTGCTGTGTTCACATGTGCTATTGAGTGATTTTCAATTTTATACACTTTTTTCTATTCCACTATTCAATATACACCCTTTTGGGTTAAAAAAAAAAAAATTGTGGCATAGTCTGTACTAATCTATTTAAAAATTACAAACTTAAAGGGGAATTTTCTTTTTTTTTCCCTTCATAGCCTGCTGCAGAGCTGACCGTGACATAAAACATAAGACACTGCTGTGTTCACATGTGCTATTCAAAAATCACCAATTTTATATCATATATTTTCTATTCCGCTATTCAATCTACACCCTTTGGTGTAAAAAGAATTAAATTGCGGCATAGTCTGTATCGGTACGTGTGAGATATACCTTCCAAATTTTTGGGGCGCATCTTCCACTGCCGAGGATTGCAGGGTGCTTCAGTTTGCCTCCTGCCTGTTCCGAACTCCTCCTACTCCTCATCCTGCCTTTATGGTACAAAAAATAGTAATCGGGGCCTAGTCTGGGTCTGTACGTGCAGGGCCGGTGCTACCACTAGGCAAACTAGGCAGCCGTCTAGGGCGCACTGCCACCCCTAGGGCGCAGCCAAGGTCAGTGCCACATTCCTCTCCTGTCACTTCCTCATCCCTGGTGGAGGTCACCTCTAGAGAGGAGGGCACTTTATTTCTGAAGGGGTGTGCAGGGTTAAAGGGGGGCAGTGTGTATAGGGAAAGGGGGTGTAGGATTAAAGGGGGGCAGTGTGTATATGAAGGTAAGGTGTAGGATTAAAGGGGGGCAGTGTGTGCAGGAAGAGGGTGTAGCATTAAAGAAGGGCAGTGTGTGAAGGAAAGGGGGGCAGTGTGTGCAAGAAGGGGTGTGTAGGGTTAAAGGGAGGCACTTTGTATATGAAGGAATGTGTAGGGTTAAAGGGGGGCAGTGTGTATATGAAGGGGGGTGTAGGGTTAAAGGGGGCAGTATGTATATGAAGGGGGCGTAGTGTCAAAGGAGGGGCAGTGTGTATATGAAGAGGGGTGTAGAGTTAAAGGGGGGCAGTGTGTATATGAAGAGGGGTGTAGAGTTAAAGGGGGGCAGTGTGTATATGAAGAGGGGTGTAGGGTTAAAGGGGGGCAGTGTGTATATGAAGAGGGGTGTAGGGTTAAAGAGGGGCAGTGTGTATATGAAGAGGGGTTTAGGGTTAATGGGGGGCAGTGTGTATATGAAGAGGGGTGTAGGGTTAAAGGGGGCAGTGTGTATATGAAGAGGGGTGTAGGGTTAAAGGGGGGCAGTGTGTATATGAAGGGGGTGTAGGGTTAAAGGGGGGCAGTGTGTATATGAAGGGGGTTGTAGGGTTAAAGAAGGGCAGTGAGTGCAGGAAGGGGGGGCAGTATGTACAGGAAGGTGGGTGTAGGATTAAAGGGGACAGTGCATACAGGAAGGGGAGAGTGGGGTTAAAAGGGGGGGCATATGTACAGGAAGGGGGCAACGTGTACAGTTTTTTTTTTTGGGGGGGTTCAAGGAGCTGGTCTTGCCTAGGGTGCAAAATAGTCTAGCACCGGCTCTGTGTACGTGTGAGATAGATACACCTTTTGATATCATATTTTCTATTCCGTTATTCAATCTACATCCTTTGGGGTAAAAATAATTAAATTGCGGCATAGTCTGTATCGGTACGTGTGAGATACACCTTTCAGATTTTTGGGGCGCATCTTACACCGCCGAGGATTGCAGGGTACTTCAGTTTGCCTCCTGCCTGTTCCAAACTCCTCCTACTCCTCATCCTGCCTTTAGGGTACAAAAAATAGTAATCGGGGCCTAGTCTGGGTCTGTACGTGTGAGATAGATACACCTTTTGATATCATATTTTCTATTCCGCTATTCAATCTACACCCTTGGGGTAAAAAGAATTAAATTGCGGCATAGTCTGTATCGGTACGTGTGAGATACACCTTTCCAATTTTTGGGGCGCATCTTCCACCACCGAGGATTGCAGGGTGCTTCAGTTTGCCTCCTGTTCCGAACTCCTCCTACTCCTCATCCTGCCTTTAGGGTACAAAAAATAGTAATCGGGGCCTAGTCTGGGTCTGTACGTGTGAGATAGATACACCTTTTGATATCATATTTTCTATTCCGCTATTCAATCTACACCCTTTGGGGTAAAAAGAATTAAATTGCGGCATAGTCTGTATCGGTACGTGTGAGATACACCTTTCCAATTTTTGGGGCGCATCTGACACCACCGAGGATTGCAGGGTGCTTCAGTTTGCCTCCTGCCTGTTCCGAACTCCTCCTACTCCTCATCCTGCCTTTAGGGTACAAAAAATAGTAATCGGGGCCTAGTCTGGGTCTGTACGTGTGAGATAGATACACCTTTTGATATCATATTTTCTATTCCGCTATTCAATCTACACCCTCGGGGTAAAAAGAATTAAATTGCGGCATAGTCTGTATCGGTACGTGTGAGATACACCTTTCCAATTTTTGGGGCGCATCTTCCACCGCCGGGGATTGCAGGGTGCTTCAGTTTGCCTCCTGTTCCGAACTCCTCCTACTCCTCATCCTGCCTTTAGGGTACAAAAAATAGTAATCGGGGCCTAGTCTGGGTCTGTACGTGTGAGATAGATACACCTTTTGATATCATATTTTCTATTCCGCTATTCAATCTACACCCTTTGGGGTAAAAAGAATAAAATTGCGGCATAGTCTGTATCGGTACGTGTGAGATACACCTTTCCAATTTTTGGGGTGCATCTTCCACCGCCGAGGATTGCAGGGTGCTTCAGTTTGCCTCCTGCCTGTTCCGAACTCCTCCTACTCCTCATCCTGCCTTTAGGATACAAAAAATAGTAATCGGGGCCTAGTCTGGGTCTGTACGTGTGAGATAGATACACCTTTTGATATCATATTTTCTATACCGCTATTCAATCTACACCATTTGGGTAAAAAGAATTAAATTGCGGCATAGTCTGTATCGGTACGTGTGAGATACACCTTTCCAATTTTTGGGGCGCATCTTCCACCACCAAGGATTGCAGGGTGCTTCAGTTTGCCTCCTGTTCCGAACTCCTCCTACTCCTCATCCTGCCTTTAGGGTACAAAAAATAGTAATCGGGGCCTAGTCTGGGTCTGTATGTGTGAGATAGATACACCTTTTGATATCATATTTTCTATTCCGCTATTCAATCTACACCCTTTGGGGTAAAAAGAATTAAATTGCGGCATAGTCTGTATCGATACGTGTGAGATACACCTTTCCAATTTTTGGGGCGCATCTGACACCGCCGAGGATTGCAGGGTGCTTCAGTTTGCCTCCTGCCTGTTCCGAACTCCTCCTACTCCTCATCCTGCCTTTAGGGTACAAAAAATAGTAATCAGGGCCTAGTCTGGGTCTGTACGTGTGAGATAGATACACCTTTTGATATCATATTTTCTATTCCGCTATTCAATCTACACCCTTGGGGTAAAAAGAATTAAATTGCGGCATAGTCTGTATCGGTACGTGTGAGATACACCTTTCCAATTTTTGGGGCGCATCTTCCACCGCTGAGGATTGCAGGGTGTTTCAGTGTGCCTCCTGTTCCGAACTCCTCCTACTCCTCATCCTGCCTTTAGGGTACAAAAATAGTAATCGGGGCCTAGTCTGGGTCTGTACGTGTGAGATAGATACACCTTTTGATATCATATTTTCTATACCGCTATTCAATCTACACCCTTTGGGTAAAAAGAATTAAATTGCGACATAGTCTGTATCGGTACGTGTGAGATACACCTTTCCAATTTTTGGGGCGCATCTTCCACCACCGAGGATTGCAGGGTGCTTCAGTTTGCCTCCTGTTCCGAACTCCTCCTACTCCTCATCCTGCCTTTAGGGTACAAAAAATAGTAATCGGGGCCTAGTCTGGGTCTGTACGTGTGAGATAGATACACCTTTTGATATCATATTTTTTATTCCGCTATTCAATCTACACCCTTTGGGGTAAAAATAATTAAATTGCGGCATAGTCTGTATCGGTACGTGTCAGATACACCTTTCCAATTTTTGGGGCGCATCTTACACCACCGAGGATTGCAGGGTGCTTCAGTTTGCCTCCTGTTCCGAACTCCTCCTACTCCTCATCCTGCCTTTAGGGTACAAAAAATAGTAATCGGGGCCTAGTCTGGGTCTGTACGTGTGAGATAGATACACCTTTTGATATCATATTTTCTATTCCGCTATTCAATCTACACCCTTTGGGGTAAAAATAATTAAATTGCGGCATAGTCTGTATCGGTACGTGTGAGATACACCTTCCAATTTTTGGGGCGCATCTGACACCACCGAGGATTGCAGGGTGCTTCAGTTTGCCTCCTGCCTGTTCCGAACTCCTCCTACTCCTCATCCTGCCTTTAGGGTACAAAAAATAGTAATCGGGGCCTAGTCTGGGTCTGTACGTGTGAGATAGATACACCTTTTGATATCATATTTTCTATTCCGCTATTCAATCTACACCCTCGGGGTAAAAAGAATTAAATTGCGGCATAGTCTGTATCGGTACGTGTGAGATACACCTTTCCAATTTTTGGGGCGCATCTTCCACCGCCGAGGATTGCAGGGTGCTTCAGTTTGCCTCCTGTTCCGAACTCCTCCTACTCCTCATCCTGCCTTTAGGGTACAAAAAATAGTAATCGGGGCCTAGTCTGGGTCTGTACGTGTGAGATAGATACACCTTTTGATATCATATTTTCTATTCCGCTATTCAATCTACACCCTTTGGGGTAAAAAGAATAAAATTGCGGCATAGTCTGTATCGGTACGTGTGAGATACACCTTTCCAATTTTTGGGGTGCATCTTCCACCGCCGAGGATTGCAGGGTGCTTCAGTTTGCCTCCTGCCTGTTCCGAACTTCTCCTACTCCTCATCCTGCTTTTAGGATACAAAAAATAGTAATCGGGGCCTAGTCTGGGTCTGTACGTGTGAGATAGATACACCTTTTGATATCATATTTTCTATACCGCTATTCAATCTACACCCTTTGGGTAAAAAGAATTAAATTGCGGCATAGTCTGTATCGGTACGTGTGAGATACACCTTTCCAATTTTTGGGGCGCATCTTCCACCACCAAGGATTGCAGGGTGCTTCAGTTTGCCTCCTGTTCCGAACTCCTCCTACTCCTCATCCTGCCTTTAGGGTACAAAAAATAGTAATCGGGGCCTAGTCTGGGTCTGTACGTGTGAGATAGATACACCTTTTGATATCATATTTTCTATTCCGCTATTCAATCTACACCCTTTGGGGTAAAAAGAATTAAATTGCGGCATAGTCTGTATCGATACGTGTGAGATACATCTTTCCAATTTTTGGGGCGCATCTGACACCGCCGAGGATTGCAGGGTGCTTCAGTTTGCCTCCTGCCTGTTCCGAACTCCTCCTACTCCTCATCCTGCCTTTAGGGTACAAAAAATAGTAATCAGGGCCTAGTCTGGGTCTGTACGTGTGAGATAGATACACCTTTTGATATCATATTTTCTATTCCGCTATTCAATCTACACCCTTGGGGTAAAAAGAATTAAATTGCGGCATAGTCTGTATCGGTACGTGTGAGATACACCTTTCCAATTTTTGGGGCGCATCTTCCACCGCTGAGGATTGCAGGGTGTTTCAGTTTGCCTCCTGTTCCGAACTCCTCCTACTCCTCATCCTGCCTTTAGGGTACAAAAATAGTAATCGGGGCCTAGTCTGGGTCTGTACGTGTGAGATAGATACACCTTTTGATATCATATTTTCTATACCGCTATTCAATCTACACCCTTTGGGTAAAAAGAATTAAATTGCGACATAGTCTGTATCGGTACGTGTGAGATACACCTTTCCAATTTTTGGGGCGCATCTTCCACCACCGAGGATTGCAGGGTGCTTCAGTTTGCCTCCTGTTCCGAACTCCTCCTACTCCTCATCCTGCCTTTAGGGTACAAAAAATAGTAATCGGGGCCTAGTCTGGGTCTGTACGTGTGAGATAGATACACCTTTTGATATCATATTTTTTATTCCGCTATTCAATCTACACCCTTTGGGGTAAAAATAATTAAATTGCGGCATAGTCTGTATCGGTACGTGTCAGATACACCTTTCCAATTTTTGGGGCGCATCTTACACCACCGAGGATTGCAGGGTGCTTCAGTTTGCCTCCTGTTCCGAACTCCTCCTACTCCTCATCCTGCCTTTAGGGTACAAAAAATAGTAATCGGGGCCTAGTCTGGGTCTGTACGTGTGAGATAGATACACCTTTTGATATCATATTTTCTATTCCGCTATTCAATCTACACCCTTTGGGGTAAAAATAATTAAATTGCGGCATAGTCTGTATCGGTACGTGTGAGATACACCTTCCAATTTTTGGGGCGCATCTGACACCACCGAGGATTGCAGGGTGCTTCAGTTTGCCTCCTGCCTGTTCCGAACTCCTCCTACTCCTCATCCTGCCTTTAGGGTACAAAAAATAGTAATCGGGGCCTAGTCTGGGTCTGTACGTGTGAGATAGATACACCTTTTGATATCATATTTTCTATTCCGCTATTCAATCTACACCCTCGGGGTAAAAAGAATTAAATTGCGGCATAGTCTGTATCGGTACGTGTGAGATACACCTTTCCAATTTTTGGGGCGCATCTTCCACCGCCGAGGATTGCAGGGTGCTTCAGTTTGCCTCCTGTTCCGAACTCCTCCTACTCCTCATCCTGCCTTTAGGGTACAAAAAATAGTAATCGGGGCCTAGTCTGGGTCTGTACGTGTGAGATAGATACACCTTTTGATATCATATTTTCTATTCCGCTATTCAATCTACACCCTTTGGGGTAAAAAGAATAAAATTGCGGCATAGTCTGTATCGGTACGTGTGAGATACACCTTTCCAATTTTTGGGGTGCATCTTCCACCGCCGAGGATTGCAGGGTGCTTCAGTTTGCCTCCTGCCTGTTCCGAACGTCTCCTACTCCTCATCCTGCTTTTAGGATACAAAAAATAGTAATCGGGGCCTAGTCTGGGTCTGTACGTGTGAGATAGATACACCTTTTGATATCATATTTTCTATACCGCTATTCAATCTACACCCTTTGGGTAAAAAGAATTAAATTGCGGCATAGTCTGTATCGGTACGTGTGAGATACACCTTTCCAATTTTTGGGGCGCATCTTCCACCACCAAGGATTGCAGGGTGCTTCAGTTTGCCTCCTGTTCCGAACTCCTCCTACTCCTCATCCTGCCTTTAGGGTACAAAAAATAGTAATCGGGGCCTAGTCTGGGTCTGTACGTGTGAGATAGATACACCTTTTGATATCATATTTTCTATTCCGCTATTCAATCTACACCCTTTGGGGTAAAAAGAATTAAATTGCGGCATAGTCTGTATCGATACGTGTGAGATACATCTTTCCAATTTTTGGGGCGCATCTGACACCGCCGAGGATTGCAGGGTGCTTCAGTTTGCCTCCTGCCTGTTCCGAACTCCTCCTACTCCTCATCCTGCCTTTAGGGTACAAAAAATAGTAATCAGGGCCTAGTCTGGGTCTGTACGTGTGAGATAGATACACCTTTTGATATCATATTTTCTATTCCGCTATTCAATCTACACCCTTGGGGTAAAAAGAATTAAATTGCGGCATAGTCTGTATCGGTACGTGTGAGATACACCTTTCCAATTTTTGGGGCGCATCTTCCACCGCTGAGGATTGCAGGGTGTTTCAGTTTGCCTCCTGTTCCGAACTCCTCCTACTCCTCATCCTGCCTTTAGGGTACAAAAATAGTAATCGGGGCCTAGTCTGGGTCTGTACATGTGAGATAGATACACCTTTTGATATCATATTTTCTATACCGCTATTCAATCTACACCCTTTGGGTAAAAAGAATTAAATTGCGACATAGTCTGTATCGGTACGTGTGAGATACACCTTTCCAATTTTTGGGGCGCATCTTCCACCACCGAGGATTGCAGGGTGCTTCAGTTTGCCTCCTGTTCCGAACTCCTCCTACTCCTCATCCTGCCTTTAGGGTACAAAAAATAGTAATCGGGGCCTAGTCTGGGTCTGTACGTGTGAGATAGATACACCTTTTGATATCATATTTTTTATTCCGCTATTCAATCTACACCCTTTGGGGTAAAAATAATTAAATTGCGGCATAGTCTGTATCGGTACGTGTCAGATACACCTTTCCAATTTTTGGGGCGCATCTTACACCACCGAGGATTGCAGGGTGCTTCAGTTTGCCTCCTGCCTGTTCCGAACTCCTCCTCATCCTGCCTTTAGGGTACAAAAAATAGTAATCGGGGCCTAGTCTGGGTCTGTACGTGTGAGATAGATACACCTTTTGATATCATATTTTCTATTCCGCTATTCAATCTACACCCTTGGGGTAAAAAGAATTAAATTGCGGCATAGTCTGTATCGGTACGTGTGAGATACACTTTTCCAATTTTTGGGGCGCATCTTCAACTGCCAAGGATTGCAGGGTGCTTCAGTTTGCCTCCTGTTCCGAACTCCTCCTACTCCTCATCCTGCCTTTAGGGTACAAAAAATAGTAATCGGGGCCTAGTCTGGGTCTGTACGTGTGAGATACACCTTTTGATATCATATTTTCTATTCCGCTATTCAATCTACACCCTTGGGGTAAAAAGAATTAAATTGCGGCATAGTCTGTATCGGTACATGTGAGATACACCTTTCCAATTTTTGGGGCGCATCTTCCACCGCCGAGGATTGCAGGGTGCTTCAGTTTGCCTCCTGTTCTGAACTCCTCCTACTCCTCATCCTGCCTTTAGGGTACAAAAAATTGTAATCGGGGCCTAGTCTGGGTCTGTACGTGTGAGATAGATACACCTTTTGATATAATATTTTCTATTCCGCTATTCAATCTACACCCTTTGGGGTAAAAAGAATAAAATTGCGGCATAGTCTGTATCGGTACGTGTGAGATACACCTTTCCAATTTTTGGGTCGCATCTTCAACTGCCAAGGATTGCAGGGTGCTTCAGTTTGCCTCCTGTTCCGAACTCCTCCTACTCCTCATCCTGCCTTTAGGGTACAAAAAATAGTAATCGGGGCCTAGTCTGGGTCTGTACGTGTGAGATACACCTTTTGATATCATATTTTCTATTCCGCTATTCAATCTACACCCTTGGGGTAAAAAGAATTAAATTGCGGCATAGTCTGTATCGGTACGTGTGAGATACACCTTTCCAATTTTTGGGGCGCATCTTCCACCGCCGAGGATTGCAGGGTGCTTCAGTTTGCCTCCTGTTCTGAACTCCTCCTACTCCTCATCCTGCCTTTAGGGTACAAAAAATTGTAATCGGGGCCTAGTCTGGGTCTGTACGTGTGAGATAGATACACCTTTTGATATCATATTTTCTATTCCGCTATTCAATCTACACCCTTTGGGGTAAAAAGAATAAAATTGTGGCATAGTCTGTATCGGTACGTGTGAGATACACCTTTCCAATTTTTGGGGCGCATCTTCCACCACCGAGGATTGCAGGGTGCTTCAGTTTGCCTCCGGTTCCGAACTCCTCCTACTCCTCATTCTGCCTTTAGGGTACAAAAAATAGTAATCGGGGCCTAGTCTGGGTCTGTACGTGTGAGATAGATACACCTTTTGATATCATATTTTTTATTCCGCTATTCAATCTACACCCTTTGGGGTAAAAAGAATTAAATTGCGGCATAGTCTGTATCGGTACGTGTCAGATACACCTTTCCAATTTTTGGGGCGCATCTTACACCGCCGAGGATTGCAGGGTGCTTCAGTTTGCCTCCTGCCTGTTCCGAACTCCTCCTACTCCTCATCCTGCCTTTAGGGTACAAAAAATAGTAATCGGGGCCTAGTCTGGGTCTGTACGTGTGAGATAGATACACCTTTTGATATCATATTTTCTATTCCGCTATTCAATCTACACCCTTGGGGTAAAAAGAATTAAATTGCGGCATAGTCTGTATCGGTACGTGTGAGATACACCTTTCCAATTTTTGGGGCGCATCTTCAACTGCCAAGGATTGCAGGGTGCTTCAGTTTGCCTCCTGTTTCGAACTCCTCCTACTCCTCATCCTGCCTTTAGGGTACAAAAAATAGTAATCGGGGCCTAGTCTGGGTCTGTACGTGTGAGATAGATACACCTTTTGATATCATATTTTCTATTCCGCTATTCAATCTGCACTCTTGGGGTAAAAATAATTAAATTGCGGCATAGTCTGTATCGGTACGTGTGAGATACACCTTTCCAATTTTTGGGGCGCATCTTCCACCGCCGAGGATTGCAGGGTGCTTCAGTTTGCCTCCTGCCTGTTCTGAACTCCTCCTACTCCTCATCCTGCCTTTAGGGTACAAAAAATAGTAATCGGGGCCTAGTCTGGGTCTGTACGTGTGAGATAGATACACCTTTTGATATCATATTTTCTATTCCGCTATTCAATCTACACCCTTGGGGTAAAAAGAATTAAATTGCGGCATAGTCTGTATCGGTACGTGTGAGATACACCTTTCCAATTTTTGGAGCGCATCTTCCACCGCCGAGGATTGCAGTGTGCTTCAGTTTGCCTCCTGCCTGTTCCGAACTCCTCCTACTCCTCATCCTCATCCTGCCTTTAGGGTACAAAAAATTGTAATCGGGGCCTAGTCTGGGTTTGTACGTGTGAGATACACCTTTTGATACCATATTTTCTATTCCGCTATTCAATCTACACCCTTTGGGGTAAAAAGAATTAAATTGTGGCATAGTCTGTATCGGTACGTGTGAGATACACCTTCCAAATTTTTGGGGCGCATCTTCCACCGCCGAGGATTGCAGGGTGCTTCAGTTTGCCTTTTGTTCCGAACTCCTCCTACTCCTCATCCTCATCCTGCCTTTAGGGTACAAAAAATTGTAATCGGGCCTAGTCTGTGTTTGTACGTGTGAGATACACCGTTTTATAAAATTTTTTCTATTCCGCTATTCAATATACACCCTTTTGGAGTGTAGAAAATTAAATGACGGCATAGTCTTTATCGGTACGTGTGAGATACACCGTTTTATAAAAATTTTTCTATTCCGCTATTCAATATACACCCTTTTGGAGTGTAAAAAATTAAATTACGGCATAGTCTGTATCGGTACGTGTGAGATACACCTTTTTAAATTTGTTTAGCGCATCTCCTTCCACCACCGAGGATTGCAGGGTGCTTCAGTTTGCCTCCTGTTCCGAACTCCTCCTACTCCTCTTCTTTATCCTCATCCTCCCTTTAGGGTACAAAAAATTTTAATCGGGGCCTAGTCTGTGTTTGTACGTGTGAGATACACCGTTTTATATCCTTTTTTCTATTCCGCTATTCAATATACACCCTTTTGGGGTGAAAAAAATTAAATTTGCGGCATACTTTGCATATTTGACTGTGAGATACACCCGTTGTATTTGTATACTGTTTTTCTATTCCGCTATTTAATAAACACCCTTTTGGGGTAAAAAAAATTAAATTGCGGCATAGTTTGCATATTTGACTGTGAGATACACCCGTGTGATACTGTTGTTGTTTTGTTCCGCTATTCAATAAACACCTTTCTAGGGCAAGATCATAAATTACAGAAATATGAGGAGACCGTTAAATAGGGGCCGTGGCCTGGGTCGTGGTGCTGCTGGTAGAGCTCCTGTTGCAAGGAGAGGGCATGGTCGATCTGTGCCAGCTACACGCACAAGTGACACACCTTCCTCAAGTGTGAGTAGGCGACAGAACCTGCAGCAGTATTTGGTAGGGCATCATGCGCCTCTAGAAGTGATGAGGCCAGAACAAGTAGAGGCGATAGTAGATTGGTTTGCTGCTGACAGTGCCTCCAGTTCCTTCACATTGTCTCCCACCCAGTCTACTGCAGAAAGGTCAGAGTTGGCACCTGCAGCCGATGTCCAACCATCTTTCACCTCACCCCCTTGCAAATCAGGCAAGCAGTCTGAGCTCCAAGTCATGCAGCAATCTCTTCTTCTTTTTGATGACTCTGTCAGCAGGGTTTCCCAGGGCCATCCACCTAGCCCTGCGCCAGAAGTGGAAGAGATTGGGTGCAGCGATGCCCAACCACTTATTTCTCAAGATGAGTACATGGAAGGACCATCGCAGCATGTCTCCGATGATGACGAAACGCAGGTGCCAACTGCTGCGGCACTCAGAATTGTGGAGACCGACAAGGAGGGCAGGGGTGAAGACTGGGTGGAAGATGATGTGAAGGACGATGAGGTCCTCGACCCCACATGGAATGAAGGTCATGCAGGTGACCTGAGTAGTTTGGAGGAAGAGGCGGTGGTCGCACAGAGCCACCAGCACAGCAGAAGAGGGAGCAGGGTGAAGAAGCGGAGCTGCCGTGCCCTAGACACTACGCCTGCTACTATCCAGCGCAGCAAGGGACCGAGCGCACCAAAGCCAGCTCAAAGGAGTTCTCTAGCGTGGAAGTTCTTCAGAAACTGTGCTGATAACAGGACACGAGTGGTTTGCACCCTGTGCAATCAGAGCCTGAAGCGAGGCATAAACCTTCTCAACCTGAGCACAACCTGCATGATCAGGCATCTAAGTGCAAAGCACGAGCTGCAGTGGAGTAGACACCTTCAAAACCAAGAAAGGTCTCTGGCTCCTCCTGCTTACTCTTCTGCTGCAGTCTCGGCCTCTTCACCCACCTCTGTAGTGATACCGGCACCTGCCACCCCGCAAACAGAGGATCTGTCAGCAACACCACCACCTGGGTCACCAACCATCTCCAAAATGTCCCATGGAAGCGTTCAGCTTTCCATCTCCCAAACACTTCAGAGGAAGAGGAAGTACCCCCCTACCCACCCGCGATCCCTGGCCCTGAATGCCAGCATTTCAAAATTCTTGGCCTTTGAAATGCTGTCATTCCGTCTGGTGGAGGCGCACAGTTTTAAAAGCCTTATGTCGGTGGCTGTCCCACAGTATGTCGTGCCCAGCCACCACTACTTTTCCAGGCAAGCCATCCCTTCCCTGCACAACCAAGTGGGGGAAAAAATCAGGTGTGCACTGCGCAACGCCATCTGTGCCAAGGTCCACCTAACTACCGATACGTGGACCAGTAAGCACGGTCAGGGGCGTTATATCTCCCTAACGGCACACTGGGCAAATGCAGTGGCGGATGGGCCAGAGGCGGATAGCAATTTGGCGCATGTTCTTCCACCACCGAGGATTGCAGGGCGCTTCAGTTTGCCTCCTGTTCCTAACTCCTCCTACTCCGCTTCCTCATCCTCTACCGCCTCCTCATCCGGTCAGCGTAACACCTTCACCACCAACTTCAGCACAGCCAGGGGTAAACGACAGCAGGCAGTTTTAAAACTTGCCTGTTTGGGGGAAAAACCACACACCGCGCAGGAGTTGTAGAGGAGCATGGAACAGCAGACAAATGAGTGGTTGCTGCCAGCGAGCCTCAAGCCTGGCCTGGTGGTGTGCGATAACGGGCGAAATCTCATAGCAGCTCTGGGCCTAGCCGGTTTGATGCACATCCCTTGCCTGGTGCATGTGCTGAATTTGGTGGTGCAGAGGTTCCTTAAAAATTACCCCGATATGTCAGAGCTGCTGCAGAAAGTGCGGGCCGTCTGTGCGCACTTTTGGCGTTCTCACCCTGCTGCTGCTCGCCTGTCAGCGCTGCAGCGTAACTTCGGCCTTCTCGCTCACCGTCTCATATGTGACGTGCCCACAAGGTGGAACTCCACCTTGCACATGCTGGAAAGACTGTGCTAGCAGCAGCAGGCCATAGTGGAGTTTCAGCTGCAGCACGCACGCGTGAGTCGCTCTGCGGAACAGCACCACTTCACCACCAATAACTGGGCCTCCATGCGAGACCTGTGTGCCTTGTTGCGCTGTTTTGAGTACTCCACCAACATGGCCAGTGCCGATGACACCGTTGTCAGCTTAACTATCCCACTTCTATGCCTCCTTCAAAAAACGATTCGGGCGATGATGGAAGAGGATGTGGCACAGGATGAGGAGGAGGAGGAGGAGGAGGAGGATGAAGAGGTAACATTTCCAAGGCTTTCAGGGCAGTCATTCGCAAGTGGCTCAGAGGGTGGGTTCCTGCACACACAAACGCCAGGGACACAATTGTCCAGCAGGGGCACAGTTCTGGAGGATGAGGAGGAGGAGATGGAGGAGGAGATGGAACCATGTTCACAGCAGGGTGGCACCCAGGCCAGCTCATGGCCATCACTGGTGCGTGGCTGGGGGGATACAGAGGACACAGACGATACACCTCCCACAGAGGAAAGCCTTTCGTTGCCTCTGGGCAGCCTGGCACACATGAGCAATTACATGCTGCAGTGTCTCCACAACGACCGCCGAGTTGCCCACATTCTAACTTGTGCCGATTACTGGGTGGCCACGCTGCTGGATCCCTGTTACAAGGACAACGTACCGTCCTTAATTCACTCACTGGAGCGTGATCACAAGATGCGCGAGTACAAGCGCACGCTGGGAGACGCGATGCTGCTGGCATTCCCACCTGACAGCGGGGCCACAGTGGAAGCACAAGGCCAAGGCAGAGGAGGAAGAGGTCGCCAACGCAACCAGGGCACCGCCAGCACCTCAGAAGGCAGGGTTAGCATGGCCGAAATGTGGAAAAGCTTTGTCAGTACGTCACAACAAACAGCAGCACCAGCAGCTCATATGGAACGTCTTAGCAGGAGGCAGCATTTCACCAACATGGTGGAGCAGTATGTGTGCACACGCCTACATGTAGTGAATGACGGGTCTGCCCCCTTCAACTTCTGGGTCTCCATATTGGGCACATGGCCTGAGCTTGCCCTTTACGCCTTGGAGGTGCTGGCGTGCCCTGCAGCCAGTGTATTATCTGAACGTGTATTTAGCACGGCTGGGGGCGTTATCACAGACAAGCGCAGCCGCCTTTCCAGAGACAATGTGGACAAGCTCACGTTCATTAAAATGAACCAGGCATGGATCCCACAGGACTTTTCCGTACCTTGTGCAGAATAGAGATGGATACCGACCTTACCCAGCCATTGTTCTATTTTTGATCTTTCTCACTCTTTTGGGGTGTACCCTCATTTAAAATGACTGAAAAAAGCAGTGTTGGCTACCTCGTCCTCCTCCACCGCCGCTTCCACCTACACCGTCACATCCACCATCACCTCAACCTCCCTCCTACTCCATATGGGCCTGGTCCTTCACAGATGAAGAAAATTGTTTTTTTTTTCTGTTTTTTTTTGTTGTTTTAAGTTATTTCCCTATACACATTTGTTTGCAGAGTACTTGCTATGCTCTTAACTACGTTTTGCTGCCATTTGCAGCACTCTAGCCCTTTCCATTGGTGTTTTAGAGCCATTTTAGTGCCTGAAAGTTCGGGTCCCCGTTGACTTCAATGGGGTTCGGTGTTCGGGGTAAAGTTCGGAAAAAGTCCGGGACACGGACCCGGACTTTTTTTTCAAGTTCGGCCGAACCCGCCGAACACGGACATCCAGGTGTCCGCTCAACTCTAGTAGTGAGTATACAGCTTCTATAACAGTGTCAATTTTCTGTCCCCTCAAAATAACTCAACACAAAGCAATTCAATGTCTAAACCACTGGCAACAAAAGTGAGTGCACTCCTAAGTGAAGGTGTCCAAATTGGGCCTAATTACCAATTTTCCCTTCCCAGTGTAATGTGACTCGTTAGTGTGACAAGGTCTCAAGTGTAAATGGGGAGCAGGTGTGTTACATTTGGTGCTAATACTCACAATAACTCTTACTGGTCACTGGAAGTTCAACATGGTACCTCATGGCAAAAAACTCTCTGAGGATCTGAAAAAAAGAATTGTTGCTCTACATAAACATGGCCTAGACTAATGGAAGATTGCCAAGGCCCTGAAGCTGAGCTGCAGCATGGTGGCCAAGACCATACAGCTGTCTAACAGGGCAGGCCTTGCCATGGTCAACCAAAGAGGTTGAGTGCACATGCTCAGCATCATATCCAGAGGTTGTCTTTGGGAAATAGATGTATGAGTGCTGCCAGCATTGCAGCAGAGATTGAAGGGGTGGGGGGTCAGCCTGTCAGTGTTCAGACCATATGCTGCTTACTGCATCAAATTGGTCTGCATGGCTGTCAACCCAGAAGGAAGCCTCTTCTAAAGATGATGCACAAGAAAGCCCACAAACAGTTTGCTGAAGACAAGCAGACTAAGGACATGGATTACAGGAATTATGTCCTGTGGTCTGATGAGACAAAGATAAACTTATTTGGTTCAGATGGTGTCAAGCGTGTGTAGCGGCAGTGTCATGGTCTGGGGCTGCATGAGTGCTGCCAGTTTTGGGGAGCTACAGTTCATTGAGGGAACCATGAATGCCAACATGTACTGTGACATACTGAAGCAGAGCATGATACCCTCCCTTCGGAGACTGGGCCGCACGGCAGTATTCCGAGATGATAATGACCTCAAACACACCTCCAAGACGACCACTGCCTTGCTAAAGAAGCTGAGGATAAAGGTGATGGACTTGCCATGCATGTTTCCAGACCTAAACCCTATTCAGCATTTGTGGGGCATCCTCAAATGGAAGGTGGAGGATGGCAAGTTCTCTAACATCCACCAGCTCCGTAATATCATCATGGAGGAGGGGAAGAGAAATCCAGTTGCAACCTGTGAAGCTCTGGTGAACTCCATGCCCAAGAGGGTTAAGGCAGTGCTGGAAAATAATGGTGGCCACACAAAATATTGACACATTGGGCCCAATTTGGACATTTTCACTTAGGGGTGTACTCACTTTTGTTGCCAGCGGTTTAGACATTAATGGCTGTGTGTTGAGTTATTTTGAGGGGACAGCAAGCTGCACACTCACTACTTTACATTGCAGCAGAGTGTCATTTCTTCAGTGTTGTCACATGAAAAGATATAGTAAAATATTTATAAAAATTTTGTGAGATACTGTATATATTAGCTAGAAAAAAATCACTCTCTGTCTTTGTCCTCTTAACTTTCATTTCCAGAACCAGGTCCTTTGGGTGCCACAGTGCGTTTCCCCTCTCCTTCCAAGCTGAGACAGATTGTGCCTGCATGTCCACATGTACAGTAACGGGACTAGCACAGGATGCAGAATTGACAGCCTCCTTTTCTCTGGTCCCAGGATTACTACACCTTGGCCCAAAGAAAACTAAATGCAAATGGGCATATTGCAACTCTACTCATTGGTCATAATAAGCCAGGATTTCACCTTTATGGTAACCAAATGTTCTGGAAATACTTCATATTCAGAGCAGAGCCAAATGTCACACTGACCGCAGTCAAAGCTAGCTTCCCAATGTCAATGCGGTGGGACTCAAAGAGCCCCAAAGAGCCAGCCCAGGTGAACAACGGGCTGGTAAGTGTCTTTTTTTAAAAGTCAGCAGATACAGTATTTGTAGCTGCTGACTTAAAAAAAAAAAAGTATCGGAGCTCTTCTTTATATACTGTGAACATAGTCACAAAAATATTTGGGGGAGCTTTTAAGTGAAGTTAACATACTCTAATCTCGATTTTGTTTTTTTTTTTTTAGCTGGCCAGCTTCTTTCCTATTCAAAATTATGATTAGCAAAAGTGCTTAAATACTGTGCACATAGTCATTACAATATTTTTTTTCAGCATAACAAATCCACTGTCGTTTATTATTTTAATGAAAAGCTGGCTAGTGTTTCTCCTTCTTAAACGGGGGCTTAGAAAAGTGCTGAATTACTGTGAGCAAAGTAACTATAACATTTTTTGGGCACTTTTCAGTGAAATAAATACACTATACTGTAATACCGATATTTTGATAAAAATTTGGCTTTGTTTTCTGTCAAATAAAACACTTTCGTTTTGATTTTTTTTTTTTATTAATCTTCCTGTTTTTTCTTGAGCAAGTGTGTCCTAGTAAAAACTGCTTACAGTGTATGGAGTCAATACAATATTTAGAAGCACTCGTCTCTGAAATAATAGAGTGCATTTTTAAGCTGCTTGTGTGAGATATTTGGCTATTGTTCGTGAAATAATACACCCTACCTGTTGTTTCTTCATAATACTTGCCTCATCCTTTTCATCATTTTAAATTGTGGCCTAAAAAGCTGCTTACATATTGTACAATATTTTTTTTATTTAATACTAGATACATACATTTCACAGAAAAATGTGGCCCTTAATCTGCTTTACAACTCTGTTATATGTATTAATTATCATTTTCTTTTCTCTTTCATTAAGTTCCTAGAGTGAGACTTTCAACTCCTTTGAAAACCCAGAGTACACCTTTTCCAATATGCTGTCAATACCCATTGTCAGAAGAGCCTAGGGACACATTTAAGTTCAAACCATGTTGGAGAACTGTGTGTAGATAACCCCAAAATACCCATTGTTTAGTTTCTGCATTCCCTAGGACTTCCTTTTTATTTTAGCTACGTTCACATCTTGGCGTTGCTATTACAGGCGTTTTTATGGGCGTTTTACGGGCGTTTTTACAGGCGTTTTTTGTGCAGGCGTTTTTAGATTGAATAGAGACCAATGGAAAACACCTGTAATCTGCCCAAAAAGAAGCTCATGTACTTTTTTGAGCATTGGGCGTTTTGCTCACGGCGTCAAAACGCTCAGATGTGAACAGGGGCCATTGAAATTAATAGGATTTGTCTTGTTGGGCGTTTTGAGAGCTGATCCTAGAGCAGAAAAACGCCCCCAAAACGCCTACATGTGAACGTAACCTTAAGGTAGTGTGTAGGCTGCATTTCCATCCATTCCTGTGTTTTACTTAACCTTCTTAGCGGTATTCCCGAGCGTGGCTCGGGGTTAAATTTCAGAGCCAAAAGCGGTAACCCCGAGCCACACTCGGGGTACCGCCGGAAGCATCGCTGGATCCTGTAAAAGAGGTTACTTACCTTGTCACCGGGATCCAGCGATGTATGCGAGCTGTATGCGGCGGCGGATCTTCCTCCCGATCGTCTCCGTGCCCCGGCTTCCGTCTCCTGCGACGTGACGTTCGCAGGGGGGGTGGAACCGGCGGCAAATTCAAATGTAAAACACACCAAACACACTGATATCATTCAAAATAAAATAGATTCACATTACATTGCCACCCAGTGCCCTTTCCTGCAGTTTTACTGTACTTTTTATGTGTATATATATATATATATATATATATATATATATATATATATATATATATATATATATATATATATATATATACGTATATATATATATATATATATATATATATACGTATATATATATATATATATATATATATATACGTATATATATATATATATATATATATATATATATATATACGTGTATATATATATATATATATATATATATACGTATATGTATATATTATATATATATATATATACAGTATACATATATATATATATATATATGTATACATACATACATACTTTAACTTATTTATAGTTTTTTATTATATTAAAATTTAGGATTTTGTGTTTCAAACTTTATCATACCCAAGATGTTATAAAGAAGAACGCACAGTAAAAAAAAAAAAAAATTGTAAATAGTTGTTTTGGGCTGCTCATTCTCAAGAATTACATGCAAAATAATGGTACCACTTTCAGCACCTAAAATCCGAAAGAATCATACCGCCAGGGAGGTTAACACAACAGGAATGGCCAACCTTACAATGAAAAAATAAATAAATAAATATCTCAATAAAAAAATACAAAGCATAAAGACTACCAAACTCTTCATGCCAAATGTCTTCTCACTTAAGGCCTGGAAGACCTTGCTTTTTTTTTTTTTTTTTAAAAGAAGGAAATGGCAGCAATGGCAAAGGGGGTGTTAAAACAAGGGATGTTTTTGCCAAGATCGTTGCTGAAAAAAATGCAGCCTGACAGTAAAATACTTTGTGCTCACTCTTGGATGGTGACAGTAGATCCCTGCATCATTTATCCCTAGTAGAGGAGTGAGAATGGAGAAACCTTTCTCTTGAATTGTTCCCAAAAAATGAATCATCCTCACTGCCAGCACCCCAATACCTCTCGCCTTCTAAGTGCACACTGTGCATTTTGCCTTTTTTATTTGCTGCAACCTGCCCCTCTTCCTCTTGTCTTGCAGAAGTTCAGGCAGCCCATGGCTGTAGGTTTTCCCCATGAATCTCCACATGATCTTTTTAGTGCTGTGCCAGGGATCCTGCCACCATCAGGATATGTTGCAAAGAGTTTCTTTGCAACACCTCCTCAGAGTGGAGCATTTAAGCTATCTCTTGGATGGTGAAAGCAGGCCCTTGTGAAATTTTCCTTTTGGACTGGGCAGGAGTGAAACATCACCCTTGAAGCCTCCACAAATTTCCTCCTTCTCACCGCCAAACCTCCCCACTGCCACAACCTTAACCCTCCTCCTCACTACCAGCACTACAACACTCCTCCTTTTTCCCTCAGTACCTCAACCCTACCTATATTCCTCCTTTACCACCTGCTGCCTCATGTAATTCTAAATGCTGGTGGAGGTGGGCAGGGATGACTTTCTGTGCAAAGTCATGGTGACAAGCATAAGGGATTCTGGGTGCAATTATAGTGGATGGGTACCTGACATTGTGGTGTAGGCGAGGCATAAATAGGGCTCCAAGGTGTTAAGAATGAGGGTCATTTGGGGAATTTGTTTCTACCACTTACACAGCAACACAGCACAAGCCTTTAACCTTTTTGCTTCCAGAGCCATTTTTGCACACATGTTTGACAAATCATTTTAGGCCTGAAGATTATGTAAAACCTACAAAATATGACATATTTTCTGAAAGCAGAAACCCTAGAGAATAAAAGAATGGTTTTTAGAATTTTTTATGTCGCACAATGTTAGCGCAACGGTTCATGAAAAAATATACTAAAACTAATTTTAGGGCACATAAACATAATATATTACTCAACTCTTTGGTATAATATAAAAGATGAGGTTGTGCCGAGTGAAAAGATAGCCAACTTTTCAAACCTTAAAATTGCATACGCCAGTGAAATGGTGACAGACTTGAGAACCCTATATTTTACAGGTCATCAGTTTAACCACTTTACCACTAGAGCATTTTGCTGTCTTACGTCTGGGCCACGTCAAAATTTACGTCCTTTTTTTCCCACAAACAGAGCTTACTTTTGGTGGTATTTGATCACCTGTGCGATTTTTACTTTTTGCGCTATAAACAAAAAAAGAGCGTTTATTTTGAAAAAATAACAATATTTTTAACATTTTTTTATATGAAATTCCCCCCAAAAAAGATGTAAAAAACATTTTTTTTTTAAATTTATGGCCAATTTGTTTTCTGCTACCCATGTTTGGTAAAAAAAATCGCAATAAGCGTATTTTGATAGGTTTGCGCAAAAGTTATTGCGTTTACTAACAAAGGGAAAGATTTATGTAATTTTTGGTGGGTTTTTTTTAACGAGTAATGGCGGCGATCTGCGATTTTTTTTGCGGGACTGCGACATTGCGGCGGACAGATCGGACCCCCGACTGACATTTTTGACACTTTTGGGGGTACCAGTGACATTACTGCAGTAATCAGTGCTATAAATATGCACTGTTACTGTAAAAATGACACTGGCAGGGAAGGGGTTAATTTTATTGGAGAGGGAGGGGTTAATGTATGCCTGGTGCTTACTGACGTGTGGGGGGGGAGGTGACTGTGTGAGACAGGGACAGATCGGATGTCCAGCTATGCTGAACAGTCCGATCTGTCACTCCCTGTCACTGAGGAGATCCACCCGCTCTGTTTACACAGGCGGGCGGATCTCCAAACTGGATTCCCCGACGATCGGGGCAGAGCAGCGGCGATCACCGCTGCTCCTCCCTTGGCCCGACTCCCGCTGTGAATGAAAACAGCGGGAGCACGCCTCCGGCGGCGCGCGAGCGCCGCCTACAGGGGAGGAGTCTGGCGACGTAGGTCTACGTTGTCAGACCTACAAGAGCCACTTTGCCGCAGTAGTACTACGGTACTCAGCCGTAAAGTGGTTAAAATTAAAAATGAATAATCAGACTAGAATTATTGCTCTCTCTCCAGCATGTGAAACAATATGTAACATGTGTAGTACAATCAACCTTTTTGTGCACAGGGACCACCCATGCGAGCATTTAGGTTCGTACGTGCGTGTATGTGGAGGTGGGGGGGGGGGTTCTCAAAACATTTTTAGGAGGTGATTTTATGTGCTTGGGTGTAAATTTCTTTTTTACACTTTGAGAAAGCTGATTGGGCATGACGCGCTAGGTAGATGTTGATCATGCTGGGCAGGGTATGGATGCCATTTTGTTGGAGGGTTATACATGTGCATATACTCCTTCCTTTGTGAGTGAATTTTTTAGTTATTTTAATACATGGTTTGTGATATACTACACTATTGGTTCTCCGTTTTTGGCTTTCATGTGATATACTGTACCTATTGAGGACTGGAGATTACACGAGAGAAAAACCAAGTACTGGACTGACTGTTACCATCATTGTATATACTGTAAGTGCTTTTGACCTCCATTTTCATAGTGGGGTCCATTGTACCAAGTGAGAGGACACCCATTGAGGTATGGTGGCTGACACAATAATGTTGGTGTTTGTTAAAGATTTGCTGAATTATTACCACTAAGAAGATTTACTGTAGTTTGATTTCACAGTAGAATTGCAAAATGTATGGACTTTTTTATAAGACTTTTTATAAGACTGAACAATTAAATATATAATTTTTTTCTCCACATACTCCACATACTGTATATATATATATATATATATATATATATATATACAGTATCTCACAAAGTGAGTACACCCCTCACATTTTTGGAAATATTTTATTATATCTTTTCATATGACAACACAGAAGAAATGACACTTTGCTACAATGTAAAGTAGTTATGGTACAGCTTGTATAACAGTGTAAATTTGCTGTCCCTTCAAAATAACTCAACACACAGCCATTAATATCTATACAGCTGGCAACAAAAGTGAGTACACCCCTAAGTGAACATGTCCAATTAGCCATTTTCCCTCCCCGCTGTCATGTGACTCATTGTTAGAAGGTCTCAGGTGTGAAAGGGGAGCAGGTGGGGTAAATTTGGTTTTATCACTCTCACTCTCTCATACTGGTCACTGGAAGTTCAACATGGCACCTTATGGCAAAGAACTCTTTTAGGATCTGAAAAAAAGAATTATTGCTCTACATAAAGATGGCCTAGGCTATAAGAAGATTGCCAAGACCCTGAAACTGTGCTGCAGCATGGTGGCCAAGACCAAACAGCGGTTTAACAGGACAGGTTCCACTCAGAACTGGCCTCGCCATAATCAACTAAAGAAGTTGAGTGCACATGCTTAGCATCATATCTAGAGGTTATCTTTGGGAAATAGACGTATGAATGCTGCCAGCATTGCTGGAGAGGTTGAAGGGGGGGGGGGGTCAGCCTGTCACTGCTCAGACCATACTCTGTACACTGCATCAAATTGGTCTGCATGGCTGTCGTCCCAGAAGGAAGCCTCTTCTAAAGATGCTGCACAAGAAATTCCGCAAACAGTTTGTTGAAGACAAGCAGACTAAGGACATGGATTACTGGAACCATGTCCTGTGGTCTGATGAGACCAAGATAGACTTTTTTGGTTCAGATGGTGTCAGGCGTGTGTGACGGCAACCAAGGGAGGAGTACAAAGACAAGTGTGTCTTGCCTACAGTCAAGCATGGTGGTAGGAGTGTCATAGTCTGGGGCTGCATGAGTGTTGCTGGCACTAGGGAGCTACAGTTCATTGAAGGAACCATGAATGCCAACATGTACTGTGACATACTGAAGCAGAGCATGATCCCCTCTCTTCAGAGACCGGGCCACTGGGCAGTATTCCAACATGATAACCGACCCAATCACACCTCCAAGACGACCACTGCTTTGCTAAAGAAGCTGAGGGTAAAGGTGATGGACTGGCCAAGCGTGTCTCCAAGCATAAACCCTATTGAGCATTTGTGGGGCATCCTCAAATGGAAGGTGGAGAAGCGCAAGGTCACTAACATCCACCAGCAACTTGATGTCATCATGGAGGAGTAGAAGAGGACTCCAGTGGCACCCTGTGAAGCTCTGGTGTACTCCTTGCCCAAGAGGGTTAAGGCAGTGCTGAGAAATAATGGTGGCCACACAAAATATTGACACTTTGGGCCCAATTTGGACATTTCCACTTAGGGGTGTACTCACTTTTGTTGCCAGCGGTTTAGACATTAATGGCTGTGTGTTGAGTTATTTTGAGGGGACAGCAAATGTACACTGTTATACAAGCTGTACACTCACTACTTTACATTGTAGCAAAGTGTCATTTCTTCAGTGTTGTCACATGAAAAGGTAGAATAAAATATTTACAAAAATGTGAGGGGTGTATTCACGTTTATGAGATACTATATATATATATATATATATATATATATATATATATATAGGTGAGGACGTATCCAATACGAAACCGGTACGGCAAGTCGCATCACTTCCGGTTCCCACATCGAGGCTTGGATTGCATAGCGCTCCGGACGCTCGACTTCCCTGCCTATATATCACCCACGTTTGTGAGTACTTTTACCCTGCCTTATCAGAATAAAGCACTGTATTTACAGTCTCACACTATGTGCCTCTTTATCGTTTGATCCCTTGCTTTATACACACCGCGGACCCCCGGAGTGGACACCCCTGAAATTCCACCAGACCCATACAGTACATAGTCGATATCCTTTAACCCTTGGACCACCAGGGACCTTCCCAGCTGTCCCCCCCAGGACCTGGAGTAGGAGGGAGGATTTATCCATCTCATATACCCACCTTATACCCCTGTGTGGGGTGGGTATTTCTGGTGAGTGTGTTACCTACTATAGGGGTCACGGTTCACCTCACTACCCACCACGGGGTTATCCATTGGTGTGTACAGGACACACGAAGAAATCTGTTACAGCTTCCTAGAATATGAGCACCCATCACTGCTTCACTAAATAGAGACTCATCTATTTTTTGGACATTGGATACTCATGTTGGGTGTCTTGAGCACATGTCACTTTATTATCACTATTTAAATTATTCCCCCCTATTTACCAGTCACGTTATTTTATTTAATTTGCACAGGTCACTTTAATCATTGGGGACTATTTGAGTTACTTTACAAGCACGATTGCACATAGATCTATATGTATTATGTTGTATTAAGTTTTATACACTTATACTGTATTATTATTGTCAGCATTCACTTTAGCACTTGTCACTTTATATAGATATATCACTTATGCACGGTTATAATTGTTTATGATTATTTATTGGTTATATCACACTTGTGCAATATTTTACCTGACATTCAAGTGTCATTTACATCCATTTTCTATATATACAGCATTAGGCACCTTAAGGGTGAATTACATATACTTGGCACTTTGACACAATAGCTACCTCATTTATATATTGGGCTTATACCTGTTACACTAGTGATAGCACTAACAAATAACCCCCCTTTCTTGGACCATTAGACAGCGCCACCCCCTACCTCTTTCTTATACGCCATATAGTCTTAAGACTATATTATAGGGAGGCAGCAGTCTTTACTATATATCCAATTAAGCCCGAGGCGCGGAGTTTCCCAACTCATATATATATATATATATATGCAGTTTATTTTATAATTGGATATGTATATATTTTGCACATGACATGTGCAAAAGTTAATGTGAATATTGAGTTATTTCGTACATTATTTGATTTCTATTGTAAATTTTTCATTTTTATACGTATTGCAGCGCTTCACTGTTTTTTTCTTTTATATTTGTTTGTCAAGTGTGGTGATTGCACTTTTAAGTGGTAGCTGCTTTATATATTTTCACGTTTTGATTTGTTAGGGGATATAGATATAATATTTTTTTGATTCACATAATAATAGCGCAAGGATTTTTTTAAATCAAAATATACAGTGGGTACGGAAAGTATTCAGACCCCCTTAAATTTTTCCCTCTTTGTTATATTGCAGCCATTTGCTAAAATCATTTAAGTTCATTCTTCTTCCTCATGAATGTACACATAGCACCCCATACTGACAGAAAAACACAGAATTGTTGACATTGTTGCAGATTTATTAAAAAAGAAAAACTGAAATATCACATGGTCCTAAGTATTCAGACCCTTTGCTGTGACACTCATATATTTAACTCAGGTGCTTTCCATTTCTTCTGATCATCCTTGAGATGGTTCTACACCTTCATTTGAGTCCAGCTGTGTTTGATTATACTGATTGGACTTGATTAGGAAAGCCACACACCTGTCTATATAAGACCTTCCAGATCACAATGCATGTCAGAGCAAATGAGAATCAAGAGGTCAAAGGAACTGCCTGAAGAGCTCAGAGACAGAATTGTGGCAAGGCACAGATCTGGCCAAGGTTACAAAAAGATTTCTGCTGCACTTAAGGTTCCTAAGAGCACAGTGGCCTCCATAATCCTCAAATGGAAGACGTTTGGGACGACCAGAACCCTTCCTAGAGCTGGCCGTCCGGCCAAACTGAGCTATCGGGGGAGAAGAGCCTTGGTGAGAGAGGTAAAGAAGAACCCAAAGATCACTGTGGCTGAGCTCCAGAGATGCAGTCAGGAGATGGGAGAAAGTTGTAGAAAGTCAACCATCACTGCAGCCCTCCACCAGTCGGGGCTTTATGGCAGAGTGGCCAGACGGAAGCCTCTCCTCAGTGTAAGACACATGAAAGCCCGCATGGAGTTTGCTAAAAAAAACACCTGAAGGACTCCAAGATGGTGAGAAATAAGATTCTCTGGTCTGATGAGACCAAAATAGAACTTTTTGGCCTTAATTCTAAGCGGTATGTGTGGAGAAAACCAGGCACTGCTCATAACCTGTCCAATACAGTCCCAACAGTGAAGCATGGTGGTGGCAGCATCATGCTGTGGGGGTGTTTTTCAGCTGCAGGGACAGGACGACTGGTTGCAATCGAGGGAAAGATGAATGCGGCCAAGTACAGGGATATCCTGGACAAAAACCTTCTCCAGAGTGCTCTGGACCTCAGACTGGGCCGAAGGTTTACCTTCCAACAAGACAATGACCCTAAGCACACAGCTAAAATAACGAAGGAGTGGCTTCACAACAACTCCGTGACTGTTCTTGAATGGCCCAGCCAGAGCCCTGACTTAAACCCAATTGAGCATCTCTGGAGAGACCTAAAAATGGCTGTCCACCAACGTTTACCATCCAACCTGACAGAACTGGAGAGGATCTGCAAGGAGGAATGGCAGATGATCCCCAAATCCAGGTGTGAAAGACTTGTTGCATCTTTCTCAAAAAAGACTCCTGGCTGTATTAGATCAAAAGGGGGCTTCTACTAAATACTGAGCAAAGGGTCTGAATACTTAGGACCATGTGAGATTTCAGTTTTTCTTTTTTAATAAATCTGCAACAATGTCAACAATTCTGTGTTTTTCTGTCAGTATGGGGTGCTATGTGTACATTCATGAGGAAGAAGAATGAACTTAAATGATTTTAGCAAATGGCTGCAATATAACAAAGAGTGAAAAATTTAAGGGGGTCTGAATACTTTCCGTACCCACTGTATATAAATGTATGGTGTTGCTGAAGCTGTCCATGAGTGTCATACAGCTCCATTAAACCAAATACAGCTTAAAGACATCTCGCAAGCATGTAATTGAAAGGACTGGTATTTTTACACTGTTGAATCTATATGAAAAGGAGGACACTCTCCTTTCTGAGTGGTATTTTTTATAATTTTGCATTGGTACATGCCCCCTGTGGCAATGTACAGGTCTCCATGCTCTTTGTTTGATAATCCTTATTAGCTTGCAATTTTTCAGACTTTCAAGGGATTCGTCAAACGGCCTGCAAACCAAATCCAAGCACATATGCTCACCCCTATCTGTAACAAATGCTTATTTCGTAAAATAAAGATCTTGTACAAATAATGCATATTATAAATATATTACTTTATTATTTTATAAACATGTAACTGTAAAACAGAAATTTAAAAAAATTTCCAAAAACCATTATAGTTTCTCTTTACAGATTTAGATAGTTTAGGATTAACATTACTGGTACTTTATTTAGCAACCTACAAATTCACCTTGAGTTTTTTGCAGACCTGGTTTTCTTTTTACAGCTGGTAAAGAATTCTTTTAAAACTAGGATAATGAACATCTTCCTGTAATCATATATTTTCAATAAAAAGAAAATGAGGCAGATATGATGTGAGGTGCATTGATTACCAGCTGCCTTGCTAATCATAAGTCAAATTTTAAGTACACTAAATGTGTCATTTCTTTTTAAACCCACTTTCTAACTCCTAATTGTGTTTTCTAACAATTGCAGTAAGCAACATTAATGTTGTTTTTGTTGTTTTTATCTTTACTATGCTTAGCATTATTTTGTATAAAGTGTATTTATAAGATTACTTTCAAATATGTTGCTTACTGTAAATTTCACTCTGTACAAAAATGACTTGGCAATCTGGCAACTATTACATTGACTGCAGATTTTCTGGACACATTCATTTTGCACATACATGAGTTACAAGTAGTGTCACGCTGCACTTTAAAATTAAATTGCAGTGATTCCTATAATTAGAGATTGCTTTTTTTTTTTTCAATAAAAAAGTAACAGTCAAAAAATACTTTCTTGCTATACCGTGAATACAAAACAATGCCTAATTGTACCTTTAATTGTGTCATCTCATTCAACCAACTACCACTCCACTGCCCTTCGAGACAGCCTCTGTCTCAAAATTGTAAAATTGTTGTGTGCTTTTAGGGTTTGATATGTATGTTCTCTTTTTAATGTATATTATTAATCTGTTCCTATGTGCAAAGCTTTCAGTAATGCAATTGTCTTCCCTAATCACAGTTCCATAGTCTCCTTTTGCATTGATTAAAAATAATTCATTCACTACAGTGATGTTGCAAATCCTGTACTGTGGTGAAATAGCTAGTCTTCAAAAGAAGACAGAATATAAGGGTACATAGAGGACATTCAGACGGTAGGAAATCATCCAACCCCAATAAGATTTGCTCTATCCTTTATGAAACTTTACTGTAAATGAACACTGCATGCATGTGTATTCCTAAGGCAGAGACCTGCCGGACCTAAAGGTGAAGTCAAGTAGTGTCTGCTGTGATAAGCTGATGACGCCGTTGTACAGGTTACTCAAAGAGGTGGGACTGAGGGATATTTGGTGTGAACGCTATCCAACAACCCAGGTCTATTCATGTTATTCTGGTGCATATTTATCACTTTCCAGAATAGATATAGTAATAGGAAATAATATTCTTGTCCCTTTGGTAAAAATATGTTAGATATGAGGCTAGGGGACTGTGAGACCACTCCCCTCTAGTCCTGACATTGAGGTTGGGGAAGAGTGGAGACAGGGGAAGTGGAAAGTTAATCCCTTTTGGCTACAGTTAATTTCCCCTAAAGACCATATGATAGAATCACTTCGGGAGTTTTTGGAGCATAACAGATTAATAACAACACATGGTATAGTGTGGAATACCCTTAAAGCTTATTTGAGGGGAATTATAATCCAACAAATATCTAAAAAGAAGAAATCCACTCAGGATTGGGAATTCAGTATAATGGGGAAAGTAATTGAGATGGAAGAAATATATGTAGAGGACCCATCACCAGATAATTAAGCTAAATTGGGGGAGGTACAGCAACTATATCAAACACTGTCAGTAAAAAGGTCAAAAATAGAAGTTTTTTTAAAAAAAAAAAGTCCATTATGAAGCAGGAGAAAATACTAGACACAAGCTGGCCCTCCTGGCGAGGTCTCTACATTTAAGTATGTCTATCCCAATGTCTGTAGAGACACAAGCTGGAAGGGTGACCATGTGTCCAGAAGAAATAGTGAACATTTTTAAGGAATACTATTCAGACTTATATGGGTCTAAGGTAGTAGAGGAAAATAGAGAAATGGGACACTTCATACAGGGTCTGCCTATCTCAAAGCCCTTAAAGGTAGATAGGGAATCATTGGAAATACCTATTAGAATTGAAGAGCTGCGAGAGGCAGAAAAGGAATCAGCGAATCATAAAGCACCAGAGGCAGATGGATTGCCAAATGAGATATATAGGGAGTATACAGAAATAATGTTGCCAGAGCTGTTGCAGGTGTTAAATGAGGCGTTGGAGAAATGAGAATTACCGGTGTCAGTGACAGAGGCTACAATTATAGTAATACCAAAAGAAGGGAAAGATCTAACTCAACCCCAATCATATAGACTAATCTCTTTGCTCTGCAAAGATGTTAAATTATTGGCAAAGTACTAGCGATTAGACTAGGTAAAATAATTCATACCATAATTCATCCCAATCAATGTAGATTTATTCCAGGTAGATCAACATCATTAAATATCAAGAGATTATTTTAAAATCTGAAAATTCCATCAGGAAAAGTTAGTATCACAAGCCATATTGTCCCTCAATGCTGTCAAAGTGTTTGACAGCATTGAGTGGAACTATTTGTGGCAGGCTCTGTCGCTATTTAATGTTGGTCCTACCTTTTATAAAATGGGTTAAAGCGGAGTTCCACCCTCAGAATAGTTTTTTAAACAAAAATAGCCCATTAATATTAATACACCTCGCTTGACAAAACCGCTATTTGCATATTTATGAGTAGAACAGTGTATTTGTTTAGTGAAAATCTTACTTTTAAAATTGCTGCCTGTGCGTTGTCATCTTTACTAAGGGCATCTGAAGCCGCAGTGTAAGACTTAGTGACCTTCTTCCTGCTTGCTGTTCATTCTGGCTACCCAGAATGCAGCAGGCAATCCCGCACATGTTCAGTACCATGCTTTAGGCATAGTACACGTTGCTATAGAGACATCGGCTGAGGAGGAAGTTGCCGCCCTCTATATCCATTCCCCGCCTACCGGAAGACACAAGTGCAGGAGACAGAGAGAGAGAAAGAGTCAGACATAGAGACACACACACACAATGCAAACTATTTTTTTTTTGTAAGGAAATGCCGTTTTTTTTCTTTATTCATCCGCACTTCCGGGTCCTGCCACCTATAGGCGCTTACGTCACTCGGCGACTCGCAAGTGCTCCTGGTATAGAGGCGTCATGTATCCCAACATACCTTGCGAATCGCATAATGACGAAATTTTGCGTTATTTCCAGACCGGTGTCCTATCGAATAATGCATGCGCGGGACGGAATGGCTTATTCTTATGTGAGATTCATAGTGAGAAATGGCGGAATATTATCTGATTACAGAGCAGTCACACAGCTCTTATCAGGGCACATTAACTCTGGGGAACTCTGACCGGAATAATAAAGGAGAGCTCTGACCGGAATATTAAAGGGGAACTCTGATTGGAATATTAAAGGGGAACTCTGACCAGAAAAAATAAAGGGGAACTCTGACTGGAATAATAAAGGGGAACTCTGACTGGAATAATAAAGGGGAACTCTGACCGGGACACATAAAGGGGTACTCTGACTGGGACACTGGATGTAAAGGAGGACTCTGGCGGGGACACTGGATGTAAAGGGGCACTCTGACGGGGACACAGATGTAAAGAAGGACTCTGATAGGGACACACTAGATGTAAAGGGGCACTCTGATGGGGACATGGATGTAAAGGAGGACTCTGATGGGCACACACTAGATATAAAGGAGCACTCTGATGGGGACACGGATGTCTCCTTTACATCAGTGTCCCTGTCAGAGTGCCCCTTTACATCAGTGTCCCCGTCAGAGTATCCCTTAATATTCCAGTCAGAGTTCCCCTTTATTTTTTCCGGCCAGAGTTCCCCTTTGATATTCCAGTCAGAGTTCCCCTTTGATATTCCAGTCAGAGTTCCCCTTTAATATTCCAGTCAGAGTTCCCTTTAATGTTCCAGTCAGCGTTCCCCTTAAATGTTCCAGTCAGAGTTCCCCTTTAATGTTCCAGTCAGTGTTCCCCTTTAATGTTCCAGTCAGAGTACCCCTTTAATGTTCCAGTAAGAGTTCCCCTTTAATGTTCCAGTCAGAGTTCCCCTTTAATGTTCCTGTCAGCGTTCCCATTTAATGTTCCAGTCAGAGTTCCCCTTTAATATTCCAGTCAGAGTTCCCCTTTAATATTCATATATTACATCCGTGTCCCCCCATAAGAGTTCTCTTTTACATCAGTGTCCCCGTGCAGTGAGAGTGCCCCTTTAATGTGCCCCGATCTGTGTGACTGTCCTGTAATCAGATAATATTCCCGCCATTTGTCACTGAATCTCCCATAAGAAGAAGCCGTACAGCGATAGTAAAGATAGTGCAGAGAGCGAGGCAGAATCTGACATTAGATTCTGTCCCCTCTGCTCTCTGTCTATCGTCGGATAATGCATCCGACAAACTGCCCCGCCTCTGCCCCGCCTCCTCTCAGTGAGCTCTATGGGATGTAATGCTTTCAGTCACTGAGAGGAGGCGGGGCGGAGCACGGACTGAATGCAATACATCCCTGAGAACTGGAAATCACACGAGATTTCGTCACTAGGCGAATTGCAAGGGCTGCTGGGATACATGTCCAAGGAGTCCTTGCGAATCGCCGAGTGACGTAATCGCCGAAAGCAGCAGGACCTGGAAGTGCAGATTAATAAAGGAGATTAAAGGTTTTTCTTTAAAAAAAAAAATTTTACATTGCCAAAAGCATATTTGAAGGGGATTACATACAGTTCAGTTCAAAATGGGTGGAACTCCACTTTAAGCTGCTGAATGCTGATCCAAAGGTGAAAGTGAAAATTGGGGGAAGATCCTCTGAATATTTTCCGTTGTTCCATGGGAAGAGGCAGGGGTGCCCATTGTCACCCCTGCTTTTTGTTATTGCGATGGAACCTTTGGCCATAGCCATTAGAACAGCAGGGGGTATAAGAGGCTTTAGAAGAGGGAAAGTGGAGGAAAAGATTTCACTATATGCGGATGATGTCTTCCTTTTTTAGAGGATGTGAACCACTCAACTGATCCCAGTAAGGGACATTGAGAAAAGATTTGGTCTGTTCTCGAGACTATTTATCAGCTGGGAGAAATCTTCTCTTCTCCCAGTGGATGGGTTGGAGCGAGAATTCCTGGAGAGTGCTAGATATCTACAAGTAGTAAAGAGTTTCAAATACTTTGGAATAGTCATAACAGTCGACCCTGGGTTGTATATATTGAGAAACCTAGAGCCCTTAATAAAATTATTTAGAATAAATTGTGGGACATGGAGCCACCTCCCCTTATCAGTAGTGGGTCGCTGAAGTCTAAATAAAATGATACGGTTGCCCAAACTGCTATACACTCTGCATAATTCTCCAATATGGATCCCTGGAGTGTGGTTTAAGAAACTAGAAGATCTTTTTAGAAAATTAATCTGGAGGAAGAGGCAGGCTAGAGTTTGACTTCGAATATTACAATTGCTGAAAGAAGGGGGGGTTTGGCTGTCCCCCATCCTTGGAGCTACTTCCTGGCAGCCAAGTTGCAGCAAATGGGGGGCTTGGAAGTAGACCAAGATACCACCTGTTATAGATCACGAGCATTACTGGCCTATACCTCACATACATTGTTTATTGAGGCATTAGAGGCAAATTCTTGGGGAGGAGTGGGTCAGTGTTTATCAGTAAAGCTATTGGGGAAGGTATCGTATATACAGTAGAATAGAAGGAAGGAGGGAAGTGATTGGGGCTGCCTGGTGGGGTGCTTAGGGAATAAGATCTTACTATACTGATGGTAGGGTGTTGTATGGTGATCTATACAAAAACTGCTGATAGGATCTGTGTGTAATATGTTTAAATGATTTGGCGTAGCAAATATCAAACCTATATAAATCAGGACAGGTTTATGTGCAAATAAACATCAGATAAAAACGTATTTAAAATATATCAGCAAATATATGCCATAAGTGCAATCGTGCAAAAAAGTGCAAAGGTGAGTGGCAAATGTGAAGTAATAAAAACAATATTACAATGATGAAATTCAATAAATAATTTCCAGTAATAAATTAACACCCATAAAATAACAATCGGTATATATGATCATAAGTGTACCAATAAATATAAGTGCGAAAATAAATAATATATATATATAGCTACCAATGAATGAGTGAGTGTGAAAGTGCAAAAGTGCAAATTTCCTCTTGATATATAACCGTGCAAGAAAAGTAGCAGTAAAAAATATATAAAAAAAGAAAAATATATATAGAATGTAAAAACTATATATATATAGCAGTATCAAAAAAGTGTCCGTATAATTTATCAAGTAAATAAGTCCAAACGCATGTGCAGTCTCGGTGACTTTGAATCCAGAAAAAGTCCTAAATAAGTGCGATCCGTGTATGGTGGAAAAAGGTGCTCCTTTATCTATGCCCAAAGTATGGTGGGTGGGCGGAAAGAAGAAATGTTCCCCTGAGCCTGGGGTCCTGCGCTTACCAGATTCCCTTACCCCTTATTCATATAGCACTGATTACTGTAGTAATGTCACTGATCCCCCCAAAAGTGTCAAAAATGTCAGTTAGGGGTCCGATCTGTCTGCCACAATGTCGCAGTCCCACAAAAAATCGCAGATCGCCGCCATTACTAGTAAAAAAAAAATAAACAATAAAAAATTACATAAATCTTACCCGTAGTAATAAATGCGATAACTTTTGCGCAAACTAATCAAAATACGCTTATTGTGATTTTCTTTACCAAAAATATGTAGCAGGAAACAAATTGGCCTAAAATGTTAAAAAATATTGATTTGTAAATTTTTTTGGGGAATGTTATATATCAGAATGTGAAAAATATTGTTTTTGTTTGTGGTTGTTGGTGCCCCAGGTCAAGTATGGGATTTTATGGGCAGGAGTATAAGACAATAAGCAGAAATAGTATAGTACACAAAATTTATTGCATTGTAGCAATATATATACAACAATTAAATGGTGACTTTAATGGGTAAAGTCCCATTGTGCAGTGAAGAGGAAGAAATAAAGTGTGTTTGGCATGTGGTAATAAGTGACTTAGAAGTGGTTTGTAGGTGGTCTTGCTCTGCTGTTCATCATGTCAAAGACTGGGATGAGTGCAGAGAAGGTGCCAGATCGGTGATCCGACATGTTTCGGCCAACTTAGGCCTTTATCAAGGATATTTCACAGATTAATTGTATTGTCCACTTCCTAAGACCATGCCTTCCCAGGTTTTGTCCAGGTGTTGCTGAATCGAAAGACCCGATCCAGGATCCAATGTGGCTTTGACTGGCAGAATCCACATTGATTGAGATCGTGTTTTGAGAAGGTATAGTTAAGGGCAGCACATGTTCTCCGGGTCCATCTCCTCCCTCGGTGTGGGAGAGACTGAAGGTCACTGGTCAGTCTCTCCCACACCGAGGGAGGAGATGGACCCGGAGAACATGTGCTGCCCTTAACTATACCTTCTCAAAACACGATCTCAATCAATGTGGATTCTGCCAGTCAAAGCCACATTGGATCCTGGATCGGGTCTTCCGATTCAGCAACACCTGGACAAAACCTGGGAAGGCATGGTCTTAGGAAGTGGACAATACAATTAATCGGTGAAATATCCTTGATAAAGGCCTAAGTTGGCCGAAACATGTCGGATCACCGATCTGGCACCTTCTCTGCACTTATCCCAGTCTTTGACATGATGAACAGCAGAGCAAGACCACCTACAAACCACTTCTAAGTCACTTATTACCACATGCCAAACACACTTTATTTCTTCCTCTTCACTGCACAATGGGACTTTACCCATTAAAGTCACCATTTAATTGTTGTATATATATTGCTACAATGCAATAAATTTTGTGTACTATACTATTTCTGCTTATTGTCTTATACTCCTGCCCATAAAATCCCATACTTGACCTGGGGCACCAACAACCACAAACAATTTCGTCGGGATGGTGGCAGAAACGACTATAATCTTCCAATGTAAGATCCAAAAAACTTATCTCTTCAAAAAATATTGTTTTTTTTTTTTCAAATTTGTCGCTCTTTTTTTAAAAAAAAATTAAAAATCGCACAGGTGATCAAATACCACCAAAAGAAAGCTCTATTTGTGAGGGGAAAAAAAGGACATACATTTAATTTGGGTACAGCGTCACATGACCGCGCAATTGTCCGTTAAAGTAACGCAGTGCCGATTCCCAAAATATTGCCTTGTCAGGAATGGGGTAAAATCCTCCGGTCTTAAAGTGGTTAAATAAAAACTAAACTTTTGCTGTCTTTGCAGAAATTTAGGGCACTTTATTTTGCACAGAGTGGAGAAAATTGACAACCTTTCGAGGAGGGCAAAGATGCTAAACTGTGCCCCCCTCCCCTTGCCCTGTTCATGATGTGCAAGCTTAGGGTATCCTATGCCCAGCAGTCACTCGCTTGTCAAAATCACTGCCGCTGGCACTACTCCTACCAAGCTTGTAACAGAAGGAGGGCACCCCATCCCTATAGTAAACCAGTGCGCCCAGGGCAGCCATCCCTCCTGCCCACCCCTTGTCCCAGCCTAGCTCACACATCCTATCCTGGTGACAATGCAGGACATAAGAGGAATTTTCTTATGAGCAAAACACACACCAGTACAAACCTGATAAAGTTTGGCTTTTCCAGACTGCACTAAACAAAAATGATTTTGTTGTATCACACACAGGAAGCAATCAAATATAATTTTTCCATGGGGTCACAGAAATCCCTGAAAGAATTTTAAAAGCTTCTCCAATTTTTTTAAAATAACAAAACATTTTGGTTGGAGTTGGGCTTTAATCACTTCTCACAAATGGATGTATCTATATGTGCTTGGGTTGAGGCAGTTCCACCAGGATCATGGCTGCCCGATCTATTTTACAGGGGGCTGAAGGGGCACTCACCACTTCCTGCTGCCTTTCCCAGGCTCTCCCAATCCACTGGGACCGATGTGAGTGGTTGGCCTGGCTTACCATAATATAAAATGTACTGACAATGGAACTCTTGAGTTATGGGTACAGTAATTGGCAGAAAAATCTTGCTACCAGAAATATTGTGAAATATTACAGACACATAAATTCTTCAACCCTGCAGCATCTAATCAAAGCTAAAAGAAATGGATAAAATTGGTTTGATCCATGGTGCTCATTGTTTACATTGTATTGAGAGAGCAGCACACTGCATCAGTAGAGGATTGCCCACATCCAGGAGATAACGAAAGAGGAATTAATCTCAGTGCATCACATGACCATGCCTGACGACTTTGAAAAAAGTTAAGTATAAAAAAAAAAAAAAAACATACAGCAAAGTGGCCACTGTGGGGTGATTTAACCACTTTACCACCGGAGGATTTTGCTGTCTTACATCCAGGTCACTTTTTGCGATTCGGCACTGTGCGACTTTAACTGACAATTGGTTATGCAACGCCGTACCCAAACTAAATGTACGTCCTTTTTTTCCCACAAACAGAGCTTTCTTTTGGCTGTATTTGATCACCTGTGCGATTTTCATTTTTTGCGATATTAATTAAAAAAAGTGACAATTTTGACAATTTTGAAAAAATAACAATATTTTTCTACTTTGACAGTTAAAAAATATCCAATATATTCAATTTTTGTCATATATTTAGGCCAAAATGTATTTAGATACATGTCTTTGACAAAAAAATTATCAATGAGCGTATTTTTAACCGCTTTATGACCGGAAGGTTTTACCTCATTCCTGACCAGGCCATATTTTGCGATTCGGCGCTGCGTTATTTTAACGGACAATTGCGCGGTCGTGCAACGCTGTACCCAAACTAAATTTATGTCTTTTTTTCCCCCACTAATAGAGCTTTCTTTTGGTGGTATTTGATCACCTGTGGGTTTTTTTATTTTTTGCGCTATAAACAAAAAAAGAGCGTCAATTTTGAAAAAATAACAATATTTTTCACATTTTTTTACATGAAATTCCCCCCAAATAAAATGTAAAAATCAAATTTTTTTTATCATTTTAGGCCAATTTGTTTTCTGCTACATATTTTTGGTAAAAAAAATCGCAATAAGCGTATTTTGATTGGTTTGCGCAAAAGTTATTGCGTTTACTAACTAAGGGAAAGATTTCTGTCATTTTTGGTGAGTAATGGCGGCGATCTGCGGTTTTTTTTGCGGGACTGCGACATTGCGGCGGACAGATCGGACCCTTGACTGACATTTTTGACACTTTGGGGGGTACCAGTGACATTACTACAATAATCAGTGCTATACATATGCACTGTTACTGTAAAAATTACACTGGTAGGGAAGGGGTTAATTTTTATTGGAGAGGGAGGGGTTAATGTATGCCTGGTGCTTACTGACGTGTGTGGGGGGAGGTGACTGAGTGACACAGGGACAGATCACAGGTTCAACTATGCTGAACCCTGCAATCTGACCCTGCCTGTCACTTAGGAGATCCGCCCGCTTTGTTTACACAAGCGGGCGGATTTCCACACAAGATCCCCGACGATCGGGGAAGAGCGGCGATGATCACCGCCGCTCCTCCCCTGGCCCGCCTCCCGCTGTAACTGAATACAGCGGGAGCGAGCCTCCGGCGTCGCGCGCGCCACCCACAAGGGGAGGAGTCCAGCGACGTAGGTCTATGTCGCTGGACGATAACGAGCCACATTGCCGCAGTAGCAGCAATGTGAGCGGGGGTAAAGTGGTTAAGGAATGAATGGCTGAGCTGAGCTGAGCCCAGAGTTGGGTTTTGAACAGAAAGTTTAGGTAGGCCCTCTCACTACATAATTGATAAATCAGAAGATTGTACTCTGTACAGTATATTGTTCAATCATTTAGCAAAACATGTGGTCAGCATTTAAAGTGTTACTAAACCCACAACAGTAAAATCAGTCTGTATATGCAGTAAAATGTGCTTGTTATACTCACTGTGGAACCTAAGGGACTAATCTTATGCATTGTGTAAAAAGGCTGTTTGATCCTGTATGCACATATCCTCCTCTTCTTGCATTGTTCCCATATCATGTCCAGATAAGGCAGAGTAATTGGAGTCAGGCTGCACATGCTCAGTTTGGTGTGTATTGTTAAAGAGGTTTTTTTTTTCTTGGTAAAGTGCATGTGATCAGTACAGGGCAAATCAGCACTGTTTAGACAGAGGCTCATGCATCCTGATAGGATAGCTTAGTGCAATATGAAAACTCTTCCTACAAGCTTTACTAGGAACTGATAAAAGTCACAAGACTGCTATATACTGCTGATGAGAAAAGGTATTTAGCAGTTTATATTTACTAAAATAATTGCATTTCCATGTTCTGTGTACTGTAGGAGACCGGATATAGTGAATGCAGGCTCCTGGGTTTAGCAACACTTTAACTTTGAGATTTATCAATGTTGATTTAATAAATAAAAATGAATGTTTGGCTCAATTACTGTTGACTGGTAAACAATACTAGACACTGGGGAATAAGATATTTTAGGGATTGGTGGAATTTTTTTTAATTTCATTTATTAACTACTTCCTGTCCGCGCTATAGCCGAAGTATGGCTGCAGCGCAGACTCGAATTTCCGGGAGGCCGCCTTTAAACGGCCTCCAAGATACAGGTTCCCCGCGCGTTCCCGCGAGCGCGCATCGGGGAAAATCTGTGTCGGCCGTGTCCCTTGGACACAGCCAATCACAGATCGTGGTAAATGGCCAATCACAGCGGCCATTTACCACTTGATCGGCCCATGCAATGAGAGATGATCTCATATGTAAACATATGAGATCATCTCTCATCGCCAGCGCTCCTTCCTCACACGGAGACTGCAGTGTGAGGAAGGAGCAGAGCCGATCAGCCGTCGGGGACACAGAGGAATGTAATCAGGGCACTGATCACCAGTGCCCTGATTACACAAGGTAAAAAACATACAAAAAGTGCCCACAGTGCCCGCCATCAGTGCCCCCCATCAGTGCCCACAATCAGTGCCCATAGTGCTGCCAGTCAGTGCCCATCAGTGCCTGCTCATCTAGGCACTGATGAGCACTGACTGGCAGCACTATGGGCACTGAGTGTGGGCACTGATGGTGCTGCCCATCAGTGCTCATCAGTGCCGCCCATCAGTGCTCATCAGTGCCACCCATCAGTGTCCATCAGTGCCATCCGCCAGTGCCCATCAGTGCCGCCTATCAGTGCCCATCAGTGCCGCCCGTCAGTGCCACCTCACAGTGCCCAGCAGTGCCACCTCTCAGTGCCACCTCACAGTGCCCAGCAGTGCCACCTGTCAGTGCCACCTCTCAGTGCCCAGCAGTGGCGCATATCAGTGCCGCCTATCAGTGCTCATCAGTGCCGCCTATTAGTGCCGCCTATCAGTGCCGTCTATCAGTGCTCATCAGTGCGGCATATTAGTACCTCCTCATCAGTGCCCATAAGTGCCACCTCATCAGCGCACATCAGTGAAGGAGAAAAATTTATTTATTTTTAAAATTTACTCGCAGAAAATAAGAAAAAAATTTTTTTTTTCAATATTTTCTGTCTTTTTTCTTTTTTTTGTAAGAAATAAAAAACCCAGAGGTGATTAAATACCACCAAAAGAAAGCTCTATTCGTGTGAAAAAAATGATAAAAATGTCATATGGGTACAGTGTAGAATGACCGCGCAATTGTCATTCAAAGTGTGAGAGCACTGAAAGCTAAAAATTGGGCTGGATGGCAAGGGGGTTTAAGTGCATAGTAGGCAAGTGTTTAAACACTATTGACCAAAACAAAATGTTATCACTTTTTTTTTTTTTTTCAATTAGGGGTTTCAGTAAAGTCTCCTGCAGCTTCCTACCAGCAATAAGTTGCAAATTATAAATTGCTAATGAAATGCTTTGGCTTGGATGCCTATATTAGGTTTTCTGTGGATGCTATCTATAATCTCAGTAAATATAGTTAACACTGCTAGATCTGCCATGTTTTGGCATGTCAATGAAGTAAACCTGTGGCAAGGCTGGGGACACACAAGTATTCATACTTTCTTAACAAGCAGTAAATGAGCTTTACAGTAAACCCTCCCTGGCCCCTGTTGCTGCAGAGGCTGTGGGACACTTTATCCTCAGATTCACAGCTAAAGCACTGACCTTGTTCAAATCACCTCTTTCTTCAGCTCAGCTCCCCTTGCTCTCCCTCCTTCTCTGTGTTTACTTTAGAGCAGGGGTCTCCAGACTTTCCAAACAAAGGACCAGTTTACTGCCCTTCAAATTTCAGGGGGGGGGGGCAGATTGTTGCCAGTGGAAGTAGAAAATGCCCTGACATAAGAGGGCATAAACAATGCCATGAGTTTAGTGGTCAGTGGGAGTAAAAAAAAATGACATCATTGTTATTAGTGGGAGGAATAGTTTCCCGTTATTGGTGTCAATGGAAGGAATAATGCGCCATAAATGGTGTCAGTGGAATGGTGCCCCATTATTGGTGTCAGTAGACAGAATAATGTCCCATCATTTTGTGTCAGTGGGAGGAATAGTGCCCTATTATTAGTGTCAGTGGAATAGTGTCCCATCATTGGTGTCCGTGGGAGGAATAGTGCCCTATTATTAGTGTCAGTGGAATAGTGCCCCATCATTGGTGTCAGTGGGAGGAATAGTGCCCCATCATTGGTGTCCGTGGGAGGAATAGTGCCCTATTATTAGTGTCAGTGGAATAGTACCCCATCATTGGTGTCAGTGGGAGGAATAGTGCCCCATCATTGGTGTCCGTGGGAGGAATAGTGCCCTATTATTAGTGTCAGTGGAATAGTACCCCATCATTGGTGTCAGTGGGAGGAATAGTGCCCCATCATTGGTGTCCGTGGGAGGAATAGTGCCCCATCATTGGTGTCCGTGGGAGGAATAGTGCCCTATTATTAGTGTCAGTGGAATAGTACCCCATCATTGGTGTCAGTGGGAGGAATAGTGCCCTATTATTAGTGTCAGTGGAATAGTGCCCCATCATTGGTGTCAGTGGGAGGAATAGTGCCCTATTATTGGTGTCGGTGGAATAGTGCCCCATCATGGGTGTCCGTGGGAGGAATAGTGCCTCGTATCACTGAAGGGATAATGACCCAAGGGCTAGATAAAGGTCAAATCTGGCCCACAGGTCACAGTTTGGAGACCCCTGCTTTAGAGATTAATAGGCAGGAAAACTCATAACTTACTGCTGGCAGGGATGAGCAGGGGTAGCTGAGTTGTACTTAACTGCTTCAGTTGTAAATTTTAAGAAGAAATTGCTCCACAGTGCCATTGGCTTCAAACTTTTTTTTTTTTTTATAAAACTCATTTACTGTTTTTGAAAAAATAGATAAGAACTCGATTGTCCAAAGCAACCACTTGACCATATGATCCTATTGCAATAGATCAGTTAAGCTGAAAAGTTTCATTCACTTTTCAGTTGATGAAGAAAGATCCTTTTCAGCTTGTTGCTTCTTTATAAACAGCAACTGGCAGATCATCCACGTTCACCAAACCGTGGACATGCACATCCGACACTTTCCAAAAATTATCCAAGGATTTGATCGATCATTTCTATGAGATCAGATGTCAGCTCTGCTGCAAAAAATGTATTAATCCCATAACAATTGCCTATACAAAATATTGTACTGTAGATTAATGTTGATACTAAAAAACAGTCTGCACATTTGCAATAGTTTGTCCATGTTCTCTAAGGGTTTGTTCACATGTGAGGTTGGTGAGAGATAAAACCCTGTGGTTGAGCCATGCTTTTACTGCCCCCCCCCCCAACTGCTACCTCTTTTAGCTGCAGAGGCAGTGACAGGGGGTATACACATGCTGTGTCAAGTATTATACCCCCTGTCACTTTCATTAAATTAATGGGGCTGCTCAGCAAGTGTCCCACAACTGTGTGCAATGCACATAGTTGCAGAGTGCTAGTGCAGAGATTAAGGGTTTAGAGCAGGTGGTAACAAAGCACCTATCTCTGAAAAGTGATCCAATGGCACATTGCTCTTAAGAGAGCACCACACATGTGAACGAGCCCTTAGATATCAGTCGTTTTTGCTTGTCTATTTTTACGATTCAAGATAATCAAATGATCAAACCTGCTACATGTGCACATTTCCTGTAGGTGTCAATATTGTTTGACATGTTTTGAACTCGATTGACCTATCTAGTAGATAAAATTGTTACTGTTTATGGAAAGATCTGTCATACAAAATTTGGCAAGAATGATGTCAAGTCCATCATTTTCAGTTTAAGTTTTATCATTATGGCTATTAAAGGGCTTTTCATGTCTACTCCCAGTTATAGAAAACTGCCCCCTGTTATAGAAAACCCCCCTGTTATAGAAAACAGCAGCACTCCATTCATTTTATGGCAATGTGTCACTAAGCAGCTGTGTAGATTCCACCACATGCAGAGCTGCTTGGCTTCTTTTGGCATTAGGCTGTCTAGCCATGGAAAACTTCCTTATGAAATAGCAACCTTGAGCAACTTGGTAGAGATAACCATAGGCATTAAATTGATATTTACTGTTCTCTTTAAATTTTAATGTCCATAGAATTAGCCTTTAAAAATACTCTAGGAAAACATTTGTTGAGTGCAAAGGCTGTAGGCTAGATTTTTCACCAGCTGGCCTCTTGCTGCCTCAGAAAAATTAGACAAACTCGATATAATAGACAGACTCAGAACTAGACTTGAAAAACTTAACAAACAGTAAATAAGTCATGGGGACCAGATAGCTTACACCCAAGGGTCCTTAAGGAACTCAGCCAGGTGATAGCCAGACCATTGTTCCTAATTTTTATGGACAGTCTACTGGTGGGAATGGTACCAGCTGATTGGAGAAAAGCCAATGTGGCCACCAATTTTTTAAAAAGGGCCAAGATATATCCCTGGGAACTACAGGCCGATCTATTACCCCGTATGTAGAAGTGAGCTGCCATCTAGATAAAGGAAGGTCTGTGGATGTGGTGTATCTGGATTTTGCAAAGACATTAGATACAGTTCCCTACAAACGTTTACTGTACAAATTTAGGTACGTAGGCAAGGACCATAGGGTGAACACCTGGATTGAAAACTGGCTTCAGGGGTGAGTCCAAAGGGTGATGATAAATGGGGAGTACTTGGAATGGTCTGGTGTGGAAAGTTGGGTCCCCCAAGGATCTGTCCAGGGACCAATCCTGTTTAATTTATTCATAAATGATCTAGAGGATGGGATAAACAGCTCAATCTCTGCGTTTGCGGACAATACTAAATTAAGCAGGGCAATAACTTCTACACAGGATGTGGAAACCTTGTAAAAAGACCTGAACAAAATAATGGGGTAGGCAACTACATGGCAAATGAGGTTTAATGTTGGAAAATGTAAGGTAATGCATGTGAATGCCAGAAATACAAACAAGTTACTCACTAGGGGGAGAACCTTTGTGGGAATCTAAGATGGAAAAGGTCCTGGGGGTCCTAGTAGATGACAAGCTCAGCAATGGCATGCAAGCAAAGCCAACAGAATACTGGCATGTATAAAAGAGGGGATCCACTCCAGAGATAAATAGATAATTCTCCCACTCTACAAGACTCTGGTTTGGCCGCATCTGGAGTATGCCGTCTAGTTCTGGGCACCGGTCCTCTGGAAGGATGTGCTGGAACTGGAGAGAGTCCAGAGAAGGGCAACAAAGCTAATAAAGGGAATGGAGGACTTCAGCATTGAGGAAAGACTACAAGCATTGAACTTATTTTCTCTGGAGAGGAGAGGCTTGAGAGAGGATATGATATCAATGTATCAATGTACAAATACCATACTGGCGACCCTAGCATAGGGAACAAACTTTTCAGTGAAAGGGAATATAAAAGGATACAGGGCCATTCACTCAACTAAAGAAAAGCAGTTTAACCTTAATCTGCGTAAAGGGTTCTTTACCGTTAGAGCAGTAAGGATGTGGAATTCTCTTCCACAAGCAGTCGTATCAGCAGGGAGCATTGATAGTTTCAAAAAACTATTAGATGGGCACCTTAATGACCACAACATACAGGGGTGTACGATGTACTATTGACAGCAAACACACACACACCCTCATCATAGGTTGAACTGGATGGACTGGTGTCTTTTTTCAACCTCACTAACTACTGTATGTAACTATGATATGCTCACAGCCTTTTTCTGACATTTGTTGTTTACAAGTTAAAATCAGTATTTCTGCTAGATAATTACTTAAAATCCCCAAACATTACTATTTTTTTTAGCAGAGACCCTAGAGAATAAAATGATGACCGTTAAAATTTTTCATGTCACACAGTTTTTGCTCAATGGTTTTTCAAATGCAATTTTTGGGGAGAAAATACACTTTAATAAATGTTAAAAAAAAACATAACATATACCTCAATTTCTTTGTATAATATGTGTATAATATAAAAAAATATATGTATTCCGCGTAAATAGATATCTAACATGTCATGCTTCAAATTGCACACGCTCGTGGAATGGCACCAAACTATGGTACTTAAAAATCTCTATAGGCGACGTTTTAGAAAATTTCTACAGATTACCCGTTTAGAGTTACAGAGGGGGTCCAGTGCTAAAATGAATATTCTCGCTGAGACGTTCGGGACGATACCTCACATGTGTAGTGTAAGCACCGTTTACAAATTTGGGTGTGACCTACGTATGCGTTCATTACTATACGTGGGGACAGGGGCATTTTAAACATTTACATAATTTATTTTACTATATATATATATATATATATATATATTTTTTTTTTAATAAACATTTTATTGAGAACTTTTATAGACATACATGTAAGGTTACAAAGAGTGTATAAAAACTCAATTGTATGGTAAGCAGCGCTCAAGTACCAATAAGTGTCAGAACTGAAGGTGTTAGTACTCCCCATAGAAAAATGATACCTCAGAATCCCTCGGCCGGATCACGGTCGACAGGTGGACCCTGCAATTGAAATTAGGGGGGTCCCCAGGCACATGATCGGGGGGTCAGGCACCCCTAGAGGGAGCACACTGTGCCCAAGACCCCCGAGCATGCCCCCGAGGAGGTTGAAAGAGGACCAACCTAGGGACACAATGATCGGGGAGGGGGGGGGGTTATGCCGATAAGTAAGCCGGGGAGGGCTGGTACAAAGATAAGGGCAGATGGTTAACTGGCGGTTCCTATTAGCATGTTACTACAATACTACAGGAGGTGAGGGAGAGGCATAAGGGTAGGACGCTGGGGTAGGGACGACGAGACTTTACTATATTTTTTACTTAAAAAAAAAAAATTTTGATCACTTTTATTGCTATTGCAAGGAATGTAAATGTCCCTTGCAATAACAATACAGCATGACAGGTCCTCCTTGTGCAGAGATCTGAGGTCTAAAAGGCCCCTAATTAGGGTTGTCACCTCATCCCTTTAAACCAGGACACATTTATTACACAGGTTCTGAGGCTAATATATTGCACATAAGGCACTGTGAGTTTAATAACCACCTTAATCAGCCACAGAACCTGTGTGATTAATGTGTGTCCTGGTTTAAAGGATTGAGGTAGCAACCCTACCCCTACTCTCTCCTCTATACTTAAAAGCAAAAAAAGTTTTAAAACGTTTTTTTCTAAATCTTTTATTTAAGAAAAGGAAAACATGTTTACATGGCTCGAGAACTAGAAGTGACGTCAGCGTTGCTCAGGTCCTCCAAGGGCATAGGGATGAGCAATGGCCAGCTTACCATTGCTTATCTCTATGGGAAAACCCTGCTGAAGCCAGATGGTTTCCGCTCAGCAATCGGTAACATAACCCATGAACTACCAGGAAGCGGCGAAAAGAGGAGGCACCCCTCCCGCTGCTTCTAAAAGTGATCCAGTGGCAAATCCGCTGCAGGGACCAAATTTATCTGAAAGCCCACCATCTGAGGGAAAATAAAATACCAGGGTTATGGCATCTAGCTGCAGCCATAACCTTGATATTTAACGTCAAAATCATGACATAAATTTCCAGTTAGGCGGTCGGCAAGTAGTTTTGTTTGCACTTATATGTGCGTGGCTATAGAGAAAGAGATTAGAAGGTACCTGAAGAGGTAATCTCAGGACATTTACCTCTGTACAAAATTCTGACAACTTAAGTTTGCAACTGTTGTTACCATAATGAGTAACCAGAAACATGGCAGAAAAAAATCCTAAAATAAAAACTTACATATTATCGAGAACAGCATGGAACAGGAATGAGACATCCTTCCAGAGATAGACATACTGCTTGTGCAATTTATGTTCGTGCTTCGAGATTCAGACAGGCAATCAGGCCTGTCTTGGGCAGCCATGTGGGGCCATGTGGATAAAAATGAGGCGTTTGTTATCTAGGCCCATCTTTAGGGAACAAGACGCCAATGGGATGCTAAATAGATATGAGTAGTTTCAGAAGAAGAAACAGAAATTGTAGAAGTTTTTTTTATAATGAAAGAGTTAACTATCTCTATAAGTGAAAAGTAATTTTAATTTTAAATCTGTGTTCTATGCACCTCCTAATCCTGCTGGCCCCATTACAATATTTTAAAAAGAAAAATCACATGTAGGTATTTCCGACGCACTCATGCTGGCTGAAAAATAATAATCCTGGTGTGCCTTGTGCCCACTGTGACAATACAACTGTAAAGTGGAAAAAGGCAATAAGAGAAAAAAGGGCAAAGAGAGGTATTCCAGACTGGATACAGCTGGAACAGTACATTATGCAACATGTCTTTACATTGTCCCTCCATTTCCATGCAAGGTTGAATTGTAAAGGAGGCATGATGTTCTTTGCCTGCTTTTTGAGACAGAGATAGGGACCAAAATTTAACAACATGTAATTCTTTTCTTCAAAAGATGAAGATGGGACTACAGGCAAACAGAACAAAAGGGAAACTATGGAAAGAAAAAAAAAATTATATAAATGCTCAGTGCAGAACAAATGGCATATTGAATTGGAAAATGGGACTAGGAACCGAGGCAAAGCAGAACAAATTAGCAGGTATTGGAAAAATACTTAGGTCGGATGGCACCATGAGCATACTGTATATAGTACAAGTTAAAGTGGGGTCCAAACAGTTCAGGATATGATGTAACAGGTGTGATACTTCCATTGGATTTTTAATTTCCATTTAATATAGCTGCTATTAACAGAACACAATATATATTTCAGCTAACACTTTGTAGCTTTTATTTTTATTCAATGTTCTTTACTGGCACTTACTGTATTCCTGTGGGCAAAGTGCTACCACAGCCACATGTCTACTTTCCTAGAATCAAGCAATTCTTCTTTTGAAATTCGTCAGCATTTCCAAGACATAAGCCATGTCAGGAGAAGGTTTATCTCACGCAGCCGTTTTCAAAAGAAGTGGGTCAAGATCTTATGCCTATGGTAGCATGAGATGCTCGCCGGTCAACTATTTTTGAGGAGAAGCATTAGGTTTTAATGTTAGTAAGCTTTATTGGATTGCAAATCTTCCACTCAGTGAGTGTGGCCATAACCACAACTACTTCTACCCTGTCCAATGACATACATTTGTACGCTTGGACAATATAACTTTACATAGCAATCTGCAGAGTGTTTAGGTTAAACACAATCGGATTTTACTTTCACCACTTGAGAATATCTCTATTGCTGGAATTTGGTACATTCTTTAAAAAAAGGTTTCTCTAAATCAGCCTTTTTCAACTAGGATGCCCAGGCACCATGGGGTGCCTTCAGGTGCCTTCAGGGGTGCCTTGGCAAAATAACTAGAAATTGCCCACAATATTGTATACAAGTGGGCGGTTCAAGCCTGCCTATTAGTTACATAAAGCCTTACGTTTTAGTTGTGCACCATTACATCTTTCCAGCTGCCAGTGTCCTAAGCACCAATGACATCATCGGTTGATAAGGAGGATGTTGGGCACTTGCACAGCATCCTTGTTTGCCCCTCCCCGGCCCCTCTCCTTCAGCTCTGGGGTCACATTAGTTGAGGGAGGAATAGAAACTGAGGGAGAAGAGAAACACTGGAATACTAATCAGTACCAAAGTGTGCAAAGGTGTGTTTGCTTTGGAAGGATAGATGATCTCTAAAGTTGGGTGCCCTATGCGTGTGGTTGTTACGGCGTTATTTAAAACTATTAGTTTCGGTTTTTAAACTTTGGAATGGGGTGCCTCAAGATTGTGCGGACCTTCAAAGGATGCCTTGACTAAAAACAGGTTGGGAAACGCTGCTCTAAATTACTGGTGTCAGAAAACTGGACTAATAATGCACACTAGTCATGACCATAAGTCTTTCAGACCTCTGTTTAAGATTCTATCTACCAAGATGCAAAGCCAAATTATTTTTTATGCTGTTATTGTATGCTGAATATACATTTATTACAGACCTCTTTTTGGGGAATAGTGATTAGACTTTATTTTTTTTTTTTATATTTTACCTAATTTTGCAAACAAAACAATCTTTGTTTTGGCCAAATATTAAGTTTATATGATTAACTAATTCCCTGAGAGATCAAGATAAAATTAATTGTTATATACAAGCACACTTTTTCCACTGGTGAAGTGGATGCAGTCTATCTGCATTAGTGAAGTGTATTTGTCTCCATATGTTACTTGAATTATTCTAAGGGTTTGATATACTGAAGAGTAGGAAATGTTCACATACCTATCTGTTCTCTCAGCTTAATAAATAAATGAACTGCCTCCCATCGGCCTCATGTGCTGCCCATGGCACCGGACACAGCAGATGACAGATCAGTGTACCCAGCCGATGCCGGTACTATATGATCACTGTGACCACAGCAAATCACATGGCAATTTTACACAATGCATTTCTTCCATTTACTGTATAACATTCATTATCTACTATTGTGTTGATCTCTGTAAGGCCCCTTTCACACTTGTGCGACCTAAAAGTCGTGCGATTTTACAGCGATTTTGTTGCCTCTATTTTACTGTGATTTTGCAGCGATTTTGACTAAACTTGAAGCAATGCCTATGTCTTTGGACCTCAAAACTCATTAAGATTGGCCAAAAGTAGTGCAGGAACTACTCTGTAGTCGTTGCGACTTGAAGTCATACAGATATGAACGTTATACAGAAAGAAAAAGGGGGCTAATGGGACTTTAATTGAGGTCAATGCTGTCTCAAATAATCCAATCAAAAAGAGATGATAACAAAATAGGGTTTATTTATTGCTACATGATGAAAGACAATCACGCAGCATATGTCAATAAAATAAGACAAAGTAATCAAAAATGAATCAAAAAATAAACAATAGGGGCACGGACATGGATCAAATAGAAAAACATATATCAAATCATGCATATATCCAAATCATATCCAAATAAATATATATAGGCAGATAAAAAATATCATACAATGGCACAAATATACATACCCATTACATAATACATGATTGATATTCAAGTCAAAAATCCATATGAGAATATAAAAATTCTGTATAACCAATAGGTCATCCTTTTTCCCATAAGTATTCCCTGATCCGTGTCCTGATCAGTGTGGACATTACATAGCTCTACGCATTTCATGGAAATCGCATCCACTCTTCAAGAGCTTTATAAAGGCAATCTATGAATAGAGACTGATTAGTCAACTGAGCACAAATCTAACTTAGTTGTGAAAAATTTACCAATAAGTTCAGAAAATTCATATCAAAAGATCTAGAAGTTTAATTCTCACATATGGATAGAAAAAATTGACAAATATCAACCAGAAATTTTCTACGAAATTTCTGGGATTCAATCATGTAGATAGATTTGTTATCCAATGCTAGGATGCACGTTGTGGGTATACGCCTGATCCGGGGCTGAGGCGAGTATGCGCCAGACGGTCCAATAGGGGGGAAGAAGGAAGAGAAAAACAACCCCAAGGAGAGGATGGATGTTAGGTCAATGATTTCAATACTTATATGACCACATGTTCTGTGCAAGAAAAATTATTATTATATATTAAACATGTTATGAATGTGTATAATCTTAAAGAATTTTGGTCAAAGGGTATTGAAGATGTGTAAAAAAGACCAGTTAGGGGGAGTATAAACACCCAAAGTCACATATGAACAATATCAGGTGAGAGAATTCAAGATAGGAGAACCAGAAAAGGAAGGGGGACTCAGATGCCGGTGCCAACAAAAGATAACCACGACAGAAGAAAAAGAAAAACAAACATAAAACCCATGGTGCAGCAGTAAAGAATACACATGCATGGTGAAAAGAGAGGAATCTTACCGATTGTATTATGAAGATAACCACAAAAAGTGCTAGCCAAGAAAAATATCAAGTAGAGGCAGGACATAAAAGGGATAAGTGAGCATGCTCATCAGTGTATATATCCTGGGGATTTGCTGGTGTCTCTCCACCTGAGCCGCTGGGAGAGTCTCTGGAGTGATCGGTTTCCGGCAATTGCCGCAATCTGCCCCGGTCCCCAGAATTATACACTGATGAGCACGCTCACTTATCCCTTTCATGTCTGTGTATTCTTTACTGCTGCACCATGGGTTTTTATGTTCATTTGTTTTTCTTTTTCTTCTGTCGTGGTTATCTTTTGTTGGCACCGGCATATCTCATTTGAGTCACCACGGATTTTGCTGAGTCCCCCTTCCTTTTCTGGTTCTCCTATCTTGAATTCTCTCACCTGATATGGTTCATATGTGACTTTTGGTGCTTATACACCCCCCCCCCCAACTGGTCTTTTTTACACATCTTCACTACCTTTTGACCAAAATTCTTTAAGATTATACACATTCATAATACGTTTAATATATAATAATAATCTTTCTTGCACAGAACACGTGGTCATATAAGGTATTGAAATCATTGACCTAACATCCATCCTCTCCTTGGGGTTGTTTTTCTCTTCCTTCTTCCCCCCATTGGACCGTCTGTCGTATACCCACCTCAGCCCCATATCAGGCGTATACCCACAACGTGCATCCTAGCAATGGCTAACAATTCTATCTACACTATTGAATCCCAGACATTTCGTAGAAAATTTCTGGTTGATATTTGTCAATTTTTTCTATCCATATGTGAGTATTAGACTTCTAGATCTTTTGATATGAATTTTCTGAACTTATCGGTGTATTTTTCACAACTAGGTTAGATTTGTGCTCAGTTGACTAATCAGTCTCTATTCACTGAATAGTGGGCCTGGAGCATGGTGAATACATTTCTAGGTCTGCAATGGGTATCTGGTCTAGTAAGATATTAGGGAGTCCCACTACAGTGGCCTCCAGCAGAACTCAAATAGAGGGATTCTTCCCTTTCTCCATGTCACCTAGAACAAGGAGAAATTAGAAGGATTGAGGCCTTGAGTTTTCCCTGAATTGTTTAGGTAGGGTCAGTTTGTGTTCAATGCCTGCCTTGCCTCATTCAAGAAAGGCAGCTCTAGAGTTTATATAGGAGATAGACCTTGACATACCTCAAAAAAATAATTCTTATAGGCTTCCTTCACTTTCACTGCAAGTATTTCCAGGTCAGCTCAAATAGGAAAAGATTGCAGCTGTTGAACGTGAATGTTAGAAACCTCTAGTCCCAACCTAATCTCACACCCTGGGTAGGTTACCCAGTGTTGAAGTGCTGGTAAGGAGGTAGGCAGAGTTTCTGCTGCATGTTTGGATGCCTTGTGCACACAGGATGGCTTTTTCTGACATTGAGTTGTTGGGTAGTGTCACATACGTGTTCAGAGGCCGGAGTGCTGAGAGGGCTCCCCTTGTGGCTAAGTGCAGAATACCCTAGGAGGTAGTACAGGGGATACAGTGCCCAAAGAAGCATGGGTTGCCAGTTGTTATAGTCTGCTGCAGAGCTGAGCACCGGATGGCAGCTAGAACAGGCAGGATGCTCTGTAGGGCAGGTGTCCCTAGCAGTTCCGGGCATACTTGGCAGCAGGGCAAGCAGGAAGCAGAACCAGAAGCTGGGCCAAGGGTCATACATGGTGTATCAGTCAGGAGCATAGGCAGGAAGCAAAACTGGAACAAGCCAGGGTCATACACTGGTAAACTGATAATAGCAGAGTCAGTGAGCCAAGCTGAGGTCAAACACAATGGATCAAGCAGTAGCAAGTCAGAAGTTCAAGCCAAGGTTCAGAGCCAGGAATCAAGGTGAGGTCCAAGATCAGGATGCACAAGGCACAGGAAACACAGGGGGGTTGATGATCATCCAGCACTTAGTGGTTGCTGCTGCTAGCTTTAAATAAACCACTGAGCGCCAGGATCTGTCACACGTTGCGTGCGACTGGCACATATAGCTTCTTGACCGTTCTTGCCCGTGTGCGCATGCGCATTAGCATTGGCGAATGTCTATTTGCCAATGCGCGATTCTGATGGCTATTGACAGACATGCCAGTTCTTCTGTGGATTCTTCTCTGACAGGTAGAGGTGAAGAATACACTTATCACAGGTGTCAGAGAGTTGGAGTCAGTGTTTCTGACCTTCTCTTCCTAATCTTTGCAGATAGCAAGTAACTTAGTGACTGCATAGAAGGAGAGGAGCACCGCAATATGTGTTCTCACAACTTGGCAGTGCTTTTCCCCCCACAGCCCTGTGTTTTGGTTCAAGGTTGGGCTTTCATTTTGAAAATGTTGGGATGTATATTATTCCTTTTAAAACTGACATTACTTGGCAAGTGTACAAGCACAGAATTTTGTATTTTTAATTCTCAGTGATTGTTGGTGAATAGTATCCTTAAATAAGTATAAGTAATAATCTTTCTGCTTATTCTTACAAAGGTATATTTCATCCTTTTTGGCAAAATCCTAGCATATTTTCATTTGGGCATAAAAAGTTATTTGTTCTGTAAAGAAACTGAAATATGTAATTATGCTGTGTACTGCTGAATGTACAGTATGCAAAGCCTTCTTGTGCCAGACCACACTGCTAGCTCAGCACTCCCTATTTGAAAGGGGTTCTATATATCCAAATTGTTTGATTGTGTTCTGAAAACAGACATATTAAAACAATATCTTTTAGGAAGCATGCTGCTTCTTTAAATGTGTGTATAATATATAGCTAAAACATAAAACAAGTGCTGTGTTTTATTGTATTGAAAGCAGGGCTTTTTTTCAGCGGGAACGCGGGGGAACGCAGTTCCGGCACCTCCGATGGGTGCTGGAGGATCTACTGATGCTGGCTGCTGGGAGATCTATTGTTGCTGGAGGGGATACATTTTTGCATGGCAATTTATTGTTGCTGGTGGAGGATCTTTTGATACTGAGGGTTAATTATTGCTAGAAGGAATCTACTGTTTAGGGAGGGGTCTGCTGTTGCTGGCTGCTAGAGAGTCCATTGATGCTGGCTGCTGGGAGATCTTTTGCTGCTTCTGAGGGGTCTATTGCTGCTGGGGGGGGGGGGGGCGTCTATTGCTGCTGGATCTATTTTATTGCTTTTCTTGTTATCATAACCAAATTCTATACATTCCAATACAAAATTAAACTTGGCTCTATATTCTCTAAAAGTGGCTGTACTGGAAGCTGGGTAGGGAGTGGAACCAAGGGTCAGTGCTCGGAGGTTGGAAGGGGTAGAACCAAGGGTTAGTGCTCGGAGGTGGGTAGGGGGTGGCGATACAAAGTAACTTAAAAGGTGGAGTTCCTGCACCTATTCTCTGAGAAAAAAAGCCCTGATTGAAAGTACATATATACAGTCCCTCTGTGGTTTCATTTTTAGTCTCTGATTTTTTACACACTAACATTTTTTAGGCTTTTTTTTTATTAAATTTTTCTATTAATTCAATGTCAAAAATACCCCCCAAAATACTTTTGCTGTATTGGTGAATACCTTCATCAGGTAGTGTAATAGAAACAACGTTTTAATATATCAGGAATCAGAACAAGTGGCAGAATAAAAATATTTCCTATCTACAATAACACTAGTAGTTTAAAAATGACCACAGGTCTAAAGTAGAAAAATGAAAAAAAAAAAAAAAACCCCAGGTGAAATTACCTGCAACAAAAGCCTTTTTTTCCCAACAAAAATAATATATCACTTTAGTACTGTAAGTAACAATAAAGTTGTCGGCAGATCAATAGGACTATATCTTAAAGTGTTTGTTACCCCAACACTTCATATTCCTAATATGTGTCTGCTGTACCATGTACTTGTATGAGAAAATATCCTGTTCACCTTGTATTGCTTCCTTTATGTAAAATCCCTGGTGTTCCCGCTAGTCCCTCTGCTTTCCTACTAAAAGCAGACCATACTAAGCAGGAGCACACACCATGGTCAGTTCTCTAGCTATGCTGGGAACTCACTCAGTGTCTACTCCAATGGTCAAACTTGTCCTTGCACAACCCCACTGCACATTCTCTGGTAAGCTCAGTGTGATGCCGATTTTCCTCCCCCCACCTCTTATGAAGCTGAGAACAGAGGGAATGTGATCATAGATAAAAAAGGGAAAAAGAGTATTGATCGTGTTTTTTTTTTTTTTTTTATGTATCTATACATAAATGTTTTGCCTTTTATTTATATTTTAAACCAAATGGGTTGTTTTATAAAATGATCAATTACAAATTCTTTACCTATTGTAAGGGGTTAGCTCGGTAGCGGGTGTGGGTGACCCCTTGGGTGGGTTCGTTACACAGAGAGACAGCCGAGGAGTGGTTGAAAACAACGGTCTATGGTTTATTCTTCCAATTTGCTGGAAACAAGTGCAAGCATCCAAACAGCATAAATCAAACAAACATAAAATAAACCCTGGCCAATTGGGGTGTCTACCTTCACAACACAGGAACCTACCTATGGTGTCTGTCCCAACCTACTGCTGGGCAGACACTGCTGGTCATACAGCAGAAAACCAATAGTCTATTTGTTTTCTTTTCACACAGAAAAAGTCAACATCACCTCACCTTCAGAAGTCTCTCAGCTCACTGCTCTCCTTAACGCACAAAGCCTCAGGATGCAGCAATCAGTAGTCATCCTCTGGATAACTTATAGAGGCCTTAATTGCCTCATTCTGAATCGCTGAAGCTTTCCAACATCCTTAAACCTTTCTGGCTATCTCTGCAGCTGACACCTGATAGTAATTGGTGAATTGTCTAAACAAGGCAGAAATGTATCTCCCGTCTGTGACAACACCCACAGATTTACCTGACTTCCTGTCACACTATGAAAAATGTTCTGTTCTATACGGGTTAAACAAATGCTAAATTTGAAATAACAGCTACTTGTGTTCTACACAAACATATGGTGCTTGTTTTTAAAAATAACTGTAAACTGAAGACAAGGTCTCTCAAATCTCAATTGTCTGCAAAGGGTTACATTTTTCATGTAGTCATTGCACTGTGAGGTTTGAGATGTCCATAACTGAGTATGCCATGTGACACTGGGAACTTTCATAAACCGGACAGTGTGTTTGAGGATCTCAAAGAAAATTAAAGTTGTCAGTGGTCTCCTTTTGCAATGTATATGTCATGACTGGAGATAAATTAACCAATGCTCAATGCCATTTCCCTTTTCATAAGATAGCCTCAACTAGTCTGTTGTGAAAGTAGGGATTTCTTTTTTTTTTTTATTCCTAGCAAATTACCAAAACCCCTTGAATACTGTAGCTAGATTAGGGTTCATGAGTATGACAAACAGTATTTCATAATATTTTAAAAATCACATAATTGCTGTCTTAAGACAAAAGTCTGAGGACAAAATGAGTTTGGAAAATTCTCATTCAAATGTATCCTAACTGCTCCCAGTGTTTTTGCCAATAAGCTCTCTTTCTCTCAAATCAAAACCCAAGAGATGTTATATTAAGGGTAAAAATATTAGGTGAGTCTTTTGTTAAGTAATTATAACTATAATTATAATTTTAAATATCTGTCATGTTCTTGTATTCAGATTTTTGGTTAGTGGTCAACTATTTCCAGAAATGTTGTTTTCATTTCCATGTGGTTTTGTTTGTTACCTAGACTAAAGGATGTGGTAAAGTTATGCCTGTAGTAACCAAGCAGAAGGATAAGTTCTTATTTTTCTCTGGTGGACACCTTGTCAGAGTGAAAACATACATGCTGTCACGCTACAACATGTGGTTAAAGTGTAAAGGGGCAATGTGTTATTTTCCCAGAAGATATCAACCTGCCTAAAAATGTATAATTTTATGACCACCTTATATAATGAATTCTGAAAGCATTTATTTTAATATTATGTAGGTAATTTAATTTGCTTTCTTAAAGCAACCCTGTCATTAGACCAAGGCAATTGACAGGCTATCCGGTTGTACATAATAGCACATTCTGGTAAGAAGTTCCTGGGGGGGGGGACAATTTTCCTTTTGTTGTAGCAGCTTACTATTGTATAATTTGATTGTTTAGACTGCAATTAGGGTCCCTTTAAAGTGCTTCTCTAGCGAACAATATGCTTTGCAACCTTCCTATAATAAATATGTAGCGCTACCCCCTAAGGAGCTTCTAGATTGATGGATTCTTCTGCCACTCCCAGTGGCAGCTCATCCTAACTCATGCACACTCACCAAAATACCAGTAGTGTAAGGTGGGCTTCATTAAAGACAAAATCAAAGCACAGCCTGAAAAAAAAAGGTAGGCACCAATGGGCAGAGCTAACTTGCGGCCAGCATTCCGCTCCCTTCTCCTTGCAGCTTACCATCAAAGCCAGGGAAAGCAGAAGGATTCTCCATTGCAGCTTCAATAATTGGGAATTCTGTCATAAGTCATTCCAGGCATGAGTGCAGGTACTGTATATTGTGTTCAGCTGTAATTTTGCCTGGGCTGGGTGGCAGTAAATGAGCCATTAAGGAAGGGCACAGACTGCAAACAAAAACATAAAAAAATAACTTTTAAGGGTGATTTCTAACAAAAAAATTGAGTATTGAATTAAAATTCTTGAAGGTGCATCCTAGCACCAAATCAATGGCTTGTTAACTAGAAAAGTTGGGCAGCTCCTGCCCTCTGCTCAGACATGCCTTGCCTTCTGCCTTCTATCTGCTGAAAAGGATGAATGCTGTGTTATGAAGGCGGGAGAAGGAGGATACCACCTGGGATAGGACATCCAGGCTGCTAAAGCAGCCATGGTCTGGATAGGACTGTCATTCGGTGTGAGTACGGACCGAGGTCCACCATTCAGTGGCGGCTGCAATAGAGTAATCAAAAGGTAATCAAGCAATCTTGCATGTACCATATGGGTCACTGGGGAGATGGCAGCTTTTCATCTATAATGTAAAATAATTATTTAAGCTTTTTTGCGCAAGTGTGCAAAAAGGAAGCAGTCATCACATAACATTTATAACAATGTTTTAAACACTCTGCAACTAAGAGCCGGTTCACACTACTACGACTTGGGACACGACTTGTGTGCCCTCAAGTCGCCCCAAATCTCTTGTCATCACAAACTCAATGTAAATGAATGAGAGCCGTCTTAATATGCACTACTGAAGTCGCTCCGACTTCAGAAAAGGTTCCTGTACTACTTCAAGGCGACCTCTATCCGACTTGTGCACATAGACATCAATGGGAGTCGCCTCTAAGTTGGATCCTTATCTATTTTCAAGCGACTTGTTATCAGACTTTCCAGGGAGAAGAAAAAGATTAGCCAGGCATTCCCCACAGACAAAGTCGCCTATCATTTAAGTCTCTTCAAAGTAGTGCACAAGTCTCTTCCAAGTCTCTTACAAGTCTCTAAACAAGTCTCCTTAAAGTCACGCTAAAAAGTCGCTCCTTCATGGGGCGATTTTCTGGTCGCGGTAGTGGGAACTGGCTCTAATAGAAGCTGACAATCATAGGAAAGAATAATATTAGAGAAAATGCAAGATACATTTATACAGCCTGGACAAAGGCTTGGGGCATTTATTTGTTCAACTAATGTTTTTTAAATAGACCCCCCCCCCTATAGTGAGGTTAAAAATATAAATATGCCCATCAGGTAATAAAAAAAAACTTTGGAAACCTAGACCTTTGCATTTAGCATGATGCCAAAAAAAAAACCTTTTTTAACCTTTTTAACCAATTTATCTTAACAAATAATAAAAAATTGCTGATGGAAAAAAGATAACTGGTACTGGTCTAGAACTAACATTCAGCAGCCCATACTTTAGCATAACATTGTTTGAAGTGGCTATTCCTAAAATTTAAGTGCATGTGTGTACAAATATCAGCACAAAAAATATCCATTAATTTGTTGAAATATTAGTCCATAAAAACTAAAGCAAAAATTTATAGAAATCCTGACAAAAGTAATCCATACAGCCAAATTGGTTTCCCATCTCGTGATCACTTTGATACTGCCTCGGTTGTTATTGTGCCTCACCCACAGCGTGCCCATTGACAGTGGCTGTAGCTTTTAAAGTGAGACACAGCCACAAAGTACATTAAATATACTAGTTTAAAAGTTATAATAAACTGTTAAGTATAAATAAAATGCATTTTTGGTCCCAAAAAAATGTAATAAGGTGAGAACCATGCTAAACTATGCTATGCTAAATTTGGCCAGGGCATTTAGACTTCAATGACCTCTGGTCACACAAGCTCAAGTGTCTTAAGAAGTAAAGAGCATTACTGGATCAAATTAATTTATAGGTTTTTATATTTGCATTCATTGAATGTAAATTATATGAACTCCCCACATTTTCTGGGTACCTAAAAGCATGAGATATAAAACTAACTAATTGAAGGACTGTTGAACTCATTCTTGACAGTCCATGAAGGATAAATTAACACCTTCTAAGGAACTGCATTTCTATTCCTCCCATTTTATTTGTTCCTGAGTAAATGCTAAATAAATGTTGAAACAGACAGATAAATGTGTTATGCATTTCTAAATGTTTTCATGCATCGCAAAGCAAAATATTTAAAGCAGCCCATAAAATCCAGCCAGACCTACCAAGAGAATTATTTGAGCTACTGCATAATTTTTCAGTTTATTTCATACCAAGCCTGTGTTCAATTTATGAATGAATTCAGACAGCAAATTTTACATACGTGTTTACAAAGGGAAGCCTATTTTTTACGCAGAAAAGTCTCTCATCTTAAAATTATTAAACCAAAATGTACCAGAAAAAGTTTCTCAAATATTAAAAGCATAAATTTATTGGTCATAACATTTTAATCCATATGGTATAAGATAAAGTATGCCCATTCCCCACAAGCTCCCAACTAGGAAACTGGAGGGGCTCTACATCCTAAATAATAGAGAATCTCATGAAATTGTTTCTCAGGTGCTGAACATCCTTCTATTATGTGCGTTCGGGGCCCCACACTCCACACACCCTCACACCCGTGCAGCCGATGTGTCCTCATACATTTACCTTGGCTGCCTGCAGACAACAACTGGCAGTTTAAGCCATGTAAACACTTAGCCCAAAAACATGGGCCTCAGCACCTATGTGAATGAGGCCATCCTCTTTACTTGTGTTGCTGAAAGTACAATAACTCAAACAAGAAAATAAATACAGGCCAAACTGTAAATACTGGACTTTGGTGTTGCCTCAACCTAAAGCCAGCATTCCATTAAAATAAAAAGTCCACTTCTAATGTATGTGCCCCCTTCTCTAGTATAATCATAAACAGGCACAGAAAAAGGTAAATTTTATACATACCCTACCTTTCTTCCACCCATGGCACCTAGGCGAGGATAATGCCAAGCTCTTTTTAGAAAGATGCTGTGATATAAAGAGTAGCCTAAACATCACCAGAATTTGAAAAGGACTGGAATGTCTTCTTGTAAAACTTCGAGTACACGTGGTTCCCCAATATTTTCCCTGAATAGTGCCATCATGTTTAGTGATGCAGAACACAGGGATAGGGTGAGAATAAAATTTTTTTTCTTTACAGATATGTTTGTACATGCTATTGTAAGCAATTTTTACAGGCAGGGAGGGGGGACCCGGGTATTATAAGTGGACCTTGCATTGTACTGCAAGGTCTGCTTTGGAGTTTAACTCCATCCAAAACCTTTTTTGTATACTTTGGTATAAAGTAGAATAGAATTAGGGCCTTACAGTTGCAACTAAAACACAAATAGAGGAAAAAGTCTACCAAAGGAGACATCTTTTCTTAAGGCTCCGTTCACACTATGGTGTTCCGGATCGCGGGACGCCCTTGCGATCCCCATTATTTTTAATAGCACTCAAATTGCAGAGCGATTTTGACATGTTTGTCGCCCGATGAATAGCGGTAAAATCGCGCAAACAGAATCGCGGGATGCCTGTCACCCAAAAGAAGTTCTGGAAAGCCATAGTGTGAAGCTTTAAACTGGTAGCTAAGAGGGTATTTTTCTAAGTTTTTCTTAGTTCTTGATGTAGTTTTGGGAGGGAATGTAAAGGGAAATATGACCAGTGGGGCCAATGACAGAAATAAAAATCTGGCAAAAGATTTACCCTTCCTACTCCTATCCAAATCTAAAAAGAAAACTTAGACAGTGGGTTTGATTTCCAAAGGCTGTCCATTTTGTAAAGGAATTTGATCCAGACCTTAGTGGATGTGGTGAAGTTTCACTCTGCAAACCCAATCAAAGACAAGGAACATTTAAAAAAAAAAGAAAAAAAGAAAAAGCCTTGTTGCTTGCTAATGATTGTATGATTGAAGTTAACAGAACTTTACATCATTCACTAAGCTTTGGGACGAATTCCTGTGCAAAGTGAACAGATTTATAATTGCAATTAAAACCTGTTAGGATAGTTGTTACCAGAAACGGGCTTGTTTTAGTCCAGTGCTTAAGGTTGCTAATGCACAACTTCCAGAGGCAAAGCTAGTTCAGGGGTGGGCAAAAACAATGCATGATGCTGAAAAGGTGTGCCCTGACCCCAAATGTTTACATTGTTTTAACAGCAACAACTGTGCTTTCATCAAGCAATACTAGGTCTGCTTTGACCAGCAGAAGTAGCACCTTAAAGGACCTTAATTACATCCTTGTCCTTGTGTTTGAATGGGAAAAAAATTGCCCAGTAGCACCACAGTCTGCTGCAATGGTTTGCAAGGTTTTTTTTTTTCAGCACTTAAATGCATTATTTTAAAACATGCAAAAAGGCTACAAAATGTGCACAAAAAAAGCTTCATATCACTTCACCTTCCCTGCACTCCCTATATCCTTATTGTTTTCCAAAAATCTTAGAATGTTATACTTTAGGAGTGGTTTGATAGAAACTAGCAATCATTCATCAGCAAAATGTACGTGAACATAAACTGCACCACAAATGTGAGGCATTACTTTGATAACTCTCAACTAGAGTTGGACGAACGGTTCGCCCCCAGCATATGTTGGGACTGAACATTGACTGTTCGCCCGTTCAGCGAACATCTGAGTTGTGGGGGGCGTTTGACCATTTGTTCAGTCTGCCCAATGCCCCACAATGCATTGCGCTTCTGCACAGGGCATTGGAGGCCCTAATTGGCTGAAGCAATGAAAGCTTTGCCCAATCAGGGCACATAGTACTGTCAGAACCATGATTGGATACTATCATGATGACTCTCTCCAATCATGGCTCATTGCTCTTAGTCCCACCCCACACTATAAAAATATCCTTCCCATAGCAGCCATGTACAGTGTGATATTGGCGTAGAGAGATAAAACAGGGCTCTGTTCAGTGCTGCTAGCGAGTTAATGTGCTATAGTGTGCTATGTTGATTCTATTGTGAGTGTGAAGTATCAGTTTAGTGTGAATATAGTGATAGTTCAGCGTGACTGTAGTGTGACCATTAATTTTTGCTTTAGTGTCAGTTTAGTGTGAATATAGTGATAGTGCAGCGTGAGTATATAACGTTCATTTTTACTTTGGTATCAGTTTAGTGTGTAAGGGGAGGTTTACTGCAGTATATTGCAGTGTGTCAGTGTAGAGAGTCAAGGCATTGATACTGCTTTATATTGTAGTGCATCAGGGTACTTTTAGTCCAGTATATTGTAGTGCGTTAGTGCACATTTACTGCAGCATAGTTAATGCACTAGTGCACATTTACTGCGATATATTGCAGTGCAATTGTGCACTTTACTGCAGTAAATTGCATTGTGTTAATACACGGTTACTGCAGTATTGTGAAGTGCATTAGTGCACATTTACTGCAGTATTGTGGACTGCGTTAGGGCAGTGGTCCTCAACCCTGGCCTACAGGGCCCACTAACAGGCCAGATTTGCAAGATAACTGAAATACATCCCAGGTGATATAATTTGCTGCTCAGTGATTGCAGTACTCTAGTCTGCATCTCCCCAAGGTAGTACTTAACCCTCCTCTTGTGTTAGGGTCAAAACTGACCCGTTTTCAGGTTTTGAATGTCTATAAGTATCACATAAATTTGTTTATTGCATCAAGATTTTTTTTACTTTGTCAGGAACCTCTATTTAAACAATGCAATAGAAAAATAATCCTTTTCACTAAATTATAAAATACTGTGGTGAAAATTAAGACGTTCATGGTGTTAGGGTCAATTCTGACCCAGTTATAATATAGGATTTTAGGACACTAATAAGTGCCAAAACTGAAATCAAAAACACTCTCTCTGCTTAGTAACAGTGACAGCCAATCCCCTCTCAACCCTGTGAGCTGTAGTTAGGGAGGGGCCTATCTCTTTTCCTGCTTGTCTGCTTCTCTAAATAAAGTGAAGAAACATAGGACAAATTCATTTCAGAGTTGCTGACTTTATTTTACCATTTTTTAAATTTGACAATGAGAGGTATGCTATCAAAAGAAAGGTCTAGGGGTCACACCAAAAATATTAAAACCAATCTTTTCAAGGATAAAGAAGCCTAACAAGGTAACCAAGAGGTAAGAAACAAATTTGATGATAAATAATTATTCAGAGGGTATTTTATGGCTGATTTAAAACACGGGTCAAAACTGACCCTAACATCATGGATAGTAACGGAATTCTAACATAAGAGGAGGGTTAAAATCTGGCCTGTTAGTGGGCCCTGAGGACCGGAGTTGAGGACCACTGCGTTAGGGCACATTTACTGCAGTATATTGAAGTGCTTCAGTGCAGTTTTACTGTAGTTTATTGTAGTGTGTCAGTGAAATGTGTGTCTTTGTAGTGAGTACTGAAGTGAAAGTGAACCAAACACCACTTTCCATTGATTAAAGTGCATCCACATACACATTTCCCCATCTCTATTACATTTTGGTAATAAGCCCCCCCCCCCATTATGTCTGGGAGGTCAACAAGGAGACACAGACATTCCCATTGCACTGTATGGGGACCAGCAGCATATGTGTCCACAGGCAAGGGTGGACGTGGTTCGTCCTCAGGCAGGGCACCATTTCCTCTGTTTAGTGATGTTGCCCATGCTATCCAGTGACAGCATGTAGAAAAAACTTTTTTTCATTGATGCATGTCCCCCAGGACAGGATCCAGACCCCCATATCCTTTTTATGGCCAATAACTTGCATCTAAGCCCTCAAAATGAGCACTTTTGATTTTTCCAGTTCGGGTCCCATAGACTTCAATAAGGTTCGGCTCCGAACTTTTGTGATGTTTCAAAGTTCTGATGCTAACCGAACAGGGGGTCGTTCTGCCTACCTCTACTCTCAACTGTCACCTATGAACAATTTTGGGCAGCATAGTTTTTGACAATTTTATAGGAGCAAACTGTTTAGGCTTGACATGTTTAGTATCTATTTACTTGACACAAAATTGCTCTGGTAGAAAAGTGGTTAAAGAAGTCACAGTCAACAACAAAACAGTATCAATACCACCAATGCATTACTACAGGAGTTAGAATAGGTCCACTTAGAACTTGCTGAATTTTCATGAAGTACCTGTACAATTCTAATTTTTTTTTGTATTAAAAAATCTAAAAGTGCTTCCAGCAGGACAGCCCTAGAGGTTCCTAGTCCAATAGTTCCAAAAGTATGAAATCTATTATACAAACTAGGTCTGGGAAACTGCAGCCAGTAGAAACACAGTAGACGGTAAAAAAATGGTTTTGTAGAATGTTCACCTTTACTACATTGTACACTAAACTAGAACTACTTTCAGCCATAAACAGCATTTCTGTAGAGACTTAGAAGGCAAGATTAGCGGATGCAGAACCCAATTTAAAGTATGCCTAAAGGCAAAACGTTTTTAAATTTTTTTTTTTTTTTTTTAGTTTTGGATAGAGTGGAGAGGGATTGGACCACCCGTTATTGCTGCCGGTGCCCTCATTTGGGAGATTTACCCTCTTTATTTGTCTTGGTGACTATTATCACGAAGGGTGAAGGTGAAAAAAATCCCAAGTTTTCAGTTGTCACCAGAACAGGAAAAGAGGGATAGAGAGGACACTAGTTTGGGGGGACCTGCTGACAACTAGGGACTTCTCTAACTTTGGAGAAAATTCCTCTTACTTTTTGTTGAGACTATGGGACAAGAAACCAGGGGACATCCCCCAATGGGACAGAGATGGCATAACAAGATTTAAAAAAAAAAACTAACAGGGATTTGTTTTTTTATAGAATAAAAAAAAAAAAACAGTATCGCTTTCGTTCTGGCTTTAGCACATCAGCATTCTTTCAGATAAAAAATCCGCTTTTGCAGAAACACTAATTGCACAGGTGTTAATGTTGTCAACGCTTTATAACTGGTTTTATTTTCATCTATGAATTGTTTATCTTCCCACAATTAAGGCTTACAAACAGTGTGGTTTGTATTGTTTCTACTGAAGGAAATAAACCACAGCTGTGGATGACAGCTGTAAAACAACATTAAGCTGAATATTTACAATTATATATAAAGCTATACCGAAAACTGCTAGAAAAATACCATTGGTATATTTCATCGTAAAGGGCTCGTGTTCACGGCCTTCTTTAGTGTACCTGGAGCTGTCCAAATAGGACTTTATGCAGTGCTGCGGCAAAACATATTCAAGAGAGAGGTATATACCTATTTTAGCTACAATGGAGGGGGGCAAAGTGGGACTTTAACGGTGCAAAATGATGGAGAAAAATCTGAATTCTCAAAAATTGTACATTTTATTACACATAGAAGGTGAGGACAAGACAATACATCAATAAAATGATAAAATCAAGAAAATGCACTCGAAAATATCAACTCTACATGTTTCGCCATCTTCATAATAGCTTCTTCAGGAGTTTTCATAGACATTTCTCGAGAGTGAACATTTCTAGGTAACAAAAGGAAAGAACATAAAAGACATAGCATGTGTATATACATAGGGCTTATCTCAATGGTCCTAAAGTTGAGTGCCCAATTGATTTACATATTAAAAAGACAATGATACCAATAAAAGTACCCCTCTGTGCTTGCTTGGGTGGCGTCACCTTTATTGCCTCCACCTTCGGCATAAGAAAGGGTTCAGGTCATCTTTAGGTACTTTTATTGGTATCATTGTCTTTTTAATATGTAAATCAATTGGGCACTCAACTTTAGGACCATTGAGATAAGCCCTATGTATATACACATGCTATGTCTTTTATGTTCTTTCCTTTTGTTACCTAGAAATGTTCACTCTCGAGAAATGTCTATGAAAACTCCTGAAGAAGCTATTATGAAGATGGCGAAACATGTAGAGTTGATATTTTCGAGTGCATTTTCTTGATTTTATCATTTTTTTGATGTATTGTCTTGTCCTCACCTTCTATGTGTAATAAAATGTACAATTTTTGAGAATTCAGATTTTTCTCCATCATTTTGCACCGTTAAAGTCCCACTTTGCCCCCCTCCATTGTAGCTACTTTAAACAAAGGGATGTGGTGCTTTCTACTTCATCTCTAGCAATATTTCTTTAAAATTTATATACCTATTTTGTTGACATGCACTGACAATTTGCTCAGTTGCACTAAAACTAAAGTATGCAATGTCCAGGGTTTACAGATCAAATCTGAAGTCCAGGCAAAAACATTTTAAAAGAGAAATACACAACTGTCAAAACAAGAATCAGATATTGTATTAATGGCGGCAGGTTGTGCGGCCATAGATGTGGGCACCATAGAATTAAATTACAAATGCCTGTTAAGATGGTACATCACACCTGTACTAGCACATAAATATCAATCAGATAAAACGGATAAATGCTGGAGGGAATATGGAGGTATTGGGTCGATGTACCATATCTGATGGGACTGTCCCAAAATTAGAGAATTCTGGATAAAGGTGAGGCAAATCACTGGAGATATTACCGAAACAACGATTCCAAAGGATCCATGGGTCTGTTTATTTCATAAAACGACACTACCACTAAAACAATACAAAATAACTCTGGTACCAACTTTGCTGAATGCAGCAAAAGGAACAATTCCGAGAATGTGGTGTGAAGTAGAAGGTCCAAATCTAAAAGATTGGTGTAGTAGAATTAACCATGTTTTTAATATGGAATACATTGGTAGTAGTCAGGAGGAAAATCCAACACACATAGGGAAAAAATGGAAAAAATGGGTAGACTTTACAAAATCAAGTAAGTATGTAGATATTAATACTATTGGAAGAAACAGGAACATAGGATCTATAAAAGAGAAGGGCGTAAGACAGCAAATAGGAGGAGAAATAGTGAGAGAGTGGGTCATAAATCTTCACTCTTTGTTAACCACTTCCATACCGAGTCATGTAAAATGACGTCGGCAAAGTGGTTGTCTAGATCCGGGCCGCCGTCATATGACGTCGCCCGGATCTCCCCTCTACTGCGCGCCCCCGGCAGCGCGCAGCGGCGCGATCGGGGATGAGGCTCGTCCCTCGGACATAGCCCATCCCTGATCAAGGTAAACAGCCAATAGAAATTGGCTGTTTACCACGTGATCGGCTGTGTCAATCACAGCCGATCACATGAGCGGCTCCAGCACGAGCCGCTCGTTCTCTCTGCAATGCGCGCCCCCGGGGACGAGGCTCGTCCCTCGGACAGAGTCGATCCCCGATCTAGGTAAAGAGCCAATGAAATTGGCTCTTTACCACGTGACCGGCTGTGTCCAATCACAGCCGGTCACAAATGTCAACAGAGAACACGGTAACTAGCTGTCACCCTGTTCTCCTCCTCACACACTGATCCTGTGTGAGGAGGAGATTGTGGTAACAGCTAGTTACCAACTACAGTGCACCCTAAACACACTGATTGCCCCCCCCCAATAAAGAGCACCTGTCACTAGCCTATCAAAGTACCCGAGTACCTGTCACCAGCCCATCAGGCCATCAGGTACTCAGATGACAGGTACTTGGGTACTCTGATGGGCTGGTGACAGGTATTCGGGTACTCTGATGACAGGTACTCAGGTACTCTGATGACGGATACTCTGATGACAGGTACTCGGGTACTCTGATGACGGGTACTCGGGTACTCTGACAGGTACTCGGGTACTCTAATGACGGGTACTCGGGTACTCGGGTACTCTGACGGGTACTCGGGTACTCTGATGACGGGTACTCGGGTACTCTGACGGGTACTCGGGTACTCTGATGACGGGTACTCGGGTACTCTGATGACGGGTACTCGGGTACTCTGATGACAGGTATTCGGGTACTCTGATGACGGGTACTCGGATACTCTGATGACGGGTACTCGGGTACTCTGATGACAGGTACTCGGGTACTCTGATGACGGGTACTCGGGTACTCTGATGACAGGTACTCGGGTACTCTGATGACAGGTACTCGGGTACTTTGAGTACCTGTCAACGGAGTACCCGTCATCAGAGTACCTGAGTACCTGTCACCTACCCATCAGAGTACCCGAGTACCTTCCACCTGCTCATCAGAGTACCTGACGCCTGAAGTACCCGAGTACTTGCCGCCTGCTCATCAGTACCCATCACTACTCATCAGTACCTATCAGGTATCAGTACTGATCATCAGTACCCATCAGTACAGTATCACCTATCAGTATCAGTACTACTCATCAGTACTTATCACCTGCCTGTCACCTGCCCATCAGAGTACCCGAGTACCTGTCACCTGCCTATCGGAGTACTCGAGTACCTACCACCTGCTCATCAGTACCAGAGTACCTGTCACCTGCCCAACAAAGTACCCGAGTACCTGTCACCCTTCATACAGCCACCATGTCCAAGTCCAAAAAGGTTTATATACGTCCTCCGTTTAAAGCTAAATACCGGTGTTATGGCAGCAGATAGCTGCCATAACCCTGGTATTTTTTTAAATGGTGGACGGTTGGCTTTCCGATAAGGGTGGTCCCAGCGGCGGATTCGCCGTGGAATCACCCTTCCGGGATGGCGGAAGAGGCGCCCCCCCCTCCCGCCGCGTTCCGGTCCTTTTCCCCGCTTACCGGACCCGCCGGCAGCGGGGAAAACGATCCGGTCCCGGATCCTTACAGACAGGATGTCGAGTGAGGGCAAGCTTGCCCTCACTTGACTCTATGGTCTTGAAGGACCGGAGCTACGGAAAATGTTGTTGCCTAGCAACCGGTTTAAAGGTCCTTTTTTTTTTTCATTTTATATAATAATTTTTTTTTTTTTTTCTATCTTTTAGTGTACTTGTGAGATCTGAGGACTTTTTGACCCCAGATCTCACAAAAAAGAGGTCCTGTCGTGCCTATTTCTATTATGAGGAATATTTACATTTCTTTTAATAGAAATAAAAATGATCAATTTTTTTTTTTAAACGGTGTAAAAATAAAAAATAATAAATAAAATAAATAGTAAAAAAAAAAAAAAAAATTAAAGTGCCCTGTCTCCGTTAGCTCGCGCGCAGAAGAGAACGCATACAGAAACCCCGCCCACATATGTAAACGGTGTTCAAACCACACATGTGAGGTATCGCCGCGATCGTTAGAGCAAGGGGAATAATTTGAGCGCTAGACCTCCTCTGTAACTCAAAGATGGCAACATGTAGAAATTTTTAAATTGTCGCCTATGGGGATTTTTAAGTACCAAAGTTTGTCGCCATTCCATGAGCGTGCACAATTTTGAAACATGACATGTTGGGTATCTATTTACTCGGCGTAACATTATCTTTCACATTATGGAAAAAAATTGCGCTAACTTTACTGGTTTCTTATTTTTTAATTAAAAAAAGTGAATTTTTTCCAAAAAAATTGCGTTTGGAAGACCGCTGCGCAAATACGGTGTGATAAAAAATATTGCAATAATCTCCATTTTATTCTCTAGGGTCTCTGCTAAAAAAAAATATATAATGTTTGGGGGTTCTAAGCAGTTTTCTAGCAAAACAACTGATTTTAGCTTGTAAACACCAAATGTCAAAAATAGGCCTAGGCAAGTGGCTAGGATGCATGATGGTGCGCCTTGGATGTTGGGCCCCTCTATATGGCTAGGCTGTGAAAAAGTCTCACACATGTGGTATTGCCATACTCAGGAGGAGTGGTAGAATGTATTTTGGGGTGTCATTTTTGCTGTGTACATGCTATGTGTTAGGAATATCCTATAAATTGACAACTTTGTGTAAAAAAAAAAAAGTTTTCATTTTTTTCCCACATTTTCCAAAAACCTGTGGAAAAAAATGATATGTTCAAACGACCCATAATGCCTCATAGAATATACGTTGGAGTGTTTGCTTTCCAAAATGGGGTCATTTTGTGGACTTTTCCATTGTATTGGTGCTCTAGGGCCTTGAAAAGTGTGATAGGTAGTAAGAAAGTTTTATGTGTATTTATGCTCCTAGAACGCCTGAATGTGCTTCTTGGACGTGGAGTCTCTTTTTGTGGCCAGGCTGTGTAAAAGTCTCACACATGTGGTATCGCCATACTCGGAAGGAGTAGCAGAATGTATTTTTGGGTGTAATTTTTGCTGTGTACATGCTATGTGTTAGAAATAGCTTATAAATTGACAACTTTGTGGGAAAAAAAAGAAAAAAAAAAATTTTCTTCATTTTCCCAAGAATTGTGGGAAAAAATTACAACTTCAAAAAACTCACCATGCCTCTTAATAAATACCTTGGACTGTCTACTTTACAAAAAGGGGTCATTTGGTCGGTATTTGTACTGTCCTGACATTTCAGGGCCTCAAGAAAGGAGATAGGCAGTCAGTACATCTGGTGTGATCAATTTTCAGTAATTGGTACCATAGCTTCTAGACTCAATAACTTTCACACAGACTAAATAATATACACTAATTTGGGTTAATTTTACCAGAGACATGTAGCAGTATACATTTTGGCCCAAATGTATGAAGAAAAATTAATTTTTTGCAAAATTTTATAATTGAAACTAAAAAAAAGTGTTTTTTTTCAAAATTTTTGCATATATCACGAAAAAAAAAAACCCCAGTTGTGATCAAATACCACCAAAAGAAAGCTCTATTTGTGTGAAAAAAATGATAAAAATTTTGTTTGGTTACAGTGTAGCATGACTGAGCAATTGTCATTCAAAGTGTGAGAGTGCTGAAAGCTGAAAATTGGTCTGGGCAGGAAGGGGGTCTAACTGCTCTGTATGGAAGCGGTTAAATTATAAATAAACAGAGAAGGAAAGGCAGTAGAGTAAATTAAAGATAATAATACTGGAAGGTGGGAGGGGGGGGAGCAAGGGGGGGGAAATATTTTGTAACGTAATAATGGATTTCTTTAATTATTAAGGAATTTATTCCTTTTTCTCTTTTTGAAATGTTTTGTAAATGTTTTTGGATGAAAAATGTAATAATAAAAAATGTAAATAAAAAAATAAATAAAAGAGAAAAATGGTCAATGTGTTATTGGTCATACCCACTCATGTGGGTCCCAGGAGCGCACTTACTTTTACACTCCTGTAATCAAGAGTCATCCAACAGTGAGCTACAGTACACTGTCAGCTGATGTCACAGACCTGCTCCAGTCTCTAAGAGAATTATTGTTGGGATCCACCCAGATTCTTGACTGGCAGCTGGCTCAGCCTCTGAGACCTGAACCAGCTGTTCCCACCCACTCCACAGCTTGGTGCTCCAGTGAGCGCTGGAGGGGATGCACTGACAGTCACTGCTTTTTGTACAGAGCGGACCGAGAACTGAGCGATCAGGGGTCACATGACCGCTTAGTTCTCAGGCCTAGAGCAGGTGGGGGGACAGCTTGCAGAATCCGGCCAATGCTGCAGCAGGCAGGTAAGAATGTTTATTTGTTTTTTTTTTTCAATCTAGCACTTTTCCTTTAGGCCCGGTTCACACTGCTGCGACTTCAAAGTCGTGCGACTGAAGCTGACATCCCAGCGTGACTTCGGCATGACTTGTATATGACTTTTATAACAGAAGTCAATGCAAGTTGTGATGAACTCAGACCAAAAGTAGTGCAGGAACCTTTTTCTAAGTCGGAGCAACTCATTAGAACATACCATTGCACTTAAAGTGGATGTAAACCCCATTCATGAAATTTGACCAGGGCACATAAATCTGTAGTGTTTACTTATTTCTCTCCAAAGCCCTAAGTCCCGTGTCTTTCTGCTGCTCCATTCCTCTGTTATTAGCATGAAAATATCTGACAAGTTCTCTGACAGAGGAGAAAAAGGCAGCTGGAAAATTGTGTTGAGGTGGGTGCATAGAGATAAATTAGCAGAGATCTGTTCTATTCACAGCACAGCTCTGCATGTTTCTTCCTTCCTCTGCCTATGTAGGGGGGGGGGGGGGGTATGTGCCTTTTCTCCAATCAGCTGTCACACAATGTATGCCAAGATTCCACACCCAGTGCTGGAACAGGAAGAAAAAATTCCAACGTGATATTCACTTACTTTCAAAGCTGAAGACAGCAGATATACAAATAAAACTTATGTAGGGAGATTTTTTTTTCATCTCTGTGTATCATCTGAGGCTGTTCACTTCACTGGGTATATGTGAGGGTTTACATCCACATTAATGAAGTGCGACTTATGATGCAACATGTGCTCTCAAAGTTAGATCGCGTGTCACAGCAGTGTGAACCGGGGCTTACTATTAATAACCTTCAAAAGCCACAGAGTATATAAATCTACCTAATGCATGTCAAATGACTTTTCAAACCAAAATAGTGAGCTGATTTTCTACATGAGTTAACTGATAAGTTCACCTTTTGTAACATGTTACAAGTTACACCCATATTCTGGGTATTCAGGGTGTAACATGTTTTAAATGCAATCTCCCCCCCTCCAGAGTCCCCATTGTTACATCAAGCAGGGCATCCTCTCCCCCTGCTCGCTGTTTCAATCTAAAAATAACACGGCTACGTGGGGCTCTGCCTCAGTGTTCTGTGAATGGGAAAACTACAAGTCCCCACAGCCTTTGCAGATGCCCGCTTGTAGTTCTCAGTGAACTACCAGGAAACTGTTGAGTGCCCTAGTAGTTCATTGAGTCTTCCACTCTGGTGTAACTGCCTGCCTGTATCAGGGGTATGGGCAGACAGTTACACAGACAGTCTGCAGGGCTGTGGCATTACACCCACAATGCTACGATGGTCCTTAACAAAATAAAAAAATAAAAGTGCATATTTTTTTTACCTGCAAAAAAAAATGTGCATTTATTATTTATTTGGTAAAAGAGAACGTATACTTTAAGAACCTTCATACAATAAATTGTGAGAATAATTACCCAATCATGTCAAAAGCTAATTGAAAAATGTTTCACGTGATTGGTTAATTCAACTGAATATTGAAAGAATTTATTGTGTGAAGATTCTAAACTTCTTTAGTAAATCAACCTCATTATCCTACATAGAATGTGTATAGAGCAAAGATGTGGATGCAATGCTTAGGGTTCTCACACTATAGTAGTGGTCCTTGGGGCCCACTAACAGGCCAGATTTTAAGTATTACCTTGGGGAGATGTAGACTAGAGTACTGCAATCACTGAGCAGCAAATGAGATCACCTGTGATGTAATTTAGTTATCTTGCAAACCTGGCCTGTTAGTGGGCCCCGAGGACTGGAGTTGAGGACCACTGCACTATAGGCTATCCACAGAAAACTACAGGGGGGGTGGGGTGGAGACAAGACCAGTCAACCTGCACAAGAAGAGAGTAGTGACTGGTCTTAATTGCAGGAGACTACTTCACAGAGGAAAAGTGTAGGAGTTGTTTCAAGTTGGATTGCTGGACAGATATATATGAAATATATATACAAAGGACACCAAGGTTCAAGTAACAACACACATCTCGTGTATTTAGATTTTTTTCAGGTTTAATTGTCAGTATAAAAACTTTCTCCACCAAAAAGAACAATTTTCCTCTGGATGGCACATTAACACACTGTAATCAACAATAAAGGCAAGTGTACTAAGACAATTTGGTTGTGTCTTATTGGGAAGATTCCTAAAATTAAAAATATTGCACCCAAAGATGTCTGAATACACATCAATATTTCATCTGTTTCAAGTTAACAAATGTATTCTAATTAGTTGTGATTGCTTTGGTTTAAAGTGGTTCCAAGGGCAAATAATTTTTTTTACCTTAATGCATGGGAATGCAGGCGTTTACACCTTCTCTTATCCAAACTTATTCCCCAAAGACAACCAGATGAACAATATACACACCAGACTTTTTTGTGGCAAAACATGGTCAGGGCACTTTATTTTGGATTGAAAACAGAATAATACCATATTTAATTGCAACCCATAATGTAAATTAAAAACATCACATTGTACATTTTAATAGAAAACAAGACCCCCCCCCCCCCAAATTCCAGGGTGAAATACCACAATTAAGTGCTTGCAACAGGTGGGAGGTTGGGTAGCTCCCTTTAAGGCCCCTTTCACACAGGCGGACCGTTCAGATCCGCCTGTCCGTTTTTTTGGCGGATCTGAACGGATGCCCCATGCATCTCTAAGGGGCATCGGATGTCAGCAGAGACATGTCCACTGACATCCGATCCGATCCGTCAAATCTGGACAGATGGAAACCCTATTTTCCATCCATCCAGCGGAACGGATCGGATGGGATTGGATTAGAACGGACAGACGGTCTGTTCTCATCCGATTCCCCTTAGAGAACAGCGGGGACCTGACAGCTCTGTCTCCACACACAGCACGGAGACAGAGCTGCCATCCGCCTGCTCAGTGGGGGATCGGCGGATTGATCCCCCGCTGAGAAAAACGTAGTCCGGCGACGGACCGCCAGGTGTGCAAGTGAAAGGGGCCTAAAGAAATGAGCAGCAGGCAATAACAACTGCGCTGCTGACCATTAAATAGTGAGCCCCATACTTTCTGGAAAAATCCACTAAAAATCCCCTTTATTCCCCTCTTCTCTTTCCTTCATTTCTTTGGACAATGCACATCCAATCAATCCAGGTCGGTTAATGTACTTTGGCAATATAGTTTCTGTGTTCGGTAAATAAAGTTTTATTACCTTGCATTGTGCACTGGTCCAAATTATTTGTTGGAAGGGGGATTATGGTGTGGGGTTGTTGTTCAGGGGTTCCAGTGAAGGGAATTCTTAAGGTGTCAGCATACCAAGACATTTTGAACAATTTTATGCTCCCAACTTTGTGGGAACCTTTTGAAGATGGCCCCTTACTGTTCCAACATGACTGCGCACCAGTGCACAAAGCAAGGTCCATAAAGACAGATGAGCAAGTTTGGGGTGAAGGAACTTGACTGGCCTGCACAAGCATCCCAATACTTTTACCAATATAGTGTATGTATATACAGTATTTCACAAAAGTGAGTACACCCCTCACATTTTTTAAAATATTTTAATATATCTTTTCATGTTACAACACTGAAGAAATTACACTTTGCTACAATGTAAAGTATTGAGTGTACACTCACCCAAAGGTGTTCTATCGGGTGCAGGCCAGTCAAGTTCCTTCACCCCAAACTCGCTCATCTGTGTCTTTATGGACCTTGCTTTGTGCACTGGTACACAGTCATGTTGGAACAGGAAGGGCCAACCCCAAACTGTTCCCACAAAGTTGAAAGAATGAAATTGTCCAAAATGTCTTGGTATGCTGATGCCTTAAGAGTTCCTTTGACTGGAACTAAGGGGCCAAGTCAAAGCCCTGAAAAACAACCCCACACTATTATCCTCCCTCCACCAAATGATTTGGACCAGTGCACAAACAAGGTCCATAAAGATGAGTAAGCTTGGGGTGGAGGAATTTGACTGGCCTGCACACAGTCCTAAACTCAACCCTATAGAACAGCTTTTGGAAGAATAGTCAAACATTCCCATAGACACTCCTAAACCTTGTGGACATTCATTAAAGTTCATGTGCGTGTAAAGGCAGGCATCCCAATACGTTTGGTAATACCGTAATATATATATATATATATATATATATATATATATATATATATATATATATATATATATATATATATATATATATATATATATATATATTTATATATATCTATATCTATATATATCTATATATAGATATATGTATATATATATATATTTGGTAATACCGTATATATATATATATATATATATATATATATACCTAGATTGAGGGAGCACACTGGCTTATTGTATGAATTTCCCCTGATTTCTTCACGTTCCCCCTGGTTTCCAAATACACACTTACTAAGTTATTTGGCAACTATCTAAATTGACCTTATTAAAAATTCCTGTATTAAATAAAAAGTATATATAGTAAATATATATATATATATATATGAGAGGAGAGAGAGGGAAGGAGAGAGAGGAGAGCGAGAGAGGAGAGAGAGGAGAGAGAGAGGAGAGAAAGGGAGAGAGAGAGTGAGAGGAGAGAGAGGGGGAGAGAGAGAGGGGAGAGAGAGAGAGAGGAGAGAAAGAGAGAGAGAGGAGAGAGGGAAGAGATAGGGGAGAGAGGGGAGAGAGAGAGAGAGTGGGGGGAGGCGAGAAGGAGAGAGGAGAGAGAGGGGAGGAGAGGAGGAGAGAGAGAGAAGGAGAGAAGGAGAGAGAGAGAGGAGAGAGAGAGGGGAGAGAGAGAGGGGAGACAGAGAGAGGGGGGGAGAGAGAGAGTGAGAGAGAGGAGAGAGGGGAGGGAGGAGAGAGGAGAGGAGATAGGAGAGAGAGGCAAGAGAGAGAGGAGTGGGGAGAGCGAGAAAGGAGAGAGAGGGGAGAGAAACGAAGAAAGGGAGGAGAGCAAGAGAGGAGAGAGAGAGAGGAGAGAGAGGAGAGAAAGTGAGAGAGAGAGAGCGAGAGAGAGCGAGAGGAGAGAGAGGGGGGGAGAGAGAGAGGGGAGAGAAACGAAGAGAGAGAGGAGAGCAAGAGAGGAGAGAGAGGAGAAAAAGGGAGAGAGAGAGCGAGAGGAGAGGGGGGGGAAAGAGAGAGAGGGGAGAGAGGGGGGAGAGAGAGAGAGGGGGAGAGAGAGGAGAGAAAGAGAGAGAGAGGAAAGAGTTAACTGTATAGCTATTAACTAATATTAACAAAGAAAAGTAATATCTCCCTTAATCCATGGGTGACTTTTCAAGCTAAAACCTGCTCTATTTAAAGTTCAGAGCTAAAAAATGAGTGATCCTAGCACCAGGAGATCTTTAAAGGTATGTGTTGCTTTTTGAAAGAGTAACAAATATACAAGTAACATATCCACAAAGTATTTAGGTTAACAGTATCCATCTCTCAAAGATCACTGTTAGGATACACTCAGTTTGGTCAAATGTTTAATGTTACTGCAGTGACAACTAGTGGTGTGAAGAGTTCATTGAATGCACTGCAGTCTGTCGCTCACCAGCATATCTGCCATTTTCAGGCTTCCTCCTAATTTACTCACTTACACCAGAACAAGGACATGCTGTTTGAATCTCCGATTTTGTATTTTTCTAACTTACCCTTTATGTGACCAAGAAACCTTTTACTATCACAGCTGTTTAGTGTAGGTTACGCGTTCTTAAAAAAATATTAAATGTATTTAAAATGCATCCAGTGTAAAGTTCCTGTATTTCACTTGGTATCAGCCTCTTGTCATCTCCAGTACAGTACAGCAGGGCTCAGACTGAAAGAGGGAGAGGCAGCACCAGGTGCCAATCAAGTGTGCTACATTTATAAGGATTTCACTAGTTTGCTGCTGCTTCTTCACTCTCTGATCACTGACTGGGGGCAGAGAGGTGACCAAGCTGTATTACTTAACCACGGCAAAGAAAACTCAAATGACCAGGCTGGCTGTGCTGTATGATAGACCAGTATAAATTTCAGAAACAAATGGAAATAAATAAAAAATCCTTTTGAAATTACAAATCCTGTAAATGTACTTGCTGTGTATTTATTTGTTCACTTGGGGTTTAGCTTGAAACCAAAAAATTTAAATTCACTCAGGTGTCTTATACCATATACTAGAACTATAACAACAAGCAGCATAAGCAACAAGGCAACTGTGTTACACATCAGGCCAGATGGCTAAGCTATAAAACTGACAGAGCCTGTCTGCTAAAACTGTTTTTACTTTATAAAGAATTATGCTGCTATTGCTGAACAATCAGCAGTGGAAAAAGTGCAGTTTGGGCTCCTTTCTAAATGGCTGACACTGAAAACTGCATAAAAGCAGAATGGGGAGAAATTTTAGGGCTGGCCCACATTGGGGGCCGAGAGTGGTAAATACAGGCGGTTGAGCTTCAGTTTAACCAATCACCCCCCACTCCCCCTGCTCCCACCTCACAACCACCAACCTAAACACAGAAATGAAAGAAACTTTATTTCTGTCATTTCTGTCCCACCTCACAACCACCAACCTAAACACAGAAATGAAAGAAACTTTATTTCTGTCATTTTTTTTTTTTTTTTTTAACGAGTAATGGCGGCGATCTGCGATTTTTTTTGCGGGACTGCGACATTGCGGCGGACAGATCGGACTCTTGACTGACATTTTTGACACTTTTGGGGGTACCAGTGACATTACTACAGTAATCAGTGCTTTACATATGCACTGTTACTGTAAAAATGACACTGGCAGTGAAGGGGTTAATTTTATTGGAGAGGGAGGGGTTAATGTATGCCTGGTGCTTACTGACGTGTGGGGGGGGAGGTGACTGAGTGAGTTAGGGACAGATTGGATGTTCAGCTATGCTGAACACTGCGATCTGTCACTCCCTGTCACTTAGGAGATCCGCCCGCTCTGTTTACACAGGCGGGCAGATCTCCAAACTAGATTCCCCGACGATCGGGGAAGAGCAGCGGCGATCGCCGCCGCTCCTCCCCTGGCCCGACTCCCGCTGTGAATGAAAACAGCGGGAGCGCGCCTCCGGCGGCGTGCGAGCGCCGCCTACAGGGGGAGGAGTCCAGTGGAATTGGACGGAATTGTGCCACTTTGCCGCAGTACGGTCAACGTGACCGGTCGGCAAGTGGTTAAAGAAGCAAAATGATTAGACTTTTGAGGCACTCCATTTACACCCATAATTTTTATTTGTATGGATTTTACATTAAAACCGTATACACTTACAAAAAAAATAAACATGATGCCTGTAGTAACCCATTTACAATCAACTGCCTTATCATCCATTACATCAATTCAGGTATGAAGATTAGGTAAATCCAATTAATTTTTCACTACGTTGGAGTACACAGTATCAGATAGGCAATATATTTCAGAAATTTATTTCAGAAATTCAATTCAAAAAGTGAAACTGATATATTTTATATGGATGCGTTACACACAGAGTGATATATTTTAAGCATTTCTTTCTTTTAATTTTGATGATTATGGCTTACAGCTAGTGAAAACCCCTAATTAAGTTGCTCAGAAAATTAGAATATTACATAAGACCAATAAAGAAAAAAAGATTTTTAATACAGAAATGTTGGCTTACTGAAAAGTATGTCAATGTACAGTATAGTTTGCACTCAATACTTGGTTGGGGCTCTTTTTACATGAATTACTGCATGAATGTGGCGTAGCATGAGGGCGATCAGCCTGTGGCACTGCTGAGGTGTTTTTTTTTATGGAAGCCCAGGTTGCTTTGAAAGTGGCTTTCAGCTCATCTGCACTGTTGGGTCTGGTGTCTCTCATTTACCTCTTGACAATACCCCACAGATTCTCTATGGGGTTTAGGTCAGGCGAGTTTACCTAAAATCAAGCGCAGTGATACCATGATCAATAAGCCAGGTATTGGTGCTTTTGGCAGTGTGGGCAGATGCCAAGTCCTGCTGGGAAATTAAATCAGTATCTACATAATGCTGGTCAGCAGAGGGAAGCAGGAAGTGCTCCAGAATTTCCTGGTAGAGGGCTGTGCTGACTTTGGACTTGATAAAACACAGTGGACCAACACCAGCAGGTTACATGGCTCCGCAAATCATCACTGACTGTGGAAAATTTTGCGTTTCTTTTGGAAATTAAGGTCCCAGATAGTGGAAAGAAGCAGAATCCAAGTTGCATGAGGTCCAGTGTGAAGTTTTCACAGTCCGTGGAACATTAAATATTATCTGAGTAAATGGAGTGCCTCAAAAGTACAACCACTTTGCTTCTTTAAATGTTAATAAGGGAAGGTTACAATCCCTGTTGGTTTTTTGCCACCTGTTTCCTGGTGGGGAGATTTCCCCTCACTTCCTGTTCATAAACAAAACAGGAAGTGAGAGGAAATCCCTATAAAGTGAGGGGTAATCTATGGTTGAGAGCAGGGTCATCAGAACCCCCCATTGGAAGATTCCCCCTCTATTCCTGTTCTGGTGACAAGCCAAAAGGTGGGATTTTCTTTCACATTCACTCTACTGTATTAATGTACACAGGACAAATTGAGAGAATGAATCTCCCTAACAGGGGGCACAGACAGCAATACAAACTGACAGGTGCTCTAACCCCTCTCCACTCTATCCCAAAAAAAAAAATTGCCTTTAGTTATACTTTAAATGGGGTTATGCTTCTGTTAACCACTTGCCGACCACCAGCAGTACATATACTGCGGCAGGTCGGCTCTGTCATGCGAAACGACGTAACTGTACGTCATTTTTCAGGACCGCGAGTGGGGGCGCATGTGCGCCCATTCATCACAGAGGAAGCTGATCGGTAGGTCCAACGGCCGCCATTGCTGCAGGGCACCTGCGATCGCACCCTGTGGAGATAGAATGGTGGTCTGCCGTTGTTCTGTCAGCAATGAACACAGGGTTCCTGTGCTCCTCCTATTTAGGAACACAGGTCTCAGTGTTCATTCCATAAGTACATCCCCCACACAGTTAGAAAGCACCCCCTAGGGACACATTTAACCCTTTAATTGCCCCTGGTGTTAACCCCTTCCCTGCCAGTGTCATTAGTACAGTAACAGTGCATATTTATAGCACTGATTACTGTAGTAATGTCACGGGTCCCCCCAAAAGTGTCAAAAATGTCAGTTAGGTGTCCAATCTGTCCGCAGCAATGTCGCAGTCTGGCTAAAAATCGCAGATCGCTGCCATTACTAGTAAAAAATAAATAAATAAAAAAGACAAATCATTCCCCTAGTTTGTAGACGCGATAACTTTTGCCAAAACCAATCAATATAATCTTATTGTTTTTTTTTTTTTACCAAAGATATGTAGCAGAATACATAATGGCCTAAAATGTTGAAAAAATTCGATTTTTAGGTTATTTTTATTGGGAATGTTGTATAGCAGAAAGTGAAAAATATTATTTTTTTCAGAATTTTTTCAGAATTGTCGCTATTTTTTTGTTTATAGCGCAAAAAATAAAAATCGCAGAGGTGACCAAATACCACTAAAAGAAAGCTCTTTTTGTGGGAAAAAAAGGACATCAGTTTTAATTGGGTACAGCTTTGCATGATCGAGCAATTGTGAGTTAAAGTAACGCAGTGCCGAATCGCAAAAAATGGCCTTTTCATTAAGAGGATAAAACCTTCCAGTCCAGAAGTAGTTAATCATGCCTGCTGAGTCCCTGCAGAAATGCTGTTTACGAAAGAAAGTAGTGGTAGTTTAGTGTACAATGTACTATAGGTGACCATTCTACAAATCTATTTTCTATTGCAGTATTACAGCACCCATACAATGTAAATGGACTGATGGAAACATAAGCCAATCCACTGCTCCGTCCTTTAAAAAATAGTTCTCAATAATAATATTGTATAATAATAATGTATTCATTTCTAATACTCAAATGGGTTTAAAGAAATGTTATTTTTTTTTACTTTATTCTAAGCACTTTGTATTTCAAAACCTGTTCTTGGTATCGATACAAAGTTTTACCTTTTTATTAATCGTATCACTAATCAGAGAACCATTTCAGCTGATCTGTGTGACTGAACAGACAAAAAAAATTAGTAATGAGTAAATGAGTAAAAGATAAGCATTTCTGAAACAAATATGTTTTAAACACTAGATTTTGAAACCCATGACAGCTTTTCTTTAAATACTAATAAAACAGCCACATGATTTTGTGTACATACCATGGTTGTGCTCATCCCAGACTGTTAGTGGTTCTGTATGTGTGAAAAGATGCTGATTTGCTTGCTTCATGTTCATTATATACAATATAGATCACATTAGAGCCAGCTAGTTTGCTTGTGGGGAGAATCCCTTTTTTATACTGTTACGTTTAGGGCATTTTTTCCCCGTACAAATATTGTTTGTTTAATTCCACCAAATGTTTGATTAAAGATACTGTAGATTTCAATAAAAAAGAAATTATCAAAAGGAAAGATACGGTGGATGGGTTGATTAACTCAAGGGGTCATTTTTTTTCTTATTTTAATCGAATGAATACATTCTAACACAATCAGAACAAATTTAGTTTTGTAGTAAACCAGTCCAAGAACATTAAAGAGAATTTAATTCTTTACTTTTTCTTAATTTATGTTTTCCGTATAAAAGAATTCACATCTTCTGATAAAACATCATGATTGTCAGAATACATTTTTCATTTAAATGTAAATGCGTTTCTTTTTTATACAATGACTGGCCAATCATTCCTCTATTACTGGCGGTGTTAGTCATGTTGAATTGTAAAATTGGATAATTTAAAACTATCAAGACACTTGCCGTAATGCTATTATGTCAATATTATAAGGTGTATTATGCGCTTGGACATTTACAACACAGCTAAAATTACCATGAAAGGCTTAAAGGATCATTCATAAGATGAAGTAATTTGCCTTTTAATGCAAACTGTTGGTAATATGAATTATTAATTACAGTAAAAGACAGCAAAACCAGGCAGGAAAAGTGTTTTTCTTGTTGACGAATTTTAGAGGTAAACTACATAGCAGATATACGTATACCATACTGGAAACCGTTTAATCAATTTATCTAATGTATTTGGGTGCTAAATCCCATAATTATTTTGTACACTGCCAATTTGTTTGTATCAAAATAGTCAGAAACAATCAGTAATACTTTTAGATAGATAGATAGATAGATAGATAGATAGATAGATAGATAGATAGATAGATAGATAGATAGATAGATAGATAGATAGATAGATAGATAGATAGATAGATAGATAGATAGATAGATAGATAGATAGATAGATAGATAGATAGATAGATAGATAGATAGATAGATAGATAGATAGAAAAATAATAGATAGATAGATAGATAGATAGATAGATAGATAGATAGATAGATAGATAGATAGATAGATAGATAGATAGAAAAATAATAGATAGATAGATAGATAGATAGATAGATAGATAGATAGATAGATAGATAGATAGATAGAAAAATAATAGATAGATAGATAGATAGATAGATAGATAGATAGATAGATAGATAGATAGATAGATAGATAGATAGATAGAAAAATAATAGATAGAGAGAAAAATGATAGATAGATAGATTGATAGATAATAGATAGATAGATAGATCGATCGATCGATCGATAGATAGATAGATAGATAGATAGATAGATAGATAGATAGATAGATAGATAGATAGATAGATAGATAGATAGATAGATAGATAGATAGAAAAATAATAGATAGATAGATAGATAGATAGATAGATAGATAGATAGATAGATAGAGAGAAAAATAATAGATAGATAGATAGATAGATAGATAGATAGATAGATAGATAGATAGATAGATAGATTAAAAAAAAATAATGGATAGATAGATTAGATAGATAGATAGATTAGATAGATAGATAGATAGATAGATAGATAGATAGATAGATAGATAGATAGATAGATAGATAGATAGATAGATAGATAGATAGATAGATAGATAGATAGATAGATAGATAGATAGATAGATAGATAGATAGATAGATAGATAGATAGATACAAAAATAATAGATAGATAGATAGATAGATAGATAGATAGATAGATAGATAGATAGATAGATAGATAGATACAAAAATAATAGATAGATAGATAGATAGATAGATAGATAGATAGATAGATAGATAGATAGATAGATAGATAGATAGATAGATAGATAGATATATAGATAGATAAAAAGATGCATAAATAATAGATAGATAGATAGATAGATAGATAGATAGATAGATAGATAGATAGATAGATAGATAGATAGAGAGAAAAATAATAGATAGATAGATAGATAGATAGATAGATAGATAGATAGATAGATAGATAGATAGATAGAATATAGATTTCATACATTAATTGATCAGATCTTGTTTAATAGATTTATATTCAAAGAAATAAATGATGGCTGCACAGTATGCATGCTGCAAATTATTAAACACTTTTTTGCATTGAGGGATATTGAAAAAATTGTATTATAAAATAAAATTTGCAAACACTATATATGTATATATATATATATATATATATATATATATACATATATATATATATATATATATATATATATATATATACACAAACATTTTTTCTCACTTCTCTGATTTATTTTATTTAGTTAAGGAATATGGTCCAATATAAAACTGTACATAAAGAATATACTTTTTTTCCCCCAGTATATAGTACACCCAATATTATTTGGGTAATTGTTTAACTGCATATAAGCAATGCTATTATAAATTTCCAATGCCATTTCTATGGTTTAAAGTTACAGTGAGAGTTCTCCTAGAGGTATACAAACGTCTAAAATTCTGTAAATGTTGTCCTATTTTCTGTACAGCCAAATACATCCCTGCCTGATATTTGATGTCATCCATTGGATATTTTTTTTTTCATCTAGTAGGTATTGCAGTAGATATTTTATTTTGCTTCCAGAAACGATGACTGTGCTTTTTGGTCTCTAACCACAGGCAAGCAATAGCACAATCAATGAAGTTTCTTAAAAACAATTACATTTACAAATAAAGGATAATGCCATTATAAGGTTAATTAATATCTTGGTGGTTGTGAAGTTTTGGAAGGGAAGGAAATGTCAGACTGTACTATAAGCTTTACATTTATGCCCTTTTTTTCATAGCGAGAGCTGCATGTGCGAGTTTGCAGGGGGAGTTGTCCTATCAGGCACTCCCCCTTGTGTTAGCATGTGTTCTTCTAACAGGGGACTAGATGGGGACACGGTGCATTGCCAGTCACACTCTCTCTCCTCCTCCCCTATCAGTGACAGCTTTGGTGTAAATGCTACATGACAGAGCAGCACTCTTGCACTTTTTCTTGGCAGATCAGTAGAGAAAACTCCTAGGATTTTTCTTTTTTTCCCCCTCTGTGAGATAAGAATCTTGCCATCTTATGTTCTGTTAGCTGGAATGAGCTAAAAAAAAAAAGAAGAACTTTCTTTTTCACTTTTGTATGTTATCCACGCTGGCTGCTGGGCTTTTAGCCACTAAAAAAAAAAAGGACAGAGTGTAACTTATCTTTAATGGATTGTTCCATAAACACGCAGCACTGAAAATAAAGTCTTCAGAGAAACCTTTAACTATCAATAACATGGTCAGCACCACCCCTGTGTGTTTTTTAAGCTGACATTGCGTCTTTAGTGAACTACATCAGGAAGAAGGAGACAGATGTGTGCTAACTTCTGTTTTTCTCCCATAATTTTTTACATTTTGTAGAGTTTCTGGACTGTGCTATAAAGAAATCTTCTGTTCTGTGCAGTCAGAGTGCCTGCATCTATTTAACTAGAAAAGATCTGCCTTGAGCCTGTTCTGTTACTTCACAAGGGACCTTTGCAGAAGAGCAGGCTGCTCCACCACTGCTCAATGCTTGTCTAGTGTCATTTGTATGCAGTGCTTCTGCTACTGGGATCTAAGCTACAGCAAGACTTTGTAACATTTATGTTGTGGTTTTTGGTGCTATAGGAGGGTACAGAAACTTGAGCGTACAAGGTTGGGTGCAACATTTCTTCACATGCTCCCTCCTCTTCACCACCCCTGCAGATTTTAGATCAGACAGTGACTTCCTGAGCTTCTGATCTTTCACTGGACTTTTTTTTTTTTTCTTCTTCTTCTTTTCTGCAAAGATTAGCGATAATTTTCAAGAGAGAAGTTACTGCCTTGTCGTGAGGGCTCGTGGTTAGAGCTAACAAAAGAGACATTAGGTTTGTTATAGGAGAAAACAGTGTCTGCAACATTTTAACTCCTACTGTTGTAATGCATATTCCCGTAGACCCCAGTACCAACCGGCGCTTTACTCCTCCATCAACTTCTTTCTCCTGTGGAAAAATGGGAGACAGCAATGGAACCATCAGCTCTTCTGGCACCGGAAGGACAAGGACAGAGATACGAACGGTGGTGGATGTCCTGGCGGATCATGCAGGAGAACTGGTCAGGACTGACAGCCCCAACTTCCTTTGCTCCGTTTTGCCTTCACACTGGAGATGCAACAAGACATTACCAGTAGCCTTCAAGGTAATTTGACTTCAAGTATATGAAGTAGGCATTATCTGCCTGTTTACACTATAGAACATGAATGATTGTGCTTTGTTTATGTGTGTATGTGCATTGGGTGCTATTGTTGTATAATTATAATCTCAATTTTTATCTTTCAGTAGACATTTTAATGTTCACACAGTTGTATTCCGCAAAACCAGTAATGTTAATGCTAATACACATATTACTACAAAATGGAATATATTGAGCCTGAATTACTGATGTTTTTTATAGGCCAATGTCATAAAATTATTTCTTTAGAGATCATAGCTTTAGTATTTGATTTAAATATATAATGTCTTTTAGTTCTTTTGGATAATATCCTTCAGTTATTTTTGGATATAACAATCATATGAGAGACATACATTTTTTAGAATATATTTTTACAATTATATAGTTATACACAGCAACAACGGGATGGCTGAATGCTGTTCCTTGTTACAATAGCTTAAAAAACATATATAATAACATATATACTGTATTTTCTGGCGTATAAGACTACTTTTGAACCTCAAAAAAATCCTCCAAAAATGGGAGGTCGTCTTATACGCCGAGTATAATATCTCCAAGGTAACCCAAGTATAAGTATTACCGGTAGATCATGTAATAGGGGGGTCGTCTTATACGCCCAGTCGTCTTATACGCCAGAAAATACGGTAACAATAACTACTGTAATACCATTTCTAAAATCAGTGTGTATTAAAATGCAGCACATTGTAATGAAAGGTTAAATGAAGGTAACTTAATGAAGCTGTAAAGTGCTCCTAAACCAGATGCACTGAATCAGAGATGGTTATGGAGTATGGTTTGGTATAATTGGTACACCACTTCAGAGACCAGCAACTTAACCTCAGTGTCACTCCTTCTTCCCTTTCAAAGATTATCATGTCTAATAATCAGAAAAAGAGAGCTTGCTATAACCATTAATTCAGCAAAAAAAAAAAAACTATTTACTTATACTCTGTGATACTGCTGCATAAAAATGACCCCAGGTCTACCAAGGTGAAGCTGCCCGGTACGTTATTTGAAATATTTTGACAAAGTTGAATTGTAGGAAAAATATATACACAGAAAATTGAAGAACAAGCTAAATATTAGTCTCTAAAAAGCATTATACAAGTATTGAATAATGCATTTAAAATACAGAAGGCATCATTTTTAGACGTTTTTGCGTTTTGATTTTAGTCAAATGATTAATATACTTTTTATTTGTATTTATTTCCCCATAAGCCTATCAGTTCTTTGAAGCAGGCCTTCTGCTATGGTGTACAAATGATACCTTTCAGCAAATAACTTTAGAATATTTAAATGATAACATTTGCAGGTAGAAGCAAAAAAAATATATATTATTAGAAAAAGATTGACTGTTCGAAAAAACTATGACATTAACACATGTTTGAAAGATTTGCATAATTAAGCATTTAATGGCTACACATGTTGTAGTTACAGTTGTGATAAACCTAAAATATAGTATATGTGCAAAGGTTTTTTTAAATGGTATCTGATGGTGGGAAACTGGTGGGCTGGTAGTTAACACATTCTAAACATGAGATCTTTGTGGTCAGACAAACTAGAGCTGAGAAACACACATCTAAAGAGACGTTTTGTTGGAAAAAATATACAAGCTAAACAGCGTACTTTAATACAGGTAGAGACAATGAGTAGGTTTGAGGTCTGTACTGTAAAATGCCTTTACACCATCTACACCATCCTCAGTTCAAAGAAATGACAACTGTGAAGCTAGTTTCTAGCAACACCTTTGTTATTTGGCTTAATATATATTGTAAGTTGAGAAATAATGTGTGAAATTAGAGGACTAATGCTTTAAAATAAACATAAGAAAAATATGCATGTTGAAACATGCTTCTGGAAACTATTAAAATAATATAGTCCTTGAGTTATAGGTATTACTGCTAGCCTATGCTGCATATACAGACAGACAAACATATTGTGTTCAATGCAATTTTGTACATGAATGAATGGATCAAAAGATAGATGGATAGATAAAAAGAGGGATACATATATACATTTGTAGTGGTAATTATAGACCTTTTTTTTGTAGTTCGACAAATCAAACTTATATATTGAAACTGTATATCTATACTGCCTTATATACTTATTTATTTTATTTATACACATTATTATAGCACCTAATATAGCTTCTGAGCACCACATACATTTACTGCAATAAATAGTGTATATACCAAAAGACAATTCATCTCCAAAGCCACCAAAGTCATATTCCTATAAACACTCAAACATTAATTTAGAGCCTTTTATAGGAAGAAATGGAAAGGTGTTACTGTCACAATATACAGGTTATTATCATACTTCCCAAAAAGACGTGACCTTAGCCGGAATCTTCTTTGTCATAAAATTGCTCCTTATATCCATGTGTTCATTTTTCAATATCACACAAAATTCCTAATATTGTTTGCTCAAAAAGCACTTCTATGAAGCAATTAAAACATTTTAAAAAATTGAATGGAATTGAGAAATGGGAACACTGCAATAACCTTCCACCCGTCAGGTAACGAGTATAGCTTCTACTCAGCAGTGCACCAATATTATAGTCAACATAACTTTTTTTATTCCACCTATTATCAAAGCTTTCTAAAAGCTCCATAGGCACTTTCTGTATTAGGATCATGCCCTAGTTTACTATTCTACAATGCCATTAAAAAGATAAATAAATCGAATGTGATACAAAATTGGGAACACTGCAAGAACCCTTCCATCTGTCAGATAAAGAGTACAGATTCTACTCATCAGTGCACCAATATTATAGCCTAAATAACTTTTTTTTATGCCAACTATTATTGTAGCATTTAAAAAGCTCCACAGGTCCATTCTATATTCAGATCACACCCTAGTATACTATTCTTCTTCACGTTTTCACTTAATATATAAGCAATCATTATAATGTCAGAGATAGAGGTCTCACCTTTGTCTTTGTGGGAAAGGCATAATGTGTTTTTAGTAGAGCATATATTCAGATACCAACCAAATGTAAAAATAATATTGCAATGTAGGTAAAGATCCCCTGACAAAAAAGTAGCAATAGCTTGATACCCAGCACAAACAATGACTAGTGATGTTTTCTGAGTCTCCGTTATTGTCCCTTTGTATTGACACAGAAAAGGAATTTTCACAGGGTTGATTACAAACTTTTTAAACTACTCATTCTAAGACAATTTGGCATTTTACACACTTTCAATTTCAACCAGAAGATATTGGGTTTAAATTATTAAGGGAGTAGAGGCTGTTTACTTACAAAGTGAGTGTTCACTTTGCAAAGCATGTGTTCACTTAGCTTAGTGGATGAGGTGAAGCTGTGTTCTTTTTCAATACCCAATCTTGTGCAAGGAAAAAATTGATCTTTTCTTGCACATGATTGGATAATTTAAGCGAACATGCTCTAATCCTTTGGCAAATCAACCACAATGCCTCTCTACTTAGATTCTTCTGTTGAAATTGACAAGGATAATTATGTCACTTTAAAGTAGCCCATAAACAAGAGATAACAATTGCTTGATCCAGCAGATACCCATCGTAATCCAGCCTTTAAGGGTAACATCAATTGTGTGAGTTAGAAAAACTGTCTTGATCACTACTGAGATGTCACCTCCTCCCTGTGATCTTTACATGCACAGAGCCGTCTTCGCATATTTATTGCTCTGCAGAACTCAGTTCTTAGTAGTTAGATTAGGCCTCTACATCATCCAACCACCCTCTTATGTATGGGTAGATTTTTTTTAAACGTTTTGTCAAAGTAGCACCTGGCCACAACTGATTGACAAAATTTGGATGTACAAATATAAACTGGAACACTGAGCGCAATCTTTGCCAACAACCTGATACTTTATGTTACATATCCTAAGGGTCCATGCACACTGGGCATACAAAATACCAGTTCTGTTGCAGTTTAAAATATGCCTCTAAATATCCTAATATGCATTGACATATAAAATAACTTTGAGTTGCTTCTACAGGGAAACCCAAAACTCCTGTAGAAGCAGTGTTTTTAAGCTCAGTGTGCACTTCCAAACATAGATAGTTTGAGAACCTCGGAATTGCATACACAGCAAAAGCACCTAACTCATATATCATATTTTTGTGCATGAAGAGGTAAAACTAGTAAATACCTTCTGGGTTCAGATACCTTCTAATACTCCTTAAATATTCAGTCTGCACTGTGACCATTAAGCCATCATTTGTAAAAGGTCTACATTTATATGATAAACACTTGTTTTTATAGAATAATAGAATAGAAGGATCAACATTGTGAAAACAGATTTTTTACCAAGGGCAAATAGGCTTTTCTCTTTGCAAGGGTATTTTCCCTTAGCTTAGGGAATGTGCTGATAATTTATGAGCAAAGAAAATTAAAATAAAATATTTTTGCTTGCACATGATTGGATGATGGAAGTCAGCAGAGCTCCACCTCATTCACTAAGCTAAGGGAAAGTCCCCTTGCAAAGCTTTTTGCAAATCAACACTATAGTTCATGTCCAGAGTATTACTGGTATAACAGTTACACTACCAAAAATATATGAGCCTCAAGGATGTAGGAGGCATATGACGTCATGATTCATGTACTTGCAGCTGTACATCTGTATAGAGCACTAGTGGTTATTTGATAAACCCACATAAAGGTTTCAGTAAAATAAATTTCAATTGGTAGATCCTTGGGGGAGATTTACTAAAGCCGGAGAGTGCAAAATCTGGTGCAGTTGTGCATGGTAGCCAATCAGCTTCTAACATCAGCTTTTTCAATTAAGCCTTGACAAAAAAGAAAAAAAGGAAGTTGATTGGTTTCTATGCGGAGCTGCACCACATTTTGCACTCTCCAGCTTTAGTAAATCTCCCCCTAAGGATCTACCAATTTAAAAGTTTTACTAAATCAACCCCCTAGTATCTAGTTCTTAATATTTCCTGAATATAACCACAGATTAGGGAATCAGGTTTGGGTAATATGTCCTCAATAACCCACATAGTCTTAGAATAATGGGACACCTTAGTAAGGAAAATCATTTTTTATTAAACCGTAAATTGGTCCCATGTCATCTGTTTTTGAATTACCAAAGTTTCCAGCTAGGGGGCTCCATTAATACTGGTTTGAATATCATCCTCTTTCAGAACAGTCTAAATAGGAGACAAAACACAATAAAGAAAAATACACTAAACCTTACTACCATGCTACAGATGCTATCTGAAAATCGACATGCTGCGCATTGCAAATCCAAGGTAGCCAGATTGGGCAATATATCTCTAGAGCACTTCAGCTGAAAATCTCTGTGACCTACCACACCTACATCTATGGTATTGTTTTTTATTATATAACATTTTATAGAATGAATTACAGCACCCATAAATTTTAGGAAAAATATGGAAAAAAAGTATCAGGCAAAAACGTCTCTAAATGCTACAAACATACAGATGTTCAGTTTCCAACAAAGAACAAGAAAGCTGCTAGAAAATCATAACAAGATGGTGAAAAAAAAAAAAAAACTTCAGACTCTGCCAGAGATCTTACTGTGAAAAAGGGCCTATGACTCATTTTTAAATAGGAGGCCCAATGTAAAAACCATTATGGTACTCCCCATACTATTAACAAACTCTCAGGCATAAAAACTACGCAGCACGCCCCAAAATAGTTTTTATGTCAGATAACCCTGAACCCCATCCAAATCTCTAGCCAGACATTTGTTTGTGGCAGCAAAGCTAATTATCCCAAATGTTACATGATTGCTCTCCTAATTTTAGATATAAAATATTTTTTAAAATATTTGAAAGCATCAAAATATCTATGTTAGGGCAGGTAAAACGCAATACTTGTAGTGCTAATATTCTTAGGCTACTCCATCTCTATCTAAGACAATGCTTAATACAGGTAGAAAATACCAGAAAAAGAAGGAAACAGGAAAAAAGTTCAACATACAGGATGGTTTTTAAGGCTTCAAACAAAATTCATTCTTCCAGTTCAACTATGTACTGTATACTCTTTAATTGGAAACAAGATGTTAACACATCATGTAATAAATATCTTATTTTAATAACTGTATTTTTCTTCTAGCAACCAATTAGTGTCTACCACATATGTTCTAACCCATCCTAGTTACAGGAAAGGGGAAGATAAATGGTTGATAGGACATAAATGGAGAATGTTCTTCTGTCAATCACTGCATGCAGGAGACCCTGCATTCATAGTAAATTAACTTAAAAGGATGTCAAAGGAAACGTCTCTTGCTTTTCCCACCAACATTCACCCCCCCCCCCCCCAATTGGCCAATTTTTTATATCCTTTGCTTCCAATGCGCATTCTCACCAAAAAAAATCACTTCTCAAAGTCCAATTACACAAATGCTGACATCCCATTAGAATTTTTCTTTAGGGAATGTCTGTAAATGACCATTTTGTAACACTTTCACAACTGTAAAGCAACAATATTTCTGAGGTTGTAAGATACAAATGGTTATGAAGGAATACTTGTATTTTCCTATTTCATTTATTTAAATTCTCAATAGAAACGTATTGAAACTGAAGAACTTCTGATATATACAGTACCTTATGTCAATTAATGTTATACCTAGATAAACCTATATATTATTATGATTATTATTGCTTAGTATTAAGATTGGAAGCTGCTCAAGCATACACAAAAAAGGGGCATGTAAGAACTGTATAACACAAATGGCAGAGTAGGAGATAGTTAAGATAAATGCATGGTAGGTCACTACAATCTAATTAAACCTATACACGTAATCAGAGTAAAGAAAGCTAATGCAAGACATTGAAAAGAGAATGCTACTGATGTTATTTTAATAGACATATTAATATGTTGTAAAAAAAAAAAAAAAAAAAACAGGCTATCACGTTTTTTAATATTTGTATATCTGAGATCAGACATTCTTGCATTCCTGTGCAACTCCTGTGCGGTTTGAGTGCAGTGTGTTTTTAGTCCATTCATTTGAATGGACTAAAACTGCACTGCACTGCACTGCATCGCAAAAAAAGTAGTGCAACACTATTTTGGTACCATGCAATCCAGCGCAGGGAAATGCGCTGCGTTTGCTAATTTGCATTTGGGGGTGTCATTAATTTTACACTGACACCCCACAGCAGATCGTAGACACAATGGTGTTTATATACTGAAACTGGAGAGTGCAAAATCTGGTATAGCTGTGCATGGTAACCAATCATCTTCTAACTTCAGCTTGGTCAATTAGGCTTTGACAATAAAACATGAAGCTGATTGGTTACTGTGCAGAGCTGCACCAGATTTTGCACTCTTCAGTTTTAGTAAATTAACCCCAGTGTGTTTTGAATGATGTGTGGTAAACATCCACAGAGCACTGGTTTCCCACACCATAATCCAGTGTTAACGGGCACTTAAAGTGGAAGTAAAATTGATGTGTAATCAAATGGCTGACAGGCAGGATATTTATGACAGAAGAGACCCTATTGGTCCTTTATGCCATAAATGCATCCTTCTGCCTGTCAGCTGTCATGTTCACTGAGCCGCACATGCACAGCTCAGCAAACATTTACAGCCCCGATCTGCCCCTGATCCATGCCACAGTGATGTGACTCCCGTGCACATGCGCTGGAGGGGCGTCATCGCGGCCTGGCCTATCAATTGGCCGAAGACACTGGACCCGAAAGTAAGACCGGGGGAAGATGGTAGCGACAGGGGCCCGCTGGCTGGGCTGGAGGACACCATATGCCAGGTAAGTCTTCCATAATGTATTTATATGCTGTGCATAATAGTACATTATGGCATAACCCACCTGGGGGGGGGGGGGGCTAAAAAAAAATATATATATATATAGCGGACTGTACTTCTGCTTTAAAAGTGCTGATAGCATTGATCAAACAGAAGAAAACCTGTCACAAATCAGGGCAAAATGAGCATATGAGGAAAAAATGCCAAACAGAGGCAACTGCCAATAAAATCATATCAAAACAAACAGCTGATCCAGAGGTATGGGCAGATGAATTTAGATACAAATTGTGAGCGACCTTACCTGTAGTTCAAGGTTGACCTTCCCTCATCCCACTCCTGGCTTCAATATAGATCAGCAAGGTCATTCGTCACATTATGAAGCTGACCATACATTAGTAGATTTTCTAATGATTGTTCATACGAAAAATAGTATGAAAGTTTTTAATACATTTGATCACTTAACGAATGTTGTTTTCTTCAACATTCGATTATGGAATGAATGTACTTTACCGAATGAAAACCACATACACCTTTAGAAATGTATTCATTCGAAAAAAAAAATCATCTTGCTCCTTTGAATTTTCTATTTACTATGGTTAAAAATAAACATTGATTTAACCCCACTAAGAGCCCATTCACATTAGCGCGACTTGTCAGGCGACTTGTCAGCCTGACAAGTCGCGCTCAGTCGCGGTCCGTTGATTAGCACAGGACCCGTTCTAATAGGAGCAACACAAGTCGCTCCGACTTAGAAAAGGGGTCCTGTATTACTTTGGGGCAACCTGGAGGCGACTTGCATAGACTTCCATTATGGGAAGTCTCTGCAAGTCGCGCCGAAGTCGCGGTGCACAGCGGCGCACGCGACTTCACAGGTCGCCCCCCAAAGTCGTGTCGCGCTAGTCTGAATGGGCTCTAAAGATTGCAAAATTAAAAAAACGTTCTTAAAGCAAAAATATGGTGGTGGAAGGGGTTGAAACCAAGCAAAAGTTGAGATAAACCTCTAAATATAATTGTTATATCTCTGAATCTCTTGATTGTTGTAACAGAAGGTAACCTCTGCTTATGGATTTTTTATGATATGTAAAAAATTACAGTTGCTGTGTCTAATGCTCATTGTATCTATTCCATCTATGAACGTTTTCTTAATTAAACTGTGTGGGAGTGTGACTTTTGGGGATGTCTCTTACTGTATCTATCAACATTTTTTAAATTGCCTTTAATAAATGACTTACAGTTTGCTCACAAAACCCCATAATATTATAATGCTAATTTCATCATATACAGTAACTTAATGTACACAGCATAAAATCTTTGATGATCATATCAGTGTTTAGTTGAACATAAAAATGAATTATAACTGTGTACAAGTAAATGACTGCCTACTTTAGAAGTTTAAAACTAAAAATACCAGGGCCCATTCATGCCTAGAGTGTTGCAGTAAAGAGTCAAAGGCATGGGTTTTGGGACTGACTTTAACAGTACTCAATATAACAGTCATATGTCCAAAGGTACATAAAATAGGAAGTATATATATATATATATATATATATATATATATATATATATATATACATATATATTAAAGATATACAAAAATATATATACAAAAGTATACTGTTGCAGTAAAAACCACACAGCGTTGTGCAATTTTTGTGGGTTAATGTGTGTTGCATTAAGGCAGCTCATTAAAAATGACACATTGCAACAAAATAAAAATAGCACATACTCTATTTTTTATGTGGTGCATCACACTTCAGAAATGGTTCACATCTGTGAGCTGTGGTGCACTGCAATGCAAATACATTGTGCTGCACTGGCTCGGTACATCAGGGTGCTATTCAAAATGAATGGCCCCAGAACACACAGCACTGCATAGGTGTGTGCAGCCTATTGCATTAGGGTGTGCACCCCAAAGTTTAAATACACATGCATGTGTTTGCCTACATGTATATGGCCCCAGTACATTACTCTCCCTGCTGGCAAAGTGAAATAGAAGTGTGTGGCACTTCTCTTATGGCAGAGCAGGTCAGAGGGAGATCTTTCCCATCTCCTCACTGGCAAACAGAGCGATAATGCTAATGTGCCCTAGGTGATTAGGGTATGCCCAGGCACACCCGGCACACCCTGTGCGCACGCCTATGCAGCACTGCATTTCTATGCAATATTGTGCATTGCACAGAAATGTGTGGAAAAAGGTGCATTTTACATCACATTACTGCAATGATCTAGGGTTAATGGACCCTTACTGGTTCTGTTGTGCTCCAGTTTCTATTTTACAAATATGAGTTCACTAATTTGATTTGCTGTAAAGAAATACCTAAACCAAGAAAATACAGTATGGAGTCTGCCATTGCGTTTTTTCTTTTTTTTTTTTTGATTCTTCAAAATGTCTATTGCCTGATTTCCATTCTGATCCAATAGCTTCCATATTTTTTGCATTATTGGCCCAGAACAAGCACACCCATCTTTACTTCACTTGCTACATTGCTATTGGATCAATATTCCCAGTATTAAACAGAAAGATAGTCAGGTGAATAGCATTTTCAATGGCATCCTATATGTTTGTTATAACAGATGTACTTTTAAGACCACTGTATTTAAAATCACAGCACAATTGGGCTGCTTTGTAGTTTGGCATTGCAACACTATTTTGCTATGTTCATACATTAATCCAAACTGTCCACGCAGATATTTCCTAGGGCTTAATCACTCTTGTGCATGTTTCTGTGTTAAACTCAGGGCTTTTTTTTTCTCAGAGAATAGGTGCAGGTACCCCCTCCTATCAAGTTACCCCTTGTCTCCCCCCACCCACCTCTTAGCATCGCCCTTTTGGTTCCACCCCTTATCCACCTCCCAGTACCGCCCCTTTTTAAGAATACAGAACCAAGTATCATTTTTTGGTATTAACAAATGTAAATGAAATTTGTTACTTATAACAAGAAAGGCTATAAAATAGATCCCTGGCAGCCAGCAACAATAAGACCCCTCAGCAACAATAGATAACCGCGGCAACAATAGATCCCCCCAGCAACAACACAACAGACCCCCACAACAAAATACCCCCCAGGACAAAAGATAGTCCCTAGCAACAAATTACCCCCGCCAGCAACTATAGACCCCCAGAAGCTAGCATCAATAGACTCCTCCCTTAATAGTAGATTCCCCCCAGCAATAATTGACACCCAAGCAACCTACCACCCCCCCCCTCCCCAATAAAAATGGACTCCACCAATAATAATAGATCTCCCCAACAGTTAGCTTTAATAGACCCTCCAGCACACCCCAGCACACCCTGGCATTACATCCATTCAGCGCTGGGGGGTGCTGGAACTGCATTCCCCACAACCCTGCTGTAAAAAAATCCCTGGTTAAACTGAATGCATTTGAATCAAGATCAACTATTAGAAAAGAGACATCTGAATTGCAACACTTAATATATATATATATATAGCATTTTATGCATGCTTTTTGTGTTTTTGCACCTGTTGTCACTCTGGAACACCTCACACAATCTACAAACTGCAGGAGAAAAATTGCGTAGTACGTTGAAAAAAAAATTATTACAGTGATATACCTGCAATAGGTCTCATTCACCTTTGATTCACCTTTGCTATGGCCGAATGTCAGCCATTTTGAATTGGCAATACTGAGATCCTTCCAGGTTGCCAGTTTCCTATTAAATTACGCATTTATTTTGGCCCATCACTAAAATAGGCTTCATCACTGGCCAATATAAATGTGCAGAAGGCAGAAAGGGGCGGACCATCTACAAGGTAGTGCCAGTTCAAAACAGCTGGCATTTGGCTTTAGTATAAAAGTTGGTACAGGTACAATATATACAGGTACCTCTGGGTGCCTGTACTTTTTATAGATGTTAGCAGCATTATTTATTTTTTTTTGTAAAAATGGGTTTTAAATACATGTGAAGCAGACATAATGAGGCTTGTATATTAAGGGAGCTAATGATCTTCACTCAATACATCAAATTCCGTTATGCATTCATTGACAAATACCCAGTCGTGTGCAAATTCTTGTTTATTTATGTAATCTGCATATGACTGGGTATTCAGAGTGACCACAGCTACAATTTATGTTGTGAAGATTTTTAACTCCTTTAGTAAATAAACTCCAATGACATATAGTATAAGCAAATAGTATTGCATGCTCATCAGTCTTTAAGGGTCTTGGCATCATGCTCTGAATGAAGCTGTATACCCTGGTGTAGGTATACTATGAATAATCCATTTCTATAAGGATAGTGAATCAAATTTTTTCCTATCTTCAGGTTGTAGCGCTGGGTGAGGTCCCAGATGGGACGGTAGTGACGGTCATGGCTGGAAATGATGAGAACTATTCAGCTGAGCTAAGGAATGCCTCTGCTGTCATGAAAAACCAAGTAGCTCGATTCAATGACCTCCGTTTTGTAGGAAGAAGCGGAAGAGGTGGGTTACCCTCCTGACTTTGATTATTTCCAAATGTAAACAACCTTTAACTTCATAATGTTAATGCCTAATTAACCCTATGTTAGAAATATGACAAATATGTGTTTGTTTAGGACTATTTTCACATCATGATGTTCACGTCCAGAATAGCATAACCTTTAAATAAACTTTTCATGTCAAGTTTCTCAGTGAAGCAAAAAAAAAAAGAATTTAACCTTCATGTAGAGTGAACCTTTTAAATTATAGGCACCTAAATTCCAACCGCACTGAAAACAGATTGTAAAGTCATGTGTGATAAAAGGAGAATCACTAAAATATGAGATAAGGGTAAATATTCCAAAAGGGATATGCTGTGTGTGTGTATATATATATATATATATATATATATATATATATATATATATATATATATATATATATATATATATGTATATATATACATAAATATATACGCTTTAATATTCAAAGGAGAACTTCATTACCTTCAATGTGGATTGACTACCAAAAAAGGAACATATTTTCAGGGTGTGTGCATTTGCTCTGTCATGTTCTGTCAGTTGCAGTAATGCATTGAGTAAATGTTAGAAATCCCTTCATTGGCCTAGAACAACTTTCTAAAAGCAAGAGCGTGCTGCCAGAACCTATAACAGCAGCAAATTTAGGACCAACTTAATTTCCTGCCATAGGAAGCTATAAAAAGCATTTTTATCTTCTGCGTAGTGCATTCAAAATATTAAAAAAAAAAGTCACTGGTAAACTGATTTCCATTTAGCTTGAATAATCTGTACTCATTTCAGTGTTCAACAAAAATTAATTTTTGTTTAAACCTCTGCACATTATTGTGTTGAAAGTGAACACGCGTGCACCTGGTATGCCTATGGATCAAAATCCTAAGGAAGGCTTGTTATTTTGACAGATACAAATGTTCACTGTTATGTTTCTTTTAAATTCATTTATTGTTTTATAGCCTAATTGTCATTTACTTGTTTTATTTCACTAACCCCAGATTGCTTACATTTCTGTAACATTTCCGTTTTCTTGTTTGAGTTTCTAAAAGATGTGTATTATTATTTTCTTCTCTTTCAAACTCAGCACTTAACTGGCTGCACATTGGCAAATGGAAAAATCTCTCCTTTTATGAATTAAGCTCTTATTTCTGCACTCAATTATCCTGTTAGAGTTTGTTCATGCTTCCAAAACAAATTTCCAATCCGGAATGCTTTATAATTCCAAGTCTTTTCTTTGAACTGATTCATCTTGTGAGTCTTGCTGTAATTTCAAAAACTCCAGAATAGGAGCTCTTTATAGCCTTATATCTATCACAAGGCTTTTGTATACTGGTACTACTATGAAAACGTTAGGCAGTGAATAGATTTCAATACATCTTAACATTAGATAAGATAAAATAGGCTGTTTTGAGTAAAAGTGATTGGTAATTTAGGGTAAGGCCTTCTGTCATACACAGGACTGTTTTTCCATGTCAGAGTAAATTGGTCCTGAACTTGGCTGGCTACCAGAGCTCATTGCAGTGTTACAGGATGCCACAGAACCCTATAAGCATGCATTACCCCTGTTCACACTCTCAAAGTGTATTAAACAGAAGATAAAACAAGAAATTAGACCATGAATATAATGATAGTGAGATTTGATTAAAACTGTGTGATGAAATTGGGGAAGTATTACTAAACACTGTGCTGGCTTCATTTTCCCCAGAATTCACAAGTCGGTCACAAAAATGTTAAAATTTAGATTATAAGTATATATGCTAGGCAGCCAGAGAAGGTGACACATTTGACATAACGCAGGTCAGATTAAAAAGAAAGTAGCGATATCATAAACCTCCACTAGCCAGAGTCCTCAAATGGCTTCTAATGAGGCCTGTTGTAAATAGCCCTATCGTAAACAGTCTAGAGCAATACACTTCTATCTGGGTTTTTACATACATTTTAACTGTCAGCCATCTCAACTTCTTAATTTTAACCATATTCTAAAATAACTGCTGTAATAGAGTTACCTTCAAAAAAAGTTGCAATAATGTATAAGATACCAATCAGTCATACAACAAACATGCCTAATTTGCAAGGTTTAGATGACTAATAGTGCACAATGGACCGCCTAGGAAGAAATATGCAAACGATCTATGTCTTATTTGGTGTTAAACAGATTGTAATTTCATAAACCCTATGTAATAAATAATACAGTGGGAAAAATAATTATTTGATCCCCTGCAGATTTTGTAAGTTGGCTCACTTATAAAGAAATGAAGGGTCTATCATTTTTATCATAGGTGTATTTTAAATGCTAGAGACAGAATATAAACCAAAAATCCATAAGAAACACATGATACAAATGTTAAAAATTGAGTTGCAGTTCAGTGAATAAAATAAGTATTTGATCCCCAAGCAAAACATGACTTAATACTGGGTGGAGAAACCCTTGTTGGCATGCACAGAGATAAGACCAGGTTTGCACACATCTCAGGAGGGATTTTGGTCCACTCTTTTTTTACAGATCTTCTCTAAAACCTTAGGCCCCTTTCACACACGCTGTCCGTTTGTCCGTTTTTCATCCATCCGTTGACGGATGAAAAATGGACATCAATGCATCTCTATGTAAAAATGGATGACAACGGATGAAAGACGGATAACAACTGATGAAAAACGGATAACAACTGACGAAAAACGGATGACAACTGACGTTGTGTGAAAGGGGCCTTAGGGTTTCTTGGCTGTTGCTTGGCAACTTAAAGGTTCAGTTCCCTCCATACCTTTACTATAGGATTTAGGTCAGGAGCCTGGCTAAGCCACTCCATGACTTTAATGTACTTCTTCTTGAGCCATTTCTCTGTTGTCTTGGGGGCATGTTTTGTGTCATTGTCATGCTGAAAGACCCATACATGACCCATCTTATTGTTCTGGCTGAGGGAAGGTTCATTGTAGCCAATCACTGAATTTAAACAAATATGACATACGTCAGTAATGTCCAAAATATTGTGGGTATGAGAGCTTTAAATGTATTTCCACCTTTACAGCCAAATTTAAGGAGCCCCTACTACATGTTTATTATGTGGTCCCATTCACACAGCATACGTTATTTTTTTATTATTATTTCTCAACTTTCTAGTTGTTTCTTTGGAACAGAATCATTCACAGAACTCTATAGTTAGCATGTACTGTTCAGAATAACTTGCAATATTCTTATTTAGGGACATTTCAGAGACAGATTGGAATAAAAGTGTATCAACATACAATGCAAAATCCAAGCCTTGACATATTTATCCTTTAAATAGGACAGTGTACAGATTTAGTTTACAATTAAAAATGAAGATCTTTCAGCAAATTATAGACAGGGTTAATTATTGTAAACACACAGCACTTCCTCAGCCCTCTCATAAACATTACCTAGAAGAAGAGAGCTATGTAGGATGTTTTCAGTTTTGAGGTTTGTAGAAAAGACCAAGTAAAAAAAAGATAACAGAAATTTTTATATTTATTTAAATATTACTATGCGAATAGGAACACAAAATAAATATAAAGTACTGTAGATGTTATCCCAATTTTTCAGCAACTATGGAAATATTCTTTGAAGTGTATGTAAAGGCAAAACTATCTTTAGTTCTCAATAGAGCGGGGAAAGCCTAAAAACCTCTGCCAAGTTTTTATTGCCCCCTTGCAGTGAAATAATATAGCAGATAGAAATGTTTGTTACTAACATGAAAATTTCCTTCACTTTGGAGAGATTTCATCCTATTTCTTGATGCGCCTTTGACAGAAAATCTCCCCAGCAGGACACAGACAGTAAACAAATAACCTATTATGGGTTATTACATACCTACTCTTACATAGACTTTAAAATATCTTTCGACGTGAGTTATTGGTCAAAAAGGAAAGCACACTTAAATCCCAGTATTTTTTATGTCAAAATATTTTTGCATGAACATACTTATTCATATCTCCAGCAGCATGAACTTTCATGCAGAGGGGAAGCAGGTGCAAACTTATCTTGAGGAAACAATAGTGATTAGCAGGACCGGATTTCCCTCAATGGAGCCTATGCAAACACTCTTTGTTGTCCAAAGCCCCATCCCCCACGAGGATCACTTCTTTAAGGGCTTGTTCACACTTGACTAAATTTCTAACTCCCAACAAATGCTCCTATAGCGTTAATGTGCTTTAGTATGGGTATTAGACTGGCGTTAATGTGCTTTAGTATGGGCACTAGACTGTCGTTATACAAACATTAATGATACTTTAAAAACGCTCCCCAAATGCCGTATACGCCGTTTTGACACGTATGATGCGTGTTAAGGTGCGTTAAAACCAATTCACAAATGCCCCTTTTTTTTAAAGGGAAGTGACATTACAGGAAATAAACAATATGAGGTGTGGCTTGTCATAGTAAATGTTTCCTGTGCATACTTCATTAGCAGGGAGGGTAGCAGCATGGATTCCTTTACTATGATTTATCTCATGTTTAGCCTCCTGCATGTGATGCTGGTGTATGAGCAGTTAGCTGAGCAGAGGAAGATGAGAAGGGCATCCAGGAGCTATTCGGTACATCCAATTGTCTCTCAGAGATATTCTAAAGGGCACTTTCATGCTCTGTATCATGATTTATGCACTTACCATCAGAAGTTGATGTCAGCCCTCTTCAAGCAGCACAAACAGGAAGTGCATAAAAGGAAGTGACTGCAGGACACTCTATGCTGTCCTCTATCATTACAAGGAATTGTGGGACAATATATTCATTCTGCATGATTTTTTTGATTTTTTATATAATCTTTATTTAAGCAATTTCAACACATTAACAGAAAAAGAGTGAATAATACAGAAAGAAGCGGATTAACAGAATAAATCCATATAAATAGTGGCAATATACACCAAGTCAAAGTCATGTACATATTGGACAGTCTTAACAACATGAAGATTGTGCCTATCGGCCAAACAGAGGTAACCCTCACGTAACTCCCGTTCCCAATGTCTGGATGTCATTACCCGGGAGGAGCCCTTGGCGCATCCCAGAGAGTACATGATCTCCATCAACCGAAATCTACCGGTATAATTGACACCCAGCTTATACTCCATAGGAAGAATCAGAAAGATAGAACAAGAACAGAGAAAAAAAAATAGATAGCGCTCCATGGAGCCAGCAGAGTATCAGGAACAGAGAAGGGGGAAAGAAGGAAGAAACGTCCTATGGGATTCACAGACCCCATGGAGCATACGTCCTGAAGGTGAGGTATGGGGACAGAAACAGTAGCGCCTCCAGTTCTTTAGCCCACCCCGACCAAGCTATATATCAGGGATCTCCTCCAAGTAAATCATCCATCTCGTCCAAGTATCCATAAAGCGAGACTGTTGCCCCCTAAGGCTCAACACCCTCCTTTCCGCCTCCATGATCCAGTTAACCTCCCATTTCCATTTGGCTAAAGTGGAAATCGTAGATTGCTTCCAGTGCCTGGGAATCAGGCATTTGGCAGCATTCAGTAGAAACAGGATAACACTACATTTATATCTCTTCACAGAGGATTGGGTGTCATGGAAGAGGTATTGAAGGGTAGTGCGGCCAGATGGAGAGATGACTAATTTCTGTATCCAGGGATGGATTGCATCTCAGAAAGGTTGAATGAGTGGACAATCCCACGAAATATGGAGGAACGAACCAATATGGCAGCATCTCCTCCAACAGTGTGGGTCAGCTGTGGGGAACATCTTCGCCAGCTTGAACGGAGTCCTATACCATCGTGACATAAGTTTTTGGAGAATTCCTGAATTTGGGTACTAATGGAAGAGACATGGGCCAGATGTATGATCCTGGTCGATTGCAGAGGGGAAAATTCTTCTCCCAGCTCTCTCTCCCGATCCCTAACATAATAGGGAACCGTGCGCGAGACTGCACTTAGGACTAGACCTTGCATGTGGGACAGCAGGTGTCGGGACTCCAGGGGCTGAACAACCCATTTCTCCAAAGGAGAAAGTTGGCTGATCGGGCGAGGGGGTGCAGAGAGTCTGGCCAAAAAGTCATCTGCCACGCCGACATAGGGAAATCCCTGAATCGCTCACGTAGGGCAGTCAGCGATAGGAGTGAATTTGCCGCAGTATGTCTTCCCATCATCTCCTCAGGAACAGAAGAAGCGGGAATCTTCACCCAGCTGGAACCAAGGGAACCCACCCAAGGGAGCAAGTGGGGACACCCGGGGGAGAAATCATCCCCTGCATTAAAACCATCCCAGACACGAAGGGTGGCCCTCCTGAGTGGGGATGACCTTCTCCAGGGGCACCCAGGGTTTGTTTGTGGTGTCATGCGTCCAGTTCAGCAGGCGGATCAGGGCCATTGCCTTATAGTATAAGGAAACGTCGGGCAAGCCCACCCCCCCCCTCCTTTTTCTCTCTCCGAAGGGTAGCATACGCCAGTCGTGGATGTTTGCCATGACAGACGAATTTCAGAAAAGCACGGCGGAGGTGTTTAAAAAAAAGATGGGGCAACTGGATAGGAACCGTGTTGAGCATATAAACCAGTCTGGGTAAGATAGTCATCTTAATGACGTTAACACGACCAAACCAAGTCAGGGGGTACGGCGCCCACGAGTCTAGGTCCGTTATGATGCAAGTCAGTAATTCGCCATAGTTCAGATCGAAGAGGGCTTTCAGTTCAGGGGAGATGTGGACTCCCAAATACAGGAGGGAGACCTCCCTCCATTTGAAGCCAAAAAAAATGGCGTAGTGAGTCCGCCATGGCAGGGGGGATGTGGATGGGGAGCAGTTCCGAATTATCATAATTTATTTTAAAACTGGAGACATCACCAAACAAGCGCAACTCACGCACTAGGACCGGCAGAGAGAGCTGGGGTCGGGCAATGTGAAATAGGAAATCATCGGCGTAGGCTGAAAGTTTGTGTTCCACAGATCCCACAGTGATCCCAGCGTCATCTGGCGTGTCTCTAACCTTCCTCAAGAATGGTTCCAGGGCCAGGACGAAGAGCAGAGGGGATAAGGGACATCCCTGTCTCGTACCATTAAAGATGCAAAAGGTGTCCGAGAGTCGGCCATTCACCCTGACCCTGGCTCCCGGACCTGCATACAGTGCCACGATCCAACCCAGCATCTGGTCTCCTAGGCCCAGGGCTCCAAGGACCTCCAACAAGTACAGCCAGTCCACTCTGTCGAAGGCCTTTTCAGCATCTAGCGACAGGACTAGACTCGGAGCCCCATGCTGTGCCCAGTGCAGAATATGCAAGGCCCAAATGGTATTGTCACGGGCCTCATGATTGGGCATGAAGCTGGTTTGGTCCGGGTGGATCAGAGCAGCCACATGGTCCTGAAGGCGCTATGCCAGAACCTTAGCCATAATTTTGGTGTCAGTGTTGAGGAGTGAAATAGGCCGGTAGTTGGCACAGTGGAGAGGATCCCTGCCCGGTTTAGGTAATACAACTATATGGGCCAAGAGAGCCTCAGGGGCAGTGGGACATCCCTCAAGATCGCATTGAAATACACGCAGAGCTGGGAGCCCAGGATGGGAAACACCTTGTAATACTGATTTGTGAAGCCGTCCGGTCCCGGGTTTTTACCAGGAGGTAAAGAGGACACCACCCTACCCACCTCTTAAGCAGTGATCAGAGCCTCCAGGTCAGCCAAAACGTGCGTCGGGAGCTGAGGGAGACCAGGTTCCCGAACGTAGGCCCGTATCTTGGCCAGCCTGTCCCCCCCGGCCGTAGGGAGGTGGTACAAAGATTCATCAAAGGATTGAAATGTCTTTGCTATTTGGGGAGAACTAACCACACGCCCCTCTGGGGTAACCAAGGCATGAACGTGACGAGCCTCCGCCCGTTTCCATAACATGTGGGCCAAGAGTCTGCCACACTTATTACCATGTTCGTAATAACGATGGGCCAAAAAACTGAGTCTATCCCAGGCTCTACATTCCAAGCATTGTGTCAGTGTCTCCTGGACAGACCCAAGCTCCAGCGCATCCGCCAGGGCCAAGTCACGTTTATGTTTCAACTCCAGGGTGTGGATCCTTTCCAGGAGATCCAAGATCTCCTGCTGTCTCTCCTGCGTGATTTTTTTTAAACGTATTTTAATGCCCTGCAACCACGCCACAAACACCTGCCAGTGCGTTTGCAGAGCGTTACTATAGACTTAAACGGCAGGCATTGAAAGGCTTCAAACTGCTCAAGTCTCGACATGAGGCTTCAATTTTGAAGCGATGTGATGTGACGCGATGCTAACGCTTCATGTTTTGATATTGTGAACAGCACTGTGTGCTGTCCATAGTATCATTTGCATAGGCATTTGAGGAGTGTTTAAAACTCCCCTAAAACACCTGCTTTCAAAGAGCTTTTCTTGGTTTGACTGTTCTAGTCTGTCTTGGTAACAATATACAAATAGGCTAAGATTAGATAACTGTATTTTTGCTGATGATGGAAAAAAATGTGTTCAAGCTGGCCACACATGTTACAATCTTATTCTACAATTTCCTGTAGATCTACCAATAGACTACATGATTATATTGGATATAATGGATGGATAGTTTGGTTAGGACTTCACACTCGTTGTTGTTAGTAAAACAAATGGAAATTCCACTGAGAGTGTACAATCAAATTGTCATGTGCTTCACCAGCTTTACAGCTATACAGTAAAACACCCTCTTTGTCACTGATGTTAATATTCACATGCCTACTGCGCCTAACAGTAAATCTGGCCTTGGGTGATCAGGTAAAACAATCTAAATTCGATTATCAACTATTCCCCTGAGAAAAGACATCTGAAGGTGTTTGATAGTTCATAATATTTTGGGCTGATTTACAGTATTATGTGTGATTAATCACTACATTTATCTAATCGTGTGAAAGGTAATTTCCTTTACCCTTTGAACACCCAATCATGTGCAGATGAAAAAAATGAAAATAAATTTCCTTTTAATATGAATGGATAATTGATTGGAATATGTTTGCAATTTATTGTGTGAAGATTCCCAACTTTAGCAAATCAGCCTCAATAACCTTTACTCAGTCCAACTAAAATCAGCTGGGTTGGATTAATCCAATCCAGCTAACCTTTGGGTGGTTTAGGGAAAACACAGTTGGTTAAAGAATAGATATCACTTTTTCCTTCTATGGGTCCACCTCAAAATCCCTTTTGCACTTCAATCACCTCATAATCCACTGCTAGCCTTTCTTAACCACTTCCTTACCGAGTCATGTAAAATGACGTCGGCAAGGTGGTTGTCTAGATCCGGGCCGCCGTCATATGACGTCGGCCCGTTCTAGCTGCTACTGCGCGCCCCCGGCGGCGCGCAGCGGCGCGATCAGGGATGAGGCTCGTCCCTCGGACATAGCCCATCACTGATCAAGGTAAACAGCCAATAGAAATTGGCTGTTTACCACGTGATCGGCTGTGTCAATCACAGCCGATCACATGAGCGGCTCCAGCACGAGCCGCTCGTTCTCTCTGCAATGCGCGCCCCCGGGGGCGCGCAGAGCAGCGATCGGGGACGAGGCTCGTCCCTCGGACAGAGTCGATCCCCGATCTAGGTAAAGAGCCAATGAAATTGGCTCTTTACCACGTGACCGGCTGTGTCCAATCACAGCCGGTCACAAATGTCAACAGAGAACACGGTAACTAGCTGTCACCGTGTTCTCCTCCTCACACACTGATCCTGTGTGAGGAGGAGATTGTGGTAACAGCTAGTTACCAACTACAGTGCACCCCAACCACACTGATTGCCCCCCCCCAATAAAGAGCACCTGTCACTAGCCCATCAAAGTACCCGAGTACCTGTCATCAGGTACTCAGATGACAGGTACTCGGGTACTCTGATGGGCTGGTGACAGGTATTCGGGTACTCTGATGACAGGTACTCGGGTACTCTGATGACGGATACTCTGATGATGGGTACTCGGGTACTCTGACGGGTACTCGGGTACTCTGATGACGGGTACTCGGGTACTCTGATGACGGGTACTCGGGTACTCTGATGACAGGTACTCGGGTACTCTGATGACGGGTACTCGGGTACTCTGATGACAGGTACTCGGGTACTCTGATGACAGGTACTCGGGTACTCTGATGACGGGTACTCGGGTACTCTGATGACGGGTACTCGGGTACTCTGACAGGTACTCGGGTACTCTGATGACAGGTACTCGGGTACTCTGATGACGGGTACTCGGGTACTCTGATGACAGGTACTCGGGTACTCTGATGACAGGTACTCGGGTACTTTGAGTACCTGTCAACGGAGTACCCGTCATCAGAGTACCTGAGTACCTGTCACCTACCCATCAGAGTACCCGAGTACCTTCCACCTGCTCATCAGAGTACCTGACGCCTGAAGTACCCAAGTACTTGCCGCCTGCTCATCAGTACCCATCACTACTCATCAGTACTCATCAGTACCTATCATGTATCAGTACTGATCATCAGTACCCATCAGTACAGTATCACCTATCACCTATCAGTCAGTGAGTACTACTCATCAGTACCTATCACCTGCCTGTCACCTGCCCATCAGAGTACCCGAGTACCTGTCACCTGCCTATCGGAGTACCCGAGTACCTGCCACCTGCTCATCAGTACCAGAGTACCTGTCACCTGCCCAACAAAGTACCCGAGTACCTGTCACCCTTCATACAGCCACCATGTCCAAGTCCAAAAAGGTTTATATACGTCGTCCGTTTAAACCTAAATACCGGTGTTATGGTAGCAGATAGCTGCCATAACCCTGGTATTTTTTTAAACGGTGGACGGTTGGCTTTCCGATAAGGGTGGTCCCAGCGGCGGATTCGCCGTGGGATCACCCTTCCGGGATGGCGGAAGAGGCGCCCCCCCCCCTCCCGACGCGTTCCGGTCCTTTTCCCCGCTTACCGGACCCGCCGGCAGCGGGGAAAACGATCCGGTCCCGAATCCTCACAGACAGGATGTCGAGTGAGGGCAAGCTTGCCCTCACTTGACTCTATGGTCTTGGAGGACCGGAGGTACGGAAAATGTTGTTGCCTAGCAACCAGTTTAAAGGTCCTTTTTTTTTTTTTTCATTTTATATTATAATTATTGTTATTTTTTTTTTTTTCTATCTTTTAGTGTACTTGTGAGATCTGAGGACTTTTTGACCCCAGATCTCACAAAAAAGAGGTCCTGTCGTGCCTATTTCTATTACGAGGAATATTTACATTTCTTTTAATAGAAATAAAAATGATCAATTTTTTTTTTTTTTTTTTAAACGGTGTAAAAATAAAAAATAATAAATAAAATAAATAGTAAAAAAAAAAAAAAAAAAAAAAATTAAAGCGCCCTGTCCCCGTTAGCTCGCGCGCAGAAGCGAATGCATACAGAAACCCCGCCCACATATGTAAACGGTGTTCAAACCACACATGTGAGGTATCGCCGCGATCGTTAGAGCAAGGGGAATAATTTGAGCCCTAGACCTCCTCTGTAACTCAAAGATGGCAACCTGTAGAAATTTTTAAATTGTCGCCTATGGGGATTTTTAAGTACCAAAGTTTGTCACCATTCCCTGAGCGTGCGCAATTTTGAAACATGACATGTTGGGTATCTATTTACTCGGCGTAACATTATCTTTCACATTATGGAAAAAAATTGGGCTAACTTTACTGGTTTCTTATTTTTTAATTAAAAAAAGTGAATTTTTTCCAAAAAAACTGCGTTTGGAAGACCGCTACGCAAATACGGTGTGATAAAAAATAGTGCAATAATCTCCATTTTATTCTCTAGGGTCTCTGCTAAAAAAAAATATATAATGTTTGGGGGTTCTAAGCAGTTTTCTAGCAAAACAACTGATTTTAGCTTGTAAACACCAAATGTCAAAAATAGGCCTAGGCAAGTGGCTAGGATGCATGATGATGCTCCTTGGATGTTCGGCCCCTCTATATGGCTAGGCTGTGAAAAAGTCTCACACATGTGGTATTGCCATACTCAGGAGGAGTGGCAGAATGTATTTTGGGGTGTCATTTTTGCTGTGTACATGCTATGTGTTAGGAATATCCTATAAATTGACAACTTTGTGTAAAAAAAAAAAGTTTTCATTTTTTTCCCACATTTTCCAAAAACCTGTGGAAAAAAATGATATGTTCAAACGACCCATAATGCCTCATAGAATATACGTTGGAGTGTTTGCTTTCCAAAATGGGGTCATTTTGTGGACTTTTCCATTGTATTGGTGCTCTAGGGCCTTGAAAAGTGTGATAGGTAGTAAGAAAGTTTTATGTGTATTTATGCTCCTAGAACGCCTGAATGTGCTTCTTGGACGTGGAGTCTCTTTTTGTGGCCAGGCTGTGTAAAAGTCTCACACATGTGGTATCGCCATACTCGGAAGGAGTAGCAGAATGTATTTTTGGGTGTAATTTTTGCTGTGTACATGCTATGTGTTAGAAATAGCTTATAAATTGACAACTTTGTGGGAAAAAAAAGAAAAAAAAAATTTTTTCTTCATTTTCCCAAGAATTGTGGGAAAAAATTACAACTTCAAAAAACTCACCATGCCTCTTACTAAATACCTTGGACTGTCTACTTTACAAAAAGGGGTCATTTGGTCGGTATTTGTACTGTCCTGACATTTCAGGGCCTCAAGAAAGGAGATAGGCAGTCAGTACATCTGGTGTGATCAATTTTCAGTAATTGGTACCATAGCTTCTAGACTCAATAACTTTCACACAGACTAAATAATATACACTAATTTGGGTTAATTTTACCAGAGACATGTAGCAGTATACATTTTGGCCCAAATGTATGAAGAAAAATTTATTTTTTGCAAAATTTCATAATTGAAACTAAAAAAAAGTGTTTTTTTTTCAAAATTTTTGCTCTTTTTTTGCATATATCACGAAAAAAAAAAACCCCAGTTGTGATCAAATACCACCAAAAGAAAGCTCTATTTGTGTGAAAAAAATGATAAAAATTTTGTTTGGTTATAGTGTAGCATGACTGAGCAATTGTCATTCAAAGTGTGAGAGTGCTGAAAGCTGAAAATTGGTCTGGGCAGGAAGGGTGTCTAACTGCTCTGTATGGAAGCGGTTAAGAACCCGTCATTCTACCCAGGTTTTGTCTCTCCTGCCTCCTTCTACGCCTGATAGGCTGTGAACTTAATTATTCTTCACAAGCTGACTACTGCTGCAGTCTTCAAGTCATTTTCATCCTTCCAGAAATCACACGGCCTCCCCAATTTAGACATTTTCCACTACTTACATCTCAAACATTTTTATTCTTCCTACCTTACACCAAACTCCTCTCTAAAACAGATGACTCAGTTGGAAAATGTGTGCAAATGAGACCCTTACACCCCCAGGTCTCATATCTCACCTCTACCTTCAATTACTGGACAAACGTGATACTAAACCCCCTACGTACACAAGCCACTGGGAGCAAGACCTTAGACTCTCCTCAGAAGCAATTGATAGAACTGATGTCTGGGCCATAACCAAATCTTCTGTACAGAACATTACAGCATTGAAAGCTAACTATAAAGCCTTGACCTGCTGGTACTTAGTTCCTGCTAGAGTTTTTCAAATTCGATCCAAACCACCCGTCAACCTGTTTTTGAGGTTGTGAAGGTGGTCCTGCCCCATAGATAACCAGTTTTGGAAGAAGATATTTTAAATCATTTCTACACTGTTTTCTACCATAGTCCCTCTTGCATTGTTTTATGCTCCCCCCAACCTAACTCAAGTCGAATTCAAAGAGTAACTCCACTTTTGTGGGGAGAAAATAGCAAATAAAGAAAATATAATATAGCTTATACAATTGCGACACAAGTCATAATGTAATTGAATGTTATTAAAAATTACCTTTCCTTTTTAATCTGCAGAATTTTCTGAAAATTTTATGTAATATGGCTACCTTGAGGTGTTCTATATACAGAATGTGTATAGAACACCCCCCCCCCAAGAAACATAATTTCCTGCTTGTGTGGTTGGCTCTTGAATTTTCCCAGAAGTGTGCACTAAGATAGAAGTCAGATTTCAGGCATCCCCTGCAACAAAAATTTCATTTTTTGTGAGATACTCCCAATAGGAACATGTCTAAAGGGATGCAGGCCCAGCGGTTTTCCTCATTAGTGCTCTTTGCAGCTGCACAGCTGATTGATAATTATGAAACCTCCCCCATTAGTGACACTCCGCACAGAGGAACAAACAGTAATTTCTTCAGAATAACAAAAGGTAGGAATCTGCAACAAAGTTTGTTAAAATCCTTGCAATGTACATAGATCACTCAGAGGGGAATGTCTTTTTTTTTCTAAGCAAAAGTGGAGTTACGCTTTAAAGCAGAGTTCCAGTCTGTAAAAAAAATAAATAAATTTGGCAGCTACAAATACTGTAGCTGCTAACTTTTAATATAGGGACACTTACCTGTCCTGGGATTCAGCGATGTCGACACCCCTAGCCGATTCATCAATCTGCTTCGGGTACAGATGTCAGCATCTGTAGTAAGGGAAACAGGAACTGAAGCCTTTTGCGCTGTTCTTTCTGAATGGCCCCTCCATCTTCTAGAACCTCTGTATGTCCCAGAAGGCAGCAGGGGTGAGAAGGAGGGGCCAGTATAGTATTGGGAGTACAGTGTTGGTACTGTAGGTACTGTACCGAAGGTCCAGATTTTTCTTTAAAGATCACTAGTGGGATTACTAGCAGGATGAACGAGGTCCTGATCACCCCCATATAGATCTTTAGTTATAACTAGAGGGATTACAAGCAAGAAAAAGGAGGTCCTGATTCTCCTTTATAGATATGAGGTTATCACTAGATGGATCACCAGCAGGGGGAAAAAGTTCCTGATTCCTCTATATAGATATTTGGGTATCAATAGATGTATCAGCAGCAGGGGGGATAAGGTCCTCATTCCTCTATATAGATATTTACTTATCACTAGAAGATTTACCAGCAGGAGAAAGGAAATCCTGATTCACCTATATAGATTTTTAGTTATTACTAGATAGAATACCAGCAGGAGGAAGGAGGTCCTTATCCCCTATAAAGATCTTTAGTTTTCATTAGAGGGATCCCCAGCAGGAGGAAGGAGGTACTGCTTCCTCTACATAGATCTTTAGTTATTGCTAGAGGGATCATCAGCAGGAGCAAGAGGGTCCTGATTTCTTTATTTAACCTCAACAAGTGGTAAAAGGTTTTTCTTTTACCTTAATGCGGGGAATGAGTTAAGGTATAAACACATTTTAACTTTAAAACCAGTTTAAGTGATGGAAATATTTCTTTACCTTACTTTCTATTCCCAGGCCTCCCTACTGCAGACTTCTTGCCATCTGTCACTTTCAGAATGTCTGATGTATTAAAATTGTCAAAATTTTAGAGAAAAAGAGATAGATAGATTGAGGGAAAGTTGTATGGTGTAGATCTACCCACAATACTAGTGTGGTACTCTTTGAAGTATGGTTGCAGTGCAATTTTTAGCATTGATATTAAGTTAAGGTGGGTGGATAGAGGTTAGCATTGTTTAAGTGTTTTACTAGACTGCATTAGCAGTTCAATTACTTTTTTTTTTCAATGACTGGTTTTATTTGCTCTCTAAAATTGCTGTTCAGAACTATGGTTATACACATTACACACTGTGTAATTTTGCACTCTGCAAGTACAGTTGCTCCAGAGCTTAGTTAATGAGCAGAAGCTCTGCGGACTTCCATCATCCAATCATGTGCAAGGAAAAATGACATTTTTTTTCCCTTGCACGCGATTCGGTACTCTGTCCAAAGTGAAGCTTTACCTCATTTACTGAGTTTTGGAGCAACTGCATTTTTAAAAGTGTCTATTTTCCTTTCAACCCCATAATTCCTTGAACAGAGAAAACTTTAGCTGCAAATAACTGACCAACATTTCGACTGCTTGTAGTAACTACAGAAGCTGCTGTAATCTGCTTTAAATTGGTTCCAACCACAAATAGTTAAATAATGAAAGGAAATAAAATATTTCTGCTTAACAAGAAATTAGGTAAACGGATGGGAGTGGTGCATGACAACTTATAGATATGTTACATATAGTTCTACATTGTGTTCTACTTAAAAACTGCTTACTCCTATTATCAAATATCCTATTGCTGCACAACCATTTGTAGTACCAGTATTGTTGGAAGAATTAAAGAAGACCTGTACTATGGAATCTGTGCCCAAAAAGGTGCGCAGAGGACAAAGGACTAGTCACCAATATTGCCTGTAAGCTACGTAGAGAACATGGAGTGCATTGGCCTTGTGAAGCATGTACTAACATGATTATATACAAAACAGTTGTACCCTCATAAGCATAAAATAAGAGCTTGCGTTTGCATATAAACAACGGCTCAAATATAGCTGGATTGGTGCTAGTTCATGGTCAATATTAAGTTCTTTATGAACTTACAGTGTCCTGTGATGCTAGGGGCACCATAAGAGGATGAATCCACAAGTCTTTAGTCTTATAGATTCATTCTCTTATGGTGAATCCACAAGTCTTTAGTCTTCAGCTATTGACTGAAGCAATATTCCCAAATATGCAAGAAAAAAAGAAACACAAAGGCACCTCTAAATGCAGACTGTAGATAATTTAATGTAAAATAACAGGTTCTTAAAAACTCACATTTCTCATGCGGCGCATGCTCCGAAACGCGTCGCAATTTTATGACGTCACTGGTGCAGGATTGCGATCCAAGGTGCGGTTCAGCCCTCGTTTTCATCTTCTCTCCCCGGAAGCCGGCTTATACATCCACGGAGGAAGCAGAAAGGAAAAACGGCTTACTAAATCTGCTGGAAGAATCGAAGCCCCACCGTCCAGGACTCATAGAGGGACTCTTCATTCCCCATTTTCAGGCTACATGTACTCATGAGAAATGTGAGTTTTTTCAGTACTTAAATATAGTACAGTACAATATACCAGTAGTTTGCCACTTGTAGAAAACTTAAGTTGTTTTTTTTTTTTGTCATATTATTGTCACTTTCATTGGTCAGCAAATGTATTTATACATACACAAGCTTTTATTTCACGTTTGTGAGTATTATTCTTGTGTAATATATTATAAATGTTAGTACATGTATCACAAGGCCTATGGGCTCCGTGTTCTCTACTTTTTCTGCTATATGAGATCACCCTACCTATTACAAGAGCTGCATGCCATGATGTCATGTAAAACTAGAAAAATATTCCCTTTTTACCTGGGAAATGACAGTCACTTGATCATGCTTAAAGCACAGTAGGGTTTAAAACCCTACACTGCTCAAAAAAAATTAAAGGAACACTTTTTAATCGGAGTATAGCATCAAGTCAATTAAACTTCTGTGATATTGATCTGGTCAGTTAAGTAGCAGAAGGGGTTGTTAATCAGTTTCAGCTGCTTTGGTGTTAATGAAATTAACAGGTGCACTAGATGAGCAACAGCGAGACAACCTCCAAAACAGGAATGGTTTTACAGGTGGATGCCACTGACATTTTCTTTCCCTACTCCTCTTTTTTGACTGTTTTTAACTAGTTTTGCATTTGGCTAGGGTCATTGTCACTACTGGTAGCATGAAGCGATACCTGGACCCTATAGAGGTTGCACAGGCAGCCCAACTCCTCCAGGATGGCACTTCAATACGTGCCATTGCCAGAAGGTTTGCTGTGTCTCCAAGAACAGTTTCGAGAGCATGGAGGAGATTCCAAGAGACAGGCAGTTACTCAAGGAGAGCTGGACAGGGCAGTAAAAATTCCTTAACCCATCAGCAGGACCGGTATATGCTCCTATGTGCAAGGAGGAACAGGATGAGCACTGCCAGAGCCCTACAAAATGACCTCCAGCAGGCCACTGGTGTTAATGTCTCTGACCAAACAATCAGAAACAGACTTCATGAGGGGGGCCTGAGGGCCCGATGTTCTCTAATAGGCCCTGTGTTCACTGTCCAGCACTGTGGAGCTCGATTGGCATTTGCCATTAAACACCAGAATTGGCAGGTCTGCCACTGGCATACCATGCTTTTCACAGATGAGAGCAGTCTCCCCTGAGCACATGTGACTGATGTGAAAGGGTCTGGAAAAGCCGTGGAAAACGTTATGCTGCCTGTAACATCGTTCAGCATGACTGGTTTGGTGGTGGGTCAGTGAGTGTCTGGGGAGGCAAATTCATGGAGGGACACACAGATCTCTACAGTCTAGACTAAGGCACTCTGACTGCCATTAGGTATTGGGATGAAATCCTTGGACCCATTCTCAGACCCTATGCTGGTGCACTGGGTCCTGGGTTCCTCCTGGTGCACGACAATGCCGGCCTTATGTGGCGAGAGTATGCAGTCAGTTCCCAGAAGATGAAGGAATTGATATCACTGACTGGCCCCCACGCTCGCCTGACCTAAATCCAATAAACACCTCTGGGACATTATGTTTCAATCCATCTGTTGCCACCAGGTTGCACCTCGGTCTGTTCAGGAGCTCGGTGATGCCCTGGTCCAGATCTGGGAGGAAATACCCCAGGACACTATCCGTTGTCTCTTTAGGAGCATGCCCTTACATTGTCAGGCATGCATACAAGTACGTGGGGGCCATAGAAACTAATGAGTACCATCTTGAGTTGCTGCAATGAAATTTCAGCAAAATGAACTAGCCTGCTGCATCATTTTTTCACTTTGATTTTAGGGGTGTCTTTGAATTCAGCCCTCTGTAGGTTGATAATTTTCATTTCCATCAAACGATGTGGCATCCTTTCATTCCTAACACATTACCCAGTCCATATCAGTATAGATATCCAGCATGATATTTTTCCCCATTGATGTGTTTTCAATGTGTTCCTTTAATTTTTTTTGAGCAGTGTATATTGCCTGTAGGCTCCTTGCAATTGCTTAGTTCCATATTGCCATGCCTTATTCTACACCTGTTTGGGAGTAGAATTACAGAGCTTTGTTTCCTCAGAGCTGCCCCACAGTGATTGGGTATCTGCTAGCAGCTGGGGTAATATTCTAAAGGCAGAAGCATTGGTGGAGGAAGCACAGATCCACAGAATGAATGAAACAGAAGCATGGAGATGCTTGTCTGCAGCTCATTAGATACAGCTTTCTCTCCAGCAAGGAGAACCCTTTGATCGCCCCTGATGTTAACCCCTTCCCAGTCAGTGTCAATAGTACAGTGACAGTGCATATTTTTAGCACCGATTACTGTATTAGTGTCAAAAACAGCATCTCTCCTGCGCTCAAGTGGTATGCAGGAAGGCAAGTGGCCTGAATGGTCTTTTTAGCACAGAAATAGGTGGCCTTGCTACCCCCTCAGGACCAAGGATATACAAAAACACTGAAAGACAATAACAAAGGAAGGGCGCACCAGCCTTGTGCATTATCACTAAAATTTTTTATTAAAATCCAAGTAGGTAGCATACATTATACTCACAAAGGGTGGCGATTTTGGCTCTGAGGAAGAGGGTTCTCCCTCAAAACGAGTAAGCCAGGTTATTGTGGATGCCATCACGCCATCCAGTAGTATAGAAGTGTCCTGGAGGCGATTGGTTCCTATTTCCTACATGCATGTGCACATCTTACATTGTGAGTATAATGTATGCTACCTACTTGGATTTTATTAAAATTTTTTAGTGGTAATGCACAAGGTCGGTGAGCCCTTCTCTTGTTGTTGTCTTTACTGTATTAGTAAAATCGATCAAAAGGCAGCGCTAACAGGTATATATAAATAGTAAATCCGTGTATACTGTGATAAAAAATATATACAAAAATAAAGTGCACAATGTGATCAAAAATTACAAAATTCATAAATATTAAGGTGCATAAGTAAAGTGCAATCATATATCCATCGTGCAACCATATGCAATAGTGCAAAAATAAATAAAGTGCAGTCCAAAAGATGGTTCCCTTCAGTGGAACTAAAGTGCTGGAAGATGCTTAGATAATCCACAAATGTGCCCGGGTGCTCTCAGGAGGAAAACCCCCCTATGGGGATGCACTCACCAAATCTAGGAAAAAAGCAAGCCTTGAGCAGACACAATGTCCCCTGGACGGATGGATGGATCCAGCACAGCCTCTTTAAGAATGTCTTTCTATTGACTCCTCTCCACTTAGTTCACGACCATATGTTAAAAAAGGGGAAGGAGCCAGACATAGTGAAGCCCGTAGGTACTTTTATTAAAAAGCAAAAGAAAACTACTCACAAACGTAATGTTGTATTCAGCATTGGTTACAATCACTTCAAAGTCATCCCACTTCCGCGTACGCTGCCGGCGTGCGTTCCATGGTGGTTACAGAAAATGACGTTGTGTATTGCTCCGCTGCCCGGAAAAACGTTGATGCATTTCGCCCGCCTTTTTTGGGCGTTATCAAAGACTTTGATAGTGATTGTGGATTATCTAAGCACCTTCCAGCACTTTAGTTCCACTGAAGGGAACCATCTTTTGGACTGCACTTTATTTATTTTTGCACTATTGCATATGGTTGCACGATGGATATATGACTGCACTTTACTTATGCACCTTAATATTTATGAATTTTGTAATTTTTGATCACATTGTGCACTTTATTTTTGTATATATTTTTTATCACAGTATACACGGATTTACTATTTATATATACCTGTTAGCGCTGCCTTTTGATCAATTTTAGTTTTTCTGGTGTTTTACCTAGTGAGTAGCAACTTCAGGATACACAAAAAAATATTTTATTATATTTATTTTATCGATTTATACATTTTTTTAGCGCGGGTTTTAATCTTTTAGTTTCACACGTTTACTGTATTAGTGTCACTGGTCCCTCAAAAAGTGTCAAAAAGTGTCAGTTAGTGTCCAATTTATCCGCTGCAATATTTCAGTCCCGCTATAAGTCATTACTCGCCGCCATTATTAGTAAAAAAATAGTAACTAGTAAAAATAATCCATAAATATATCCCATAGTTTGTAGACACTATAACTTTTGCGCAAACCAAGCAATATTTACTTATTTGGATTTTTTTTACCAAAAATATGTAGCAGAATACATATTGGCCTAAACTAATAAAGAAATTTGTTTTTTTTTACATTTTTTTAAATCAATATAATAGTTTTATAAAAGAAAATCGTTTTTTTTGTTTTTTGTTTTTTTTTTTGTTTTTTTCAAAATTGTCAGTCTGCAGTGAGAAAACTAACATTAGATGATTCATTAACAAAAATAAACTGCTACATTTTCATTGTGCCAGTGTTCATTTTGGCAGCAAATTTCAATTTAGTTTTAGTCTTAGTCTTAGGACTAAAATGGCATTTTAGTTTTAGTACCATTTTGGTCTTCTGCAAGTGTTTTAGTTTTAGTCGTATTTGGTCGACTAAAACTCCAGTACATTTTAGTCAACTAAAATATCTTATATTGAATGGGAGTAGTTCAATTGTAATTTGTAATGCATTATTTAAGCATTTCTCTACAATTTCCAAACTCATTATATACTACTGCTGGTCCTGGAGTGAAAAGTCGAATATGTTATTATTTCTGGTATTAAGCTTTGAGCATGCACTAGCACAGCACTACACCAGTGTTAATTTTAGCAGCAAATTTCAATTTGGTTTTAGTTATAGTCTTTTGACTAAAATGCCATTTTAGTTTTAGTCATATTTTAGTCTTAAGACTAAAATGCCATTTTAGTTTTAGTCGTATTTTAGTCATCTGAATTGTTTTAGTTTTAGTCGTATTTTAGTCGACAAAAATTGTTTTAATTTAGTCGACGAAAATGTTTTAGTCGACTAAATTAACACTGCATTGTGCACTGTGCAAATCAGTAGAAGCCTAAACTGACTTACAGTGCTGCCTCTTATTCTCTCAGTGCTGTTGTAAAAGGGATTACAGGGAGCTTATACAAAGAAAGATGCAGGTACTTTTACCAGTTTTATGTCTCTTTATTTGTAATGTAATATTTGTTTCTAACTTATTACTAGATTAAATTGCAGTTTTCATGTGTCTCAAATTCAGTTTAAAGCTAATTTATATACTCTTATTTGTTCCACTGAAAAGAATTCTAAAAGCTGTGCTCAAGCAGGCTGTACATACAGTGCCTTGCGAAAGTATTCGCCCCCCCCCCCCCTTGAACTTTTCGACCTTTTGCCACATTTCAGGCTTCAAACATAAAGATATAAAACTGTAATTTTTTGTGAAGAATCAACAATAAGTGGGACACAATCATGAAGTGGAACGAAATTTATTGGATATTTCAAACCTTTTTAACAAATAAAAAACTGAAAAATTGGGCGTGCAAAATTATTCAGCCTCCTTAAGTTAATACTTTGTAGCGCCACCTTTTGCTGCGATTACAGCTGTAAGTCGCTTGGGGTATGTCTCTATCAGTTTTGCACATCGAGAGACTGAAATTTTTGCCCATTCCTCCTTGCAAAACAGCTCGAGCTCAGTGAGGTTGGATGGAGAGCGTTTGTGAACAGCAGTTTTCAGTTCTTTCCACAGATTCTCGATTGGATTCAGGTCTGGACTTTGACTTGGCCATTCTAACACCTGGATATGTTTATTTGTGAACCATTCCATTGTAGATTTTGCTTTATGTTTTATTTAAGAAGTTATCTTTAAGAAATGGCTTTCTTCTAGCCACTCTTCCATAAAGGCCAGATTTGTGCAGTATACGACTGATTGTTATTCTATGGACAGAGTCTCCCACCTCAGCTGTAGATCTCTGCAGTTCATCCAGAGTGATCATGGGCCTCTTGGCTGCATCTCTGATCAGTCTTCTCCTTGTATGAGCTGAAGGTTTAGAGGGACGACCAGGTCTTCGTAGATTTGCAGTTGTCTGATACTCCTTCCATTTCAATATTATTGCTTGCACAGTGCTCCTTGGGATGTTTAAAGCTTGGGAAATCTTTTTGTATCCAAATCCGGCTTTAAACTTCTCCACAACAGTATCTCGGACCTTCCTGGTGTGTTCCTTGTTCTTCATGATGCTCTCTGCGCTTTAAACGGACCTCTGAGACTATCACAGTGCAGGTGCATTTATACGGAGGCTTGATTACACACAGGTGGATTCTATTTATCATCATTAGTCATTTAGGTCAACTTTGGACCATTCAGAGATCCTCACTGAACTTCTGGAGAGAGTTTGCTGCACTGAAAGTAAAGGGGCTGAATAATTTTGCACGCCCAATTTTTCAGTTTTTTATTTGTTAACAAAGTTTGAAATATCCAATAAATTTCGTTCCACTTCATGATTGTGTCCCACTTGTTGATGGTTCTTCATAAAAAATTACAGTTTTATATCTTAATGTTTGAAGCCTGAAATGTAGCAAAAGGTCAAAAAGTTCAAGGGGGCCGAATACTTTCGCAAGGCACTTTAGCTCTTTCGCTCTATATGTATAATTTATATTGAACTGTGCAAGAAACCATATTCTAGCTAACATTAGTTTGACACAAGTATTTTCTAATTATCAGACAATGCATTTAAAATGTTTTAGGATGTAAGGTTTTACTGCAATTACGTTCTAGATGACTGAGCAATTGGGAACTCATCATCACCTCTTTAATATTCCCCACACCTGTAATACATCCACTTTATGAGATGCCCCTAATGTAGAGGAAAATGGTTATGGGAGTTTGTAGTAGCAGATACAGAGTGCTTTACACTGGGATTTACATCTTTTTTTCTATGGTTCCAGAACCCTAGGAACCTCAAAGCTTCCCAGGCTAAAGAGGCCAGTACTGTAACATACATAAAGTAAGCAGTGTTCACTTATTAAAATTATTAACATGTCTCTTTTTCTTTTGGTCGGCAGGCAAGAGTTTCACTTTGACAATCACCGTTTTCACAAGTCCTACTCAAGTTGCTACATACCACAGAGCCATCAAAGTGACCGTGGATGGTCCACGAGAACCAAGAAGTAAGTTCTAAGTATTAAAATAAAAGCAAAACTAAGCCTAATTTACTTTAGTTAGACCGGCTTTCATAACTTGTTACCAAAAATTGAATTTTGCAGTTTTCAATTTAGGATAAAAAGAGAAAATGTTCCCAATTAGAGATCTAAAGGTTCACTTTCATAAATTGCATACAATGTTCAGATTTTCTCAGAAATTTGCAGTTAACCAAAATATCTAATAAAACATTATCAACCATACAAATGTAATCAGTTTGTTTGCGCAAAACAAATCTACTTACATCATTTCCATTGGTAATTCATAGCTCACTTTGTCACTTAAAAGACAGAGAAGTACCATCTACCCTTCAGTGAACAGATTAGGATGTGTTCATCTAAACTGTAAATGAGCACAGATGCAAAATGGGCTGTATTCACCAACAGAGCAACAACACCTGAGTACCATTTTATATTCAGTATTCCCCTTCATTATCAATACATTTATGCAATTTTTAGTGCTGTGATTGTTTGGCTGACAATTGCACTGTACCCATATTAATTGTATATCATTTTTTTAGACAGATACAACTTTATTTGGTGGTATTCATTAACTGATGTTTTTTTTTTTTTTTTTTTAAATATAAACTTTATTGAAACATGAAGCGGTAACCACAAAATAATTTACAACAACTATTCAGACAGGGCAATACAAAATGTCTTCAAGACTCGTAAACAATCAAACAAAAAGTAAAGGCAATGCCACACTATGGAGGAGATTTACTAAAGCTGGTGTGCTCAGAATCTGGTGCAGCTGTGCATGGTAGCCAATCAGCTTTTAACTTCAACTTGTTCAGTTAGGCTTTGACAATAAAATCTGGAAGCTGATTGGTTTCTCTGCAGAGCTGCACCAGATTTTGCACACTCCAGTTTTAGTAAATACCCCCCTATGTATGCACATAGTGCCATACATAGTGGCCATTTAGCCTCGTGCCATTTTGAAATTTCTTAGAAAGAAGGAAGAAAAAATAATGGGTGACGGAATGCCCTCACCCTCTTAGGTTAGGGAAGAGAAGGGGAGAAGAGAGAAGAGGGAGAAGAGAGGGGGGGATAGAGAGGAAATGAAAAAAAAAAGGGGGGGTGTGAGGAGCAGGAGCATTGGAGGAGCAGACGGGCTGTCACATCCAGTAGGGCCTGTGAGGGGAAAGGCTTATGCCCCAAATATAGCCACTCCCTCAGCTGAAAGGACAAAAAGATTCCACAAATCCCAGGTTTTCACGTATTGTTCCCATTTGTGTTGGGCCGTGAGGACCAGGTCCTCCATCCTGTTTATCTCTTCTACTTTTCTTAACCAGTGTGTTCAGGTCGGGGTGAGGATTTTTTCCAATGTAAAGGCATACAAGATTTAGCAGCGTTCACTAGATGTCGGACAATTGATTTCTTGTACTGTGATGCTGGAAAGTCAGAGAGATGTAGGAGGAAGAAAGCAGGGTCATCTGGGATTAACTGGTGTTTTTTTTACATAGTTACATAGTTTGTGAGGTTGAAAAATGACATCAGTCCATCCAGTTCAACCTATGATGTGTGTGTGTGTTAGTACATTGTATATCCCTGTATGTTGTGGTCTTTAAGGTGCCCATCTAATCGTTTTTTGAAACTATCAATGCGCTCTGCTAATACGACTGCTTGTGGAAGCGAATTCCACATCCTTACTGCTCTGACAGTGAAGAACCCCTTATGTATTTTAAGGTTAAACCGTTTTTCCTCTAGTTTTAGTGAGTGGCCACGTGTCTTATTGTATTCCCTTTCTCTAAAAAGTTTGTTCCTTATGCTAGGGTCCTCACCTGTACACTATTTGTACATTGATATCATATCCCCCCTCAAGCGTCTCTTCTCCAGAGAGAATAAGTTCAGTGCTTGTAGTCTTTTCTCATAGCCGATGCCCTCCATTCCCCTAATTAATTTTGTTGCCCTTCTCTGGAATCTCTTCAGTTCCAGCACATCCTTCCTGAGGACCGGTGCCCAGAACTGGACAACATACTCTAGATGTGGCCGGACCAAAGTCTTGTAGAGTGGGAGAATAATCTCTTTATTTCTGGAGTGAATCCCCTTTTTTATACATCCCAGTATTCTGTTGGCTTTGCTTGCAGCGGCTTGGCATTGCATGCCACTGCCAAGCCTGT
>NC_138769.1:356821685-356906685 GCF_965119305.1 Pelophylax lessonae | reverse complement strand
CCTCCTCCTGGACTTATCTCTGTTGTTTTTTTTTATATCTGACAGATTTATGGCACTCGCAGAGGAAACACTTGGGGCTGTGAGAGGAAAGAAGTACACACAACAGCTATGCCCACCCTCCCCTCTGCTGTCCAATCAGAGAAGCCTTTGTATTTTGTGAATTAGTTCACTTAATATAGAGACTTCTGTGAATGGGAAGGGGGAGGGAAGGGCCAGGGCAGGCATAGCAGTTGCATCAACTCTACACTTGAAGGAAATGAGACCAGAAGGTCCAGCATAGTAGCTCCAGAAACCATCTTCCAGGAGCATAACAAACTTTTCAGATGTCAATTTAAAAAAATAAGTCCATTTGATGACAGGCACCTTGTTAAAATTAACCCATAGTATGCCTGCTGAATTCCTGGAGTTCAGCTTTAATTTGTATTTAGTAAATTTAAAAGTAGTAGTCTATTTTATTTCCTCCTACAGGTTTTATAAAACTGCACATTCACGCTTCTGATCTCAGTTATTGAATTTTCCAAAACTCCATTATCCTGTAACTTTAGATCAGCACCAGTGACATTTTGTAGACACGTGGCATGGTTGACAGGTGGTATATACCCCAGCCAAACTTTCTATAATTGCAAACATGCTGCCTGATGTTTTAATGTGAAAGATCAGTAAATCAAGCCAAATAAACATGAGGCTGGGTTTAAAATGGATTATTTCTACTTAATAAATAATTTCACATTGTTATTTAGAGTAATTGCTGGTGAGTTTAAATCAGACTTTTTTGTTTTCTATGCACCATTGCAAATGCTAAACAAGAATTTCAAAGCAAAAATGTGATGGCTTGGAGTCAGATTAATTTAATGAATTTCATTTGTTTTTTAATGGGTGTTTATAAAATCCTTGGTATTCAAATAAATATGTAATACTCATGACACTGAGCATAATTGGTTTTCTAGAGAGTTTGACTTTAGGAATCCCTCTCTGTCTGAAACGTTTTGATTACCACCTTAAAAGGCAGGCAGGTAGGAAAGGGGATAAGGGGTCAGGTAGGTAGGAAAGGGGATAAGCCATTGATCAGGCTCATTACTGGGATTTACTAAAGGAGTAGAGACTGTTCACTGTTTTCTATGCACTGCTGCAAATGCTAAAAAAGAACTTCAAAGGAAAAATTTGATTGCTTGGAGTCAGATTCATTTAATGTATTTAGTCTATTTTTTTAGTAGATGTTTCTAAAATCCTTGGTAATAGTTTTTCCAAAGAGTTTGACTTTAAGATTTTCTCTTTGACTGAATATTCTTGGGCACTATCCTAAAAGACAGGCAAGTAGGGAAGGGGATAAGTCATGGCTTAGGCTTATTACAGTGATTTACTAAAGTTCACTAACCAAAATAAATGCGTACTTTTTAAAAAAATTATGCTTACTCACCTTAGTGACTAAGGCTGCATTCACACCTGAGCGTATCTTTTTGGGTGTTTCTGTAGGCGTTTTTTTTGGTTTTTTTTAGCGCTTTTTGGGTGTTTCTCTGGCGTTTGTCGGGCATTTTATGAGCATTTTAGGGCATTTTATGAGCTTTTTTGGGCATTTAAAAAAAAAAAATGGGTGTGTTAAAAGGGGTGGAGACCACCTGTGTGTTTGAAAAACACATGTGAAATGCCTGTGAAACACCCAGCGTTTTAATGCATTCCTATGGGACCAGAACAGCTCTTGATCAGCCCAAAAAGAAGTTCCTGTACTTTTTTGAGCTACAGGCATTTTGCTTCAGGCGACAAAACGCTCAGATGTGAACAGGGGCCATTGAAATGAATGTGATTTTGATTGTTGGGCATTTTGGATTTCACAGATGAGCGTTTTATGGGCTCAGGTGTGAACAGGGCCTAAGGGAATAACCTTAATCCGTGTTTACTTCGATCATCCAATCGGTACTAAAAAAAAAATCAATTTTTTTTTTCCTTTGGACATGAATGGGTAGTCAAGGTGAAATCCTCTTCATCTTATTCACTATGCTAACTTAACACCCACTGTGGTAAGCAAACAGTCTCTGCTCTCTACTCTAAATTAACTCAATTCAATGGTGTGTGTGTCAATATCTCCATTCAGTTTTGTGTCAGTAGCTAGTGCTATTGAGCTCTGTAATCAACATGCTTTTTTCCTGTAAAACAGATGAGAATACTGTGATAAACATGTAACCAGGATATTACAGCACGGACAGCTAGCTGCATATGAGGATACAAAAAAATTATATGCAATATTTTATTATATAAAAGAACAAGAAAACTGTTTCTTAAAATGTATTTTAGTCCTGGTCATCATAAATAAAGAGAACAAATGTTTTCAAAACTGTTATACATTCCCTTTAAGTAACTGCCTATTAGAAGCCTAGTACTGCCTTTGTGTACATGAAAATATTAAACCTTGCATTATTTGGCTACAATATGCTGACACTTTACAGCTCTTTGAGGTTAAATGCTACTGGTATGTCCATTTATGTATCCAGCCTCAAAGAGCACATATTGAAAGCACAACAGAAATAACATTAACCAAGCACATCTGTGACTATTCCCAACAGACATGTTGACAACACCTCCAGTGAGTTTACTGATTTATGATACTTATCTCTCACAGAAGTTCTAAGCTCAGACATATAGGACTCTCTATACTTCATGTAACATCATTTGAAACTGTCCTTCAGTTTAGGCATCTTTTTTGATGTTGTATTGACATGTTTAATTAATTTATTTGTTTTACTAAACATACATTGTAAAAGCTAATTTCTGTGAACTATAGCATACTGCTTTTGGAAATGCTGATCAGGTAATTCTGATAGTGGGGAAGTCTCCCCACTGTCAGAATACAATAGTTCAATGGAAGGATTTCCCCATTCACATCAAGCGTGTGGATGTGAGAATTGGGTCAGTTTTTTCATTCAACCCACTGTTCCCTTTACAAATGCATAAACACTGAGAATAAGAACTATAAGAACTATACTTCAATGGAAGCAAACATGTTTACGGTTTAGGTATTTTTTTTATAATATATTTATTGTTATTTGTATCTGTGTGGCTCTGCTGACACTTTAGTGATAATTCTTTTCTTAGGTCCCCTCCCAATATGGCATGGCTTCTTTTTTTCGGGGTCCTTAGAATAAAATGTTTTAGAACCCCCAGCTAAATAACAATACATAGAAAGAAGCACAGTCTACATATTATTGAATATGACTGCATCTATAGCCACATCTGATTACAAACATTAAATAGATATAAATATAAATAGAATTTTACGCTTACACAATTTTTATTTTTTATTTTTAATAATATGTCTATTATTTGTATCTTTATGGCTTTGTTGACATTTTAGTGATTGTTCTTTTCTGAGGTCCCCTCCCAATATGAAAAGAAAATGTAAAAAAAAAGTTCAAAACAAGTATATATAATATACTTTCCTATCTATTTACTAATGCTGGCAGAAGAAGGATTCAAAATAGTCAATGTTGATTGAGAGAGTGAAGTTCCACTTTAATGAAGCTTGTGGTCTAAAAGGTGCATAAAATTAATATACAAAATTTAAGGCAATGTCTGGAGAGGTAGAGGTATCGAAAAATTAAAAAAAAAGTAGTTTCAAGGAAACTTTTAAACATTTTAAAAGTGAGAGCAAGTCTAAAAAGGGAGGAAGACAATCTTGCATAATACATTCCCACCAAGGGCTCGTACACACAGGAGGCAGCCCGTAATTCCCTCAATTGTTACTCATTATACTGCCTAAATACCCTTTTCTTTGAATGGGTTATTTGTATGTAAATGCCATGCAGCACCCATGAGCCAAGCATTTGGCCCACATTTTGGACATGGCCCTATTCATGTGAATGGGCACATTTGCCAGCGGTACTGCCCACTGAACATGACAAAGGGGGTATCATTTTTGTCGTGAAGCAATTTGCACATCCCTGGGTAGCTGAATGCTAACTTTCCGGTGCATGGTCAGGCAGCAGTAAATCTGGGGCTCAAGTGCTTGTTTTTACCAAGCCCACCCCCCTACCCCGCCCACTTGAACTAGGCTCAGCAGCTCCTAAGGAATATTCAAGGAATTTGCTAAGGCCATTTGCTTATATCCCTTACTGTTGCAATAGTATCTGAATCACAATCTGCGACTTATGAGAAATAATTAGAAAGCCAACTCTTGCTTTGCTAGTAGGTCTCATCCCTCACTGATGCCATTGAAGCAATAAAGGAAAAAATATCTCTGTTATACCCATGCTGTGAAGGAAGACATTACTGTTTCATTGTCGTATAATTGCCAAATTAACTAAATGTTGATATTTTTGGAAAAAAGTTGACAGACTATGCCTGTTGTCATATATTTCCCGCCCTGTAGGGGTACATAATACCATTGCCTAAATATTTGTTTTATGAGGGCAGCCTATACTGAAAAATTTGGCATTGGTGTTATTGTATCTCCACTAATCATTTTTCCTTCTCTGGCAACGTTAAAGAGATTTTGAATGCTTACAGATTTTTGGCACCAATAAGATACTTGTGCTTGGTACACAGATGTTAAAAAGGATGAATTGATTCACTGGGAAATGTAGCACACAACATATGTTTTGAATTGCATAAAAATTATAATCTAACTTCCTCTTGTTGTAGTATCTGACACAAAGCAAAAGTGACCTGAGTTCAGAATTTGACCCACTTATACACATTTGTGTTGCTTTAAAGTGGAACTCCAAGCAAAGAACAAAATACAGTGTTGAAACAGATAAATGTTTACCTGCTAAAGGGTGACTCCTGGGATTGATGACATTGCAATCCCAGGAGCCCATGGACAAGTGGAAATTACGTACCTTGCCCCGGCGAGGATAGATGGAAGTGCAGCCTTGCGACTCAAGAAAAGGTAGAAAATGACACAAAATAAAATATCCAAAAATGAATGGGCAATGTTCTAATTTAGACTAGAACTCTGCTTTCAGGCTGAAGTAAGACAAATAGCTAAATACACAGACAGGGGTGTAGCATGGGTTGTCAGTGCCCAGGGCAAGGCAAGTAATTTGTGCCTTCTAACCTGGGGACTTTTAGCACTCCCTTCCACTAGTACAGTAGTTCTGACCTACCTGATTCCTACACTGACCACTAAACTGACCTACTCAATTCCTACACTGACCTACCTGACCATTACACTGACCTAGCTGACCCCTACACTGACCTTCCTACACTAACCTATCTGACCACTACACTGACCTACCTACACTGACCTACCTGACTCCTACACTGACCTACCTACACTGACCTACCTGACCCCTACACTAACCTATCTGACCACTACACTGACCTGCCTACACTGACCTTCCTGACCCCTACACTAACATACCTGACCACTACACTGACCTACCTGACCCCTACACTGACCAACCTACACTGACCTACCTACCCTGACCTACCTGACCCATCTGCCCCCAACACTGACCCACCTGCCCCCTACACTGACCTACCTGACCCCTATGTTGACCTACCTGGCCACTACACGAACCCCTACACTAACCTACCTGACTTTTACACTGACCTACCTGACACCTACACTGAATGACCTGACACATACACTGACCTATCTACACTGACCTACCTGGCCCCTACACTAACCCACCTGACCACTACACTGACCTACCTACACTAACCTACCTGGCCACTACACTGACCCCTACACTAACCTACCTTACCATTACACCAACCTAGCTGACACCTACACTAACCTACCTGACCCCTACACTAACCTACCTGACCCCAGGTCTTACCTTAATAGCCCCAGCACTGACCTACCTGAGCCATACACTGACATACCTGACCACTACACTAACCTACCTGACCACAACACTAACCTACCCGACACCTACACTGACCTACCAGACACGTACACTGACCCCTACACTGACCTACCTGACCCCTACACTGACCTACCTGACACCTACAGTGACCTACCTGCCCACTACACTAACCTACCTGACCCCTACACTGACCTACCTGACAAATACACTGACTCCTACACTAACCTACCTGACCCCTAAATTAACCTACCTGACACCTACACTGACCTACTTGACACCTACTTCCTGCACTACTCATACCCCTTCCCCCATCCCCCACACACAGTATGATGTAGATGGTGGATCCATCATCCTCCTTACCTCTCAATGGCCTCATCATTCATTTGATCAGAGCTCTCCCCAGGATCGGGCGGGCAGTATTGTAGGAGTCCCCGTCATCCAGCCGCTTTTTGGTATCCCAACTCCTGATCTTTACAACCATTTGGTTATACTGCCCTCTACAGGAGTAGGACACAAGGCAGAAAAAGAATTTGGCTACCCCTATGGGCAGTTCCAGGGGATATACTCCCTCTGTCTGCTATAGGTACTGTTACAAGGTTTTGTTACAAGCATTGTCAGAAGAATTACAACTCTACAGAGGGGTGGGTGCTGTGTACATCAATGAACATCAGAGAAATGGATTTTACGGTAAGTAAAACATCCTATTTTTTCTTTCGTTCATTGGCGGTCACAACTCCTGATCTTCATAACCATTGGGATGTTCCTAAGCAGTGTTAAATAGGAGGGGTGGCAACAGCAAAAAATTCCCAAGGCTAAACAGTAGCCAACCAGACATCAGGAGCTCAACTAAAACAACTGGAACCCACCTGAAAAAAACAATACACCCTCAAAAAGGATCAGGTCCATTAAAAAACAGCCTGCAAAACCTTGTGGCCAAAAGAAGCATCCGCAGTTGCCAACACATCCACTTTATAAAACTTTGTGAAAGTGTGCACCGACGACTAGGTGGCCACCTTGCACACCTACCTCATTGACGTCTGATGACAGAAGGCCCAGGAGGCACTGAGCGCCTGAGGAGAGTGCGCCTTGACAGGAAAAGGAGGAACCTGACCCCTGATGGAATAGGCCTTAATCACCGTCTGTCTGATCCATCTGGAAATGGTTGCAGAGGAAGCAGACAACCATTTCTGAGGCCTATCCATAAGCACAAATAGTGAGTCTTACTTCATAAAAGACTCTGTAGCTGCCAGGTACACCCTAATTGCCCGAACCACATCCAAGGCATGCAAAGCAGATTCCTTAGGATTTTTTGGCCTGGGACACAGGGAAGGCAACACAATGTCCGCATTCAAACAGAAATCAGAGACAACCTTTGGGAAGAACGATGGACAGGGGCGAAGAACCACCTTATCTCTGTAAATCACCAAGTAAGATGAACAACAGTATAACAAGGCCAGTTCTGACACCCTGCATGTAGAGGTGAAAGCCACCAAAAAAAACCCACCTTTTGAGACAATGGGGACCCTTTTTGAAAATGCAGCAGCTGAAAAAAGCATAGATGTAGACGTGTCCCATAAGAAACCATGTTAAATGGATTGTAGTGCGTTTCTGTAAAAGCACCAAAAAAACACATAGGTGGGAACCAAGCCTTAACGTTCGTTATATCAATGCATAACAACATAAAATACATTAACATGCATTGTATTATGACAGCCCATTTAAAATATTAGGCTTCTGACGCACAAAATGATTTCAATTTTTACTGCAACATACTTTGGTTTGTTGCTATGCATTGGGGTTTCGTCAATACATTCAGCATTTGTTGTGGTAATGTGCATGTTACTATGTGTTGCTGCAACACATAGAGGTAGATTGGCCATAAGCATTAGCACTCTTTTTGGTTTGATGGCCCTGGAATTTATTTAGCGGATTTAAAATAAAAGTTACATTTGGCTTTTTTGCATTAATTTGTATCTTATACTGTATATGCTTCAAGAAAGAGGTTTAGCTTATTTTTAAGTGAACACGTGTTTTAAAGTAAATTTAAGTATTCACATTATACTACATTTTTATGTGACTTTAACATTTTTTTTGCACATAATTTAAAGAACATACCATCTGCACAACTGGAAATTGGCTACAATTTTCTATCCAAAATAACTAAGCTGCCTGATGCCCTTATTCTGTACAAAACTGCCAGATCTTGAACCATAAGATTTTGTATGGTCTGAATATTTGTATATTGGAGATAACAGAGCTTTCTAGCATATGATAGTTAAACGCTGATCAGAATACAAGATTTCCTCTTATAGACAACGTCGGTTTTTATAACTGTCTCTAGTGCTCCAGGCAAGGACTGAAAGATTCCCACTGTACAAGTCCTAACAAACAAAGGAATGTAGTGTGACCATCTAATTTCACCCTTCTGGCGTGTGTCTTCCCACTTCAGAGCTGGGAATGTTCAACTTTCTGCAGGCAGTCCTTTTAACACTGACCCTGAGAAAACATTAAAATCATTAAAAAGGGATAAAGTAGGTCCATTTATAGTTATTTATCATATGCAAATTAACCCGCCCCCCCCACCACCCCTCAATAGGTTTAACTTAAGTAAATGGGTACATGCACACTGCAATTGGATAGCCTTTTCGTCATTTGCATTGTGTTTGTATTCAGGTGCTTTGGTAATGGTTCTCCTTAGGGAAAGAGAAAATGAAGGTGCATTACAAACAACCATAATTAACTTGCGTTTAACACACCTAAATAGGACACGCCTCTTAGAGCGCACAGCAGAAATGATCTGCGAAGCATTCCACTCTAGACACATGTAAATGCAATGAAAGGTAAACACACAAATTAGGTCTACTCATTAGTGTACACATACTCTGAAGGACTGTATTGAAAAACTGCATAATGGAAATGTGCTTGTCATAAAGATTCATTCCCTAACCTGCAGTAAACACATTGCAACTACAATCTGGCTGGTTAGCATTTTCAACAAATTCATTCCACAAACTTCTGCTTCCTTCTCATTTCCATCATAGAATAGTATAACTGCACCTTACTTTAGATTTCTTCTGTTGCAGAGATTTATGTTCTAGCATAGCATAGAAACCTTTTAATGTTGCCTTCTTTATTTCGATATAATATGCATAGTAATATGTGTGGTAGTGCGTGAATAAGGTTTATGGTGTTAAATATCACAAAACCTGATAATGATGATGACCACATATTGCAACTGTGCAATGTAACAGTCATTTTTGTCCCAACCTTTGAAAAATTGCCAATGATGGTTATTTTTACTGTTAAGAAGTGTTGTTTCCAGTAATATTGCCTACACCCTCTTGCCTGGTTATTATAAGTACTTCTTGCTGTACTCTGAAAAATCTGCTCCCAAGCAATTTAGCGCAATGCAGAGAAGGTCTACTGGGGTTGATTTATGAAAACTGGAGTGTGCACAATCTGGTGTAGCTGTGCATGGTAGCCAATCAGCTTCTAACTTCAGCTTGTTCAATTAAGTTTTGCCCATAAAAACTGGAAGCTAATTTTTTCTATTTAAAGCTACACCAGATTTTGCGCTCTCCAGTTTTAGTAAATTCCCCTAACTGTCTCCTGACAGCACCATCTAGCAGTGGCCAGCTTTTACAGATGAATGCAAATGAAGAGCCAGACCATGCTGCTGGAGACAGAATTTATCTTCAGAAAACTTGGCCCACTGTCTTATAAATTTTAAGGTCTAATTCTGCCTTTAACAAAGTTGATAAATGCACCCATATTGATTAACAGAAAAAAAGCACATTTATTTATTTTAAACTTTTTTTTATTTTTTATTTTTGCATCCCTCAAAGCATTGTAACCATAATTAGTGCATACCAATGCTCTGACTCCTGCAGACTTAGACCCCTTTCACACATATGGTCTGATTCAATCCACCTGTCAGTTTTTCAGGCGGACCTGATCGGATGCCCCATGCATCCCTATGGGGCAACGGATGTCAACAGAGACATGTCCGCTGCCATCCGATCCGATCCTGTCCGTCAAATCTGAACAGATGGAAACCCTATTTTCCATCCGTCTGGTGGATCGAAGCAGATGAGAACTGACAGGCGGTCCATTCTCATCTGATTCCCCCATAGAGGACAGCGGGGATCTGACAGCTCTGTCTCCGCACAAAGAGCGGAGACTGAGCTGTCATCCGCCTGCTCAGCGGGGATCAGCGGATCGATCCCCTGCTGAGCAGAACGGAGTCCGTCGGCGGAACAGACAGGTGTAAAAGGACCCTTATACTCCAGTGTACGAACCTTCAGTTAAGGGCCTAGAAGTAGTATCAATGGACTACAAGTGCAAAGTTGTCTCTGTCTAATGCAGAAGAGAGAGTGCCATCATTGAAAGGTAGCCTTTGACAGGTCATGTGATCAGGCTCTCCTACAAATTCTATTTTATTTAGAATCACAATATTAATTTTAATAACACTCTTCCAGCTTCAGGATTCCAGAGGCTAGTAGACTGCAAAGCACATCCATAAAGCACAAAACTATGTGTTTTTTGAATGTGCAGTATTTTTTAACCAGCTGTATAGCATTGGTAAGGCCATACTGTTGCCTTAAAAACTGGCTTTACAGTAGGTTGAAGTTGAGATACATTTGTGTTAATGCTCTCAGTGGATAGTCAGTTGGAGCAAATATACACAGGTATACTGAACTTTATTGGAAGCTGTACCTAGGGTAGACAAATTTGTGCTGGCAAAATGCAGGACAGGGTGGGAAAGGGGGGTGTGTTTGCTTAAAGGGCAAAATTAAAAACACGCATTTCATTTGAACAACGTGCTTGAGAGACAACTTATTCCTGCATGTGAAGTGGTGCACCTGTACAATGCAGAAGTGACATTACAAAAATAAATGTCCTTGTTTCTTAATACTATACTAGTATGGATTTAGAGCGCGATCCCAGGCAAAAGAAAAAAGAACAAAACGATTTGGGGTCCCCCCCAAAATCCATATGAAACCTTGTCCTACATAAGGGGCTAGTGTGGATTTTTAATGGGAACCCAATGCAAAAAAAAGGGAAAAAAAACGAAGACTTGCACGTGGTGACCCTACTCCCGTCGGATTCTTGCTATGACTGGCAGCTCACCATGTCAACATGCCAGCCAGTGAATGTCAACATGCCAGCTTGTAACACTGCCAGACATCATTGGCCAAATATAATCATGACCAAATTTGGTCACTGGCATTACTCAGGATCCCCTGACCGGCTTGTTTACTAGGTGAAACAAGCCACTGGGCAAGCTGGGAAGATGCCATCTAGTGGCCATAGTAATATTGCTACAAAAGGGATAAAAGGCTTGTACAAAAGTACAGGACAAACTGTGTTCTGTGTTGAATCAATACAGACGGTAGCATTTTAATTTTAAAATCAGGGGTGATCCCAAATTATATGACATGGGTGAGTTGTGCTCTACCTTGAAGCCACACCTTAGACTAATCATGATATGCTGCATACTTTATTTCATATATATATATGGCATTCGACCTGGAACTGCTATTCCTCAGACTTACCTATGTACCTATATCTTTGTTTACACTGCAGCAGAACATAAGAAAATAAATCCACTGTGTGGGTTTTTCATTTGGTTGACATCCTTTCTTAGATTTTTATTTATATGTAATCTTTCTCCAGCCACTTTTCCTCCCAAAGTTTGAACAATTTTAAATCATAGAGACTAAAAATAAATACAAAATCTAAAAACAACCAATAATACAATTTATATAAAGGCATTCTACACTATGATCTGTCATATGGAAACATGTATGAAAATACAGCATCGCATATCTCCCAAAGGCATTATTTAATTTCAAGATCGGGACACAATTTAATTTGCTAGCTGCTAATTCAGTAAATTTCTCAAGTTACTTCTGCAGTGCAGAATTTCACCCAGCTGATTCCTGGAAAACACCCCAATCTTTTTTTCCTGTGTATTGATGTTACTGTCTGTTATTCAGTGTGTAGAATATTTGATGTGAGATGATTATTGATTTAGTATTATATTAATAAATCCTATGCCTTACTATTTACTATAAACAGTGTGTCCTATGTACCAGCAATAGAATAGTAATATTTAGAATGTGACTAAATCATGACAAGCTGAAAAGCGAGATATTATATATATTTAATAATTACATTGACAGTACTCAATTATTAAATGGCTATTAGTGCTGATGTAAAGCCATTTGAATGCATTTTGAGTAGCATTTAACAGTAAGCACTTTTGTTATTTTATGGAATCAGATATCCCTTATGTGTTTTGTATCAAAAGAGTACATTTTACATTTGATCATAAATTTAACTGGCAATTATGCAACTACACTTTGAATGATATATATGTGTTTTTAATGTATTTTTTGGTTGCCTTATTAACACCAAGAAAATTTTATATTTCCAAGAATTTGTAAAAAAAAAGCTTTTTACTAGGGTTTTTTTTTAAATAAAATAGAGTGTGGTTTCACACATGGCAATCATCCAAAGTGTGGATTTTTCGCTAATGTGCACTTCGAAAATAGTATATACGTATCTGTAACCGCTTACTGTACCCCTTGCCTTGCCCCCATTCTGGGCCAGTCTGACAAAACTCCAAAACTTTCAGACAGTACCAGAGCTACATAGATCCCTCCCACACCCCACATCTCAATTCCTATTAGTCTGCCAATATGATGTGTCCATCAGTAAGATTGGCTGCCACACCAGGCAATAGGAATGTGCAGGAGGCAGGAATCAATGAGAAAACCTTAGCACCATCCGGAAGTACCAAAGCTTTACCAATCAGAATAGTCCAACAGTCTGGTGAAGCAGGGGTGTTCTGAAAGTTGCTGAGGGCTGGCATTTCATACCAATTAGCAACATTTATTTTTTTCTTAAAATTATAGTCTCTTAAAATCCAGCAACATACATGCCGGAACATCTCTCTTCCTACCTTCACTGTAATTTCTCTTCTTTTTGTCCTGGCACTTTTACTTTAGTTCTTTAATTTATAAATATTATCCTTACATTTGTGTAATATTTTATATCATACGTTCTCTTCTTACACTATTATAGATCTAAACAGATGGTGTAAGTTGATATTATATTCACCACTTTTTTCCAGCATTATGCATAAAATTTGATTTGTTGTTGACCTGTTTTTCCAAAAACCACATTGATAGTCTCCCAAGATTTTTTCAACATAAGCTTCTAATATATTGATAACATTTTTGTTGTTAATTTAGGGAGTTTATGAGATCATTATAAATATTGTTCTTTCTTCTAGATTAGGCAAGCTACTCCTTTTTTCTGCTTTTCTAACATTTGTGCCTCTTTTTGTAACTCAGCTATCAGTTCATATATACACCTCCATAAAATAAGGCCTCCATGTTTTGTCAATTCTGAATTCATACCATCAACTCCTCGTGCTTTACTGCATTTCAGGCTTATCAGTTTTCATTTTGATATTCTACATTTCTTTGATAGTTCTTCAGAGTTCTCAGCACATTTTTTAAGTACTGTCTTATATTTCCCAATTAGGTTTCCATATTTATTATTATTTGTGGTTAAAGATTTTTCTTTACTCTAAAGAACTCATTAAGCTGATTTCTAAATTGATCTTTTTTCTTACAAACCGCTCTTCTGTTTTTAACTATTTTTCTGTTCTTTTGCATATTTTATTACTTTTCTTATTTTATGTTATTATTTTCATTTAATTAATATATCGCTTTTTCTTTTGTCTTTTTATCCTGCATATTAAACCAGTTTTCTTCCCTTCTCCTCGTTGGTGGCCAAGAACATTTTTGCTGAGTCTCTTAATAGTTATGTACTTTCCGCTATTTCTTATTTATTTCCTACTTTGTCTGTCTTAAGAGTTTTTAATTATTTGCCATATTGCTACTTTATACTTCCATCTGTACTCAGTTTATTAAAGACAAGTCACTTTACCCTTGTTCTTTTCCATATGTTCTTACATAACATTTTTTGTCTATATGAGAGTACTATAATATGTTGTGTCTCAAATGGACATTTATTATATTTCTTCCATGCCTTCTATCAGATAGACAGTAATCTATCTGGTTTGAGTTGTCATTGGGTAATATCCATGTTGCAGTAAGTATGCTTTTATTATCACAATCTGTACTGCTCATTTTCATACATTTGCTCAAATGCACAATCAACCAAAAATCTTCTTTGATTACCATTGCTTAATTAATGCAAATTGAAGGAGCCTATTGTTGGTCTATAAGCTTCATCTTTTCCCATTTTAGCATTTATATCAGCTAGCAGTCTTGTAACATTATACTTAGTATGTTGGTTAATCATTCTTTACAGTTGTTTATACTGTCCAAATTGTTCAAATTGTCTTTTCTACTGCTTGTATGGTTCATCAGCACTTATCACTATTACGGTTAAAACCAATGACATATTGAATATTTTACAACTGTTTCCTAAAATGAACCAGTGTTTTGTCCATGAAGGCAAATCAACAATTCCACTTCAATGTCAGCCTTACCAGTTGCACATATACTATATTATCAAAAATAATACATGCAAATAAACTTTAATGGCATCCCAGTTTTAGTCCGTAGGGTTAAATATTGAGTTGGCCCACCCTTTGCAACTATAACAGCTTCAACTCCTCTCGGAAGGTTGTCAACAAGAATTAGGAGTGTGTCTAAGGGAATGTTTCACCATTCTTCCAGAAGCGCATTTGGGAGGTCAGGCACTGATTTTGGATGAGAAAGCCTGGCTCCCAGTCTCTGTCCTAATTCATCCCAAAGGTGTTCTATCCAGTTGCAGGCCAGTCAAGTTCCTCCACCCCTAACTCGCTTATCCATGTCTTTATGGACCTTGTTTGTGCACTGGTGTGCAGTCATGTTGAAACAGGAAGGGGCCATCCCAGAACTGTTCCCACAACGTCGGGAGCATGAAATTGTCTAAAATGTCTTGGAATCCTGACGCCTTAAGAGTTCCCCTTACTGCAACTAAGGGGCCAAGCCCAACCCCTGAAAAATAACACCACACCATAATCCCCCCTCCACCAAATGATTTGGATTAATGCACAGAGCAAGGTTCATAAAGACATGGAGCGAGTTTGGGGTGGAGAAACTTGACTGGCCTGCATAGGGTCCTGACCTCAACCAAATAAAACACCTTTGGGATGAATTAGAGTGGAGAATGCGAGCTAGGCCTTCTCATCCAAATCAGTGTCTGACCTCACAAATGTGCTTCTGGAAGAATGATCAAACATTTCCATAGACACACTCCTAAACCTTGTGGACAGCCTTCCCAGAGGAGTTGAAGCTGTTATACCTGCAAAGGGTGGGCCAACTTAATATTAAACCCTACGGACTAAGACTTGGATGCCATTAAAGTTCATGTGTGTGTAAAGGCAGGCGTCCCAATACTTTTGGTAATATGGTGTATTTACCTTCCATTTGCTCTCCTGCAGCTCCATTTAGCCTTCTGGAGTGAAGGAGAGTTAATCCCGTGTAAGCTTTTAGCAGTGACCAATCCAGTAACCAGTGACATTATCACTATGACACAGGAGGTATTTTCTTCACTGCCAGTGGCTGAACACAGTGGATGGGGGGGGGGCAAAAAGAAAGACATTACATGCTGCTGATGGGGATGCTATTAAAATAAACCTGTTGCTTTGCCCTGGGCAAAGGACAAGTTTACTTTAATGTACATAATCTTACATGTGCAAATTCAAATTCATATACAGCTTTTTTCCATCTTGCTTATAACAACAAATGTTCCTAATGTGTTATTTCAATGTCCCTATAGAAAACATAATAGTTGGCAGAATCTATGGACTCACAACCTTTCCATATTATTTCCTTAATAGCTATTGCTCCTTTTCTAAAGTGGAACTATAGTTGTTTTTACCATTACTTAAGGCATTTCCTAGCAAAAAATAAGTCACAAATTGTAACTAGGTTTTACACTTCACAAAAATTACAGGATGAAAGGTCCTATATCCAACCCCCACACTAGATGACCAAGCTGAGCTTTTTGGTTGGGGTCATGCCTCAAGATTATGGCAGCCTGAGAGGTCATAATAATAGAATATAATATAATAAATCATCTGAGCAACGACCCAGCATTATTTAGAAAATTATATTAGAGATTTTTTTTTTTATGTGGTCATGACAATAAAACAAGTGTAAAAGAATATTTTGTAGAACAGATGCCCATGTGCAAGCTTTGCTTAATAATCCCACTGGATATCAGTTCTGATTTTACACATAAACATGGTTTCAGCTGTAGCCTCTTGCATCTGATTAATTTGCTATTTACTTCTGGTTATTTCAGGGCACCGCCAGAAACTTGAAGAACAGGGGAAGCATTATACAGAACGCTACAGTGATCTTGAGCTTATACGCCGGCAAAGTATAAGGGTTCAGCCCAACCCAAATCCACGACCATCACTGACTAACCCAAACCCATTCAGCAGCCAAGCTCAGTCTCAAATACAAGGTATGATAAAAAAAAAAATCCATTGGTGCAGTTTTCTACATGGTCTAGAATTAGTTATGTGATTTTATGATCTACTTTGTCTTACATCGCCTTAAAGTATTTAAAGTGAAACTGTGCTTTGCTCATGTAATGAAAAACAATGTGCTCACTCAATTTAGCCCTCTCCAGCAACATAAACTCACCTTCTTTTTTGCTCCTATACTGCTTTGTGCAGGAGAGTTAGTCCTGTGTTAGCTATGAGCTGAAGAAGTCATAACTTATACAGGGCTAGGGACTCCCCATGTGACAATGCTGATTGTCCTAGCTCTGTTGCATGAAGTAGATCACATTATCTTCCATGTTCCTTGTGCCAAACAGAGCAAAGGGCAAAGAAGGATAGGTAAGAATTTACCCAGGAGAAGTGATAGATTAATACCTTACCAACTACAGTTTGTAGATTAAAGTTCCACAGCCTAATGCTGATAGAACATTAATCTTTGTTTCCCCATTGACAGGTAAAAGCTGCTACCTTTCAGATCCAGATGATATTGAAAGCTACTTATTACTGACATAAATGATTCGGAACCAATTTGAGTGTCAGCTATGGTATTGTGATCAGATGCATGCTGAAGGTTTCATTCAAATATTAAAAGCCATAGGGTCCTTTCACACAGGCTTTCCACGACCCACCGATCCCTGCTGAGCAGGCGGATGACTGGTCCGTCTCCGCTTACTGTGCTGAGATAGGTCTGTCAGAGCCCCGCTTTCCTTTATGAGTGATAGGATGAAAACGAATCACCTGTCCGTTTTTATTCGATCCTATCTGATCCGATCCTTCAGACAGATGGAAAACAGGGTTATCCTCCATCTGGATTTCACGGACAGGATCGAATTGGATAGCAACAGGTGTCAGCAGACATGTCACAGCTGACATCCGCTGCTCCATAGGGGTGCATGGAGCATCCGATTAGGTCCGCATGAAAAACTGACAGGCAGACCTGATTGGAAAGCCCATGTGAAAGGGGTCTTAAGCTGTCAAATTAAACTGCAGTTTAAAGATTGCAGCATGCCTCCATTAAATACTCAAATTTTCACATCCAATTACACTGTTACAAAAATAATCTTAAATCTATTTAGAAAAAAAATAAAAATTGTCAGCCTATAATAGAAAAAGACAATGCAGGGCTATTATTAAAGCCCAACTCTGGGCAAAAAAAAAAAGGTTTCCCATGTAGTTTGGCTGTGTCCCCGCATTGCACGATTTAACTGCTCAATTTTGCCTAGGGGAGAGAAGAAAGTAGATATACTTACCTAATAATCTTATTCTCCCAGCACAAGACTGGTCTGGCGCCCCCGTGCTCCAGCAGTCTTGAATTGTGGGCTGTTCCTTATGTCATCAAGCCGAGAGCAGGCTCCATAGACCATTACACAGCTGGACTATGGAGTGAAATGAATGATCGGGTGAGTATAAGCTTTCTCCTCACCCCTTGACAAAACGAGTAGTGAACCTGTGCAGTGCAGGCACAGCCCGACCTCATGGAAATATTTTTTATTTTGCCTGGAGTTGGGCTTTAAATTGTTGTTTCCGAAGAAAAGCTTTAAATTTTCTTAAACAAAAAAAATGTTTAGAAATGCAAATGAATTATAGAGTTAGTGTTAAATTATTAAGTCAAGCAGGCTCTAGGCTTCAGGGCAGGGCATCTAGGTTTCAGTGACGAAGGACTTAAATTGCAAGTGCATGTTTTCTTTAAGCCAGAAACAGTCAGGCAGCTAGCCTTTCCAATTAAGATCAGCAATGAAAGTCTCCACATTTCTATCAGTACAAATAGCATTTTAAATACAAAAAATGAACGCCCTGAGTGAATATGGGAAAAAGGAAAACCATAGGGTACCCAACCAGTGTGAGCTGACATTCTAAATTTTTGTCAGACGCATAGACAATTTCTGCACTTGCTCCATATCATGACTTCCATACTTGCTACTGGATATCTTAGTAAAGAAGTTTTAACGCTTAAAGAAAAAAGACTTGTGGGGCACTAAATTTAAAGCATGGCTCAAATGTTGACTTTTAAAATATGTGTAGTTCCAGTATAGCTGCCTGACATCAATTTTACAAATTTCATCGGCATCTTGCCCCTCTACCACACAATTAATAAGAGACAGAGATATATTTGAATAAACAAATTGTTTTGTGAAACAGATTCATAATTTCTTTTTTCACCGCCAAACCGGTAGAGTACCAACATTTTTAGATTGCTGAAAAAAGAAGAGGTTAGTTTTGTGCATAAATAATAAATAAACGATAGGAAGGCTGATTTCTCTTTATTGGTAATAGCTTTGAAACATGTCATTACTAAGTTTATGATAAAGATTATAAGGTGACTTGGTAAATTCTGGATGTTTTAGAACAGTTATCCTTCACTGTTTCCTCATAACCAAGTTGTCACTTCTGGCAGCATAACCGTTTACAATATTTTGGGACTGGAAACAAGGGCTTTTTCATCTCCATGGGAAATGCCCCTAAGCAAGAGGTATTTGGCATGCAATTAAACAGAACACTGCCGAGTTGTCATTGCAAGTGCCAGCACTACTGAAAGGCAAGCACGTGAATGTATGTGTGTGTATATAAAAGCACATGTATTTATATGTGTAAGCGTTCTGCTTATGTGGTCATGCTAGGGGCAGTGAAGAATACCATATTTTGTTAAGTAGCTTCCACAAAGTTTCTCCTGTGGGAAGGCATCACTTCATTTTGCCAGAAGCAGTGAATAAGGTATTGATCGTCTTGTCGGCCTCCCATGAGAACAAACTATGTTCTGTATTTGTATCATTATTTTAATCTACAGAAAAGGCCATTTAATTGATCTAGATTTAAATCTGTAGTAAATCATAGCAAGCAGTTAATAATCATCTTTCATTGTTCTGGATGCTCAAAATAATGAATGGTGATGATTTGCTATGGGTTACTACACTGCTTTATTATGTAAGTCTATAGGGGTTTGTTTACTAAAACTGGAGATTGCGAAACCTGGTGCAGCTCTGCATAGAAACCAATAACCTTTTTTTTTTTTTTTTTTTTTTTTGTCAAAGCTTTGAACAAGCTGAAGTTGGAAGCTGATTGGCTACCATGCAGAGCTGCACCAGATTTTGCATTCTCCAGTTCAAGTAAATCAACCCCTATGTGTTTAGTCCTGTCAAAGAAATAAAATGTAATGTGTAAAGAGGCTGTTTAAATAGTGCTGAACATTTTATGCAGCACTTTACTTACTTTTCATATCAATCCCTGCCTTTAAAGTGACTGTAAAATATCAAGGTTTTTCACCTCAATGTATTTTTGCATTAAGGTAAAAAACCTTCTTTGTTGCAGCTGCCCCCCAGAGCCCCCTCTTTTTTTTTACCTAAGCCCATCCGTTCTAGTAATGTGCATGAGCCCAGCAGCTCCAGTCACTGTCTCTGTCCTCATTGGCTCCCACTGCTGTCAATCAAATCCAGTGACATGGGAGCGGGGGGGCGGGGCTAAGTCCTGCTGTGTCAATGGACGGGTGCCGCCACGGAAAGTAATTCTCCATGGTAGCATCCAATAAAGGGGAGGAGCGCCGATGGGGCTGCTCTTTGCAAAACCCTTGCACAGAGCAGGTAAGTATAACATGATTGTTAATTTAATTTTAAAAATCTGAACCTTTAAAACCCCTTTAAGGAGCTTACAACTATTATATATGTATTTTTAATATTTGCTTTCATACATGCAGGTAGTATATGCATGAAAGCAGAAGTAGATTGTAAGGGCCTTAACCCATAGTCTTAAATTATATTGGAACTGTACTGTCTCCCTATATGTTGAAAAAAGTGCAGTAGAAAACTGTTGAGACTATTTAACACAATGGCTAACCTATGTACATGTGTTGGTATGTGCTAAAAAAACATGGGTGAATGTGACCTAAGTGTTTATCTGAAAAATCAAAATTGGTCACAAAAATGTAAAACATCTATCAATATGTAAAGTAAAAAACTTTAAATAAAATTGACCAAACACAATTAGGTGGGGTACACACTATAAGAAATTCGGCAAACAATCGTCTGATTTTCCTAGTTGTTTCACAGCAAATTGGAACCCATGAATGAAAATTCCCGTGCGAAAATTCTCGTACGACAAAAGTTTTTTTTGTTGTTTACTGTTTCTGATCATGCGCAGTCTTTCTTTTCTGAATTTTCTTGAACAAAAATCATTGGAAAATGGTACACATTAAACAAAAATCGTTAATTCTGTTTCCATATGAGTTTGTTTCTTCAGGAATTTTTGTACGAAAAGGTCGAAAGTTGTGTAAACACTATACAAAAATCAGAAGAAAATTCCTCGGACGAAAAATTTTGCCAAATTTTCTTATAGTGTGTACGAGCCTTAACACATTTCCTATTACATTCTTAACCACTTGAGTCCCAGGGCTGTTTTGAAACAATTATGAGTAATCTATTGCTTCACACCTTCATGGAGGGTTGGATCTGATCATATCCGAACCCCTCATGAAAACAAAACATGATATAAAACAAAAAAATACATTTTAGTAAATTAATATACAATGTATTTTGATCCCTCATTCCCTCCCCAGATTAATCCTCATGTTGCAACAATGAAGTCAGATGACCTGAATGACATTTGCATTCATTGCGTAAGCATCAAATGTTCACAGAAATTAAAGCAATGTCATTAAAATTTTTAGCAAATGCAAACATGTAAAAGTGTTGCAGTTGCTCTAATTTGTTCCCTCCAATGTAATTTTACCTTACTATTGCACTAACGATTTATGCAAACTACCCCCCCCCCCCCACATGCACAGCAATGTGGTGTCGAAAGGGGAATAAAGTTCCCCTTTTTTCCCCTAGTAAAACACATACAGCGTGTTGGTAAAAAAATTATGAAAATGCTTTTTTTTGTTCCTAGCATTTACAAAGAATTCAAAGTGTATGTATTCAAATGTGTGACCAAATAAAGCCCCCCCCCTTCTAAAAAAAATGTTGTATAATGTGCTAGGGTAGACTACAAAACCTAAAAAAATATAACACGTGGAACCGAGACATTGCCGAAAATGAAAAAAAAAAACAATCTGGGTCTCGAGGATTTATGAAGAAAGGGCCTGAAAATTCACATGGTTATAGGGACACTTTTTACACTTTATCCCTGACTAGAACAATACAAATGTTTTTCCTTGCAATGGACATGTAGGTAGCGTACTGATTTCAGAGAACACAATCCTTTCCAGTGATTCTGAATATGTACTTCACCTCTCAAGATCTGGGACCTAGCTAAGGAGTCAAATGAACACTATAAAATATTGACCTCACCTCCCCTAGATTTTAATGGTCATGATAGAGGCTCTTTAGGAGACATAAAAAAGCAGGATATAACGCATGGAACTGGTTTGTTTATATCTTATTAGCCATACATTGTAAAATCTCTCATCTGTCATAAGCCAGAAAGAACACTATCAGTCTCTTTAGACTTTTCTTTCCAGGACAGAGATTTTTGTGACAGCCACCGTAGGTGGAACTTACATTCAAGCTCTCCTCTAATATATTTCTGTGCATCTAATTGTTGCTGGTGAGGTTCAAGTGTGTCATATCTTTGTGGAAGGTCCAGTAATGTATGACTACAGTATATTTTGTTGATGTGATACTTTACTTTTTATTCCAAATCTTTAATATTGAGTGACTTCCAATATCAAAAAGGCATTCCTAACCAAAACACACTTTTTTTTATTATTTCCTAAAAAAAATGCTACTGAGGCTACCCCACTAACACAGCCCAACCCTCACATACATGCACTACTTCTCGGTCTAGCTACAATTATTGTAAATGTTTTTCTTGTTTGAGCTGATCTTAAGGAAAACATATAAAACCCTGTCCTTTTTGGAATAAAAGAGACCTGAACATTATACAGCTGCTGAACCATAATTGTGTCTGACATCTAGTAGCAAACATAGGAATTTCCTGTTCCCCACAAGAATCCAGCTATGAGAGAAACAACATATACTGTTATTTTAGGGCCAATATCTAAAGTCAGCAGGAGTTGGAAGTTTCCATATTCTAAATCGAAATTCTTGGCAAACCATTCTAACTATTCTGAAACTGATTAGGTGGCATGTATAGCAGAGAGAGAGAGATGTAAAGCAAAATTAATCCTGTTGGAATACATATATTTGTCATACAAAAAGGTATTTTGTTACATATTAGTCCACTTTATCATGTGCATTAACCACTTCTGGAGCGGAAGGTTTCACCCCCTTAATGACCTGGCCCTTTTTTGCGATTTGGCTCTGCCTTATTTTAACTGACAATTCCGTGGTCGTGCGACCCTGTACCCAAATAAAATGTATGTCCTTTTTTCCCACAAACAGAGCTTTCTTTTGGTGGTTTTTGATCACCTGGGCAATTTTTATTCTTTGCGCTATAAACAAAAAAGAGCGACAATTCTGAAAAAAAAATATATATATATATTTCATTTTCTGCTATATAACATAAAATGTAAAAATTTAATTTTTTCATCATTTTAGGCCAATTCGTATTCTGCTACATATTTTTGTTAAAAAAAAAAAATCCCAATAAGCGTATTTCGATTGGTTTGCGCAAAAGTTATTGCATCTACAAACTAGGGGAAAGATACTGTGTATATAATTTTTTTTTTTTTTTTACTAGTAATGGTGGCGATCAGCGATTTTTGTCAGGACTGCGACATTGCAGCTGACAGATCAGACCCCTAACTTACATTTTTGACACCTTAGGGGGCACCAGTTACATTACTATAGTAATGAGTGCTAAACATATGCACTGTTACTGTAATAATGACACTGGCAGGGAAGGGGTTAACCCAGGGGCGATCAAAGGGTTAAGTGTGAGCCTAGGGGGTGTTTTATAACTGTGGGGGGGATGGGCTTATTGGATCAACACAGGGACCTGTGTTCCTAAATAGGAGTAACACAGGGTTCCTGTGATGATAACTGACAGAACAACGGTATGCCATGTTTACAACGGCAGACCATGGTTCTGCCTTCCCAGGGAGTGATCGCGGCTGCCTGGCAGCAATCCCAGCTGGCGGCCCGCAGATCAGCTTCCCCTCTTGTGAATCGCCATGCACGTGTGTCTCCGGCAGGCGTGCGCTCCCCCCATGCTCACTCCCGAGGAGCAACGTATGTGTGAATGGACACACAGAGCAGCGGCTCGGGTGACCCCATAGCAAGCTGCTTGCTGTGGGGGCACTCAGCAGGAGGCAGGGGACAGGAGCGCCAGCAAGGGACCTGAGTAGAGGGGGATCTGGGCCGCTCTGTGCAAAACCACTGCACAGAGCAGGTAAGTATAAAATGTTTTTTATTAAAAAAAAAAAAAGATTTTAGTATCACTTTATGAAGATATATACATATATGTGTATTATTTGATTGAACACACAAAGGAAGGCTCCTGTATGACAGTCTAAACAAGTCCTGAATCCAAGTACTACGTATGTGATGCACAAGTCTCACAAATTAAATAAAAACTCCTTTACCTTTTCTTGACTGAGCCAAATCCCCCTTTATTTGTGTCTCACAGACTTCCCAGACACCTCAGTTCACAATCGGAGGAATTTTAGCAAAAGAGGCAGGTACTAACTGACAAGCTAAAGACTTGTGAATCAGAACCTACAATACTGATAGGCATGCTCCCTGCAACATTTTTCATTCCATTCTAGTTCAAGAAAGTAAAGCCTACATGAGAGTTGGAACTACACTCTGCATTTAGAAGCAGTGCTTACTGTTACCACTCAGGAATCTTCATTAGGTGGACTTTTGGTAGAAATCTTCTGTCCTCCAATGCCACCCCTGGTGCCATAATCTTTGCATGCTGCAGGGGTTAATAGAGCTGTGGGTGCTGTCACAGGCTCTCATCAAGAGTGTCTGACTATGCCTGCCCTTTCCGACTAGCTTTACAGCCATACAGCTTCTATGAATGAAACAAGATCTATGAATGGAGGATGGAGTAGATGATTGAAAGGCCTGCCCCTCCATTCATAGATTAAAGGGGTTGTAAAGTCAGAAGGGTTTTTTGCATTCTATGCATTAAGATACAAAGCCTTGTGTGTGCAGCAGCCCCCCTAATACTTACCTGAGTTCCCTCTCTGTCCAGCGATGTCCATGGGTATCTTAGCTGTCCGAGATTCTTCCTTCTGATTGGCAAGCACCATTGGCTCCCGCTGCTGTCAATCAAAGTCAGCTAGCCAAAAAGGGGAGAAAGGGGGAGGGGCAGAGCGGGGCTCCGTGTCTGAATGGGCACAGGGAGCTGTGACTCGGCTCTGGTGCCCCCATAGCAAGCTGCTTGTTGGGGGGGGCACTGAACAGGAGGAAGGGGCCAGGAGCTCCGAATAGGGACCTGAGAAGAGGAGGATCTGGGCTGCTCTGTGCAAATCCACTGTAACAGAGCAGGTAAGTATACATTTTTTTTATTTTTATAGGAAAAAAAACGAGACTTTACAGTCACTTTAAGTTTCATTCCTAGAATCTGTTGTAATGGCTTTGATAAATAGAGTAGCTGAGAAAGGGTAAGTATAGTTGAGCACTCCTAATGAGAACCTATGACAACTCCCCAGTTCTATTAACCCAGTAATTTCAGAAGATTGTAGCAGCCGGGTGTAGGGGATATTGGAGGATGGAAGATTTCCACAGAACTAGAAGAAAGAAGTGCAGGGGACTCATCACACTGAAAGCTTGTAATATCCTTTTTGATTTTTTTTTTTGTAGGTAATCCTGGGTATTTACTGGCAGGACCAACAGATATTTAAGGGACTTTGCAAGGGGACTTCGAGTCAGTTCACATTAGCATTAGCCCTGTGAAAGGTGATCTGTGGTCAATCAACTTTCAGAGGGCATTAAACAGATGGTGATGAGACATGTCACCTCCTCACTGCTTATTTTAACCCCTAAAAACCTTCACCACCACACCACAACCATGCACAAAGCATACATAAGTGCAGATACACTTATAATATAGTGCTGCAGCAAATATTTTTTTTATTGGGAGGCCACAGTTTTACTTTATGTTTAAAGGGGGTAACTGATTTTCAAAAATTCCATTTGACAATGTTCTGTATTATGAGCATTTAGATTTAGCACCTAGTATAAGGCAATCGATATGCCCTCTCATTTTGCACCATTGACAATAAAACTCTATGACCTATACAGACAATACAGGTCTACTTCACTCCACACAAGTAGAACTCCACAGAATTCTTATACATGTACAACATCACCACCCGACCCCCCCAACTCCCATATTATTTGTAAAGCCAGAAACAATTGGATTTCAATCAGAAATTTCATAACATTTTAAAACCAGATTAGAAGAATTCATCTTCCACAGGTTCTTTATAGAGAAATCCAGATCTCCCTGTAGCATTCACTGTATACAGTATATACCGTACTTTCTGGTGTATAAGACGACTGGGCGTATTTAACAAACCCCCTAATTTTCAAGTTAAAACATAGGTTTTGGGCTATACTCGCCATATAAGACTACCCCCATTCCGAAGCAAGGCAACACCATTGAAAAACATCAGATTTCTCAGATTTCTCAAATATCTTCAAGGTACTGTACGAAAGTATTAGGTGTAATGGGGAGGTCGCCTTATACGCCGAGTTTAAAAATTTCCAAGGTAAGTAAGTAAGTGTAATCTCTCAAAGCACTCGCTGTCTGTGCCCTATTAATCTCCAAGGTACCGTAAGTACTGTAAATGTAATCTCTCATATATCTCCAAGGTAGGTATTGTATGTAATCTCTCAAGGCACTGGCTGTGCAGAAATCCTGTACCAGTATACCTTATGTACCGTAGCTTCGGCTACATACAGTATAGCACGCTGAGCCAATCATGGTGACCGATGTATTCTATTATTGAATGCAAAGCCTGCTCAGATTGGCGGAGTCAGAGAGGCGGGATGATGTTACTCTCTCTGACTCCGCCAATCCGAGCAGGCTTTGCATTCAATAATAGAATGCATCGCTCACCGTGATTGGCTCAGCGCAGTATACTGTATGTAGCCAAAGCTACGGTACATACGGTATACCAGTACAGGATTCCCGCACAGCCAGCACCTTGAGAGATTACATCTACCAGTAATACTTACTTACAGTACGTACTTACGTACCTTGGAGGTATATTAGAGATTACGATTACAGTACTTATGGTACCTTGGAGATTAATAGGGCACAAACAGCCAGCGCTTAGAGAGATTACACTTACTTTTTTACCTTGGAGATTTTTTACTCGGTGTATAAGGCGACCCCCCCCCCCCTTTTTGGGGATTTTTTTGAGGTTAAAAAGTCGTCTTATACGAAGGAAAATACAGTACTACACTTACTTTCAGTGGCAGCTATTGCTTTGAATGAGTTTGTAAATGACTCACTATTAATTCTACCCTATCATTCTCATTCATATTTGCTGAAATGCATCCTCTGCACTTGCCTCTAGCAAACTGCCCCGAACAATGAAAAAAAATATTTACAAATGTGGATGAATTTGCCTTCATTTCTAAATTTGCTCTGAAACAGATGAAGATACATTACATAAAAAAAAAACGTAATGTGGATGGGGCACTGGTCTCTGGGCACTTGCATAATCCTCAAGCCATCTCTCAATATTTAAAGTAGAAATTCCCTGGGGACCCCCAGGTCACCAGCACTAGTGTACCCATTGGAAGATTTCCCTTCTATTACTTTTCTGGGGAAAACCCAAAATTTGCTATTTTCTTTTACTTTCCCTTTCAATAATAGTGGTAAACAGGACAAATAGAGAGGGTGAATCTCCTTAACTGAGGCACAGACAGCAATAAAAAACTGACAGGGGTTCAAATCCCTCTGCAACTCTATCCAAAACTAAAAACTGTTTTGCCTTTAGTTATACTTTAAGAAAATATTTTACAGATTTCTTATCTCCAGTTAACTTATTATCTTGGGCAAGACAGTGTTTAACATGGCAGAATTGCTAGAGGTTAGAGAAGACAGATTATTAGTAAAGCGTAAGCAATGACACCATAAACCAGGAACACGGACACAACTAATCAGCAGTTCTGACCTCTACATGGCTTCTAATTTATATACATACCACACCTCGCCGCTTTCCCAATCCAAAACATTGACATTTCCGTAGATATATCAGGTCAGATTTGGAAGCTCTTGGTCCCTGGGCTCAACCTTACAATGGCCAAATTCTTAGGGATAAATGGGTTCATTCACTTGGTGAAGCAGCTGGTGTGATTTTGAGAAGAAAATAAACATATCCTTGAAATATTTTGATTGGCAAAGTCAAAGTGCACTTCAACACTCTAGCCAGTCGGCTGTGCCACATAGGACAATATAAAAGTGGACAACGCATATTATGAGTATAAATGCAACATACATATATACATTTGTTTATTTAACTATATACAGTATATGAATATATACAAACTGCAGTGCATCTGAGAAATGCATTAAAAACTCTACTCGCCCCATGTGTAAATTCTTCAGATTATGTGTAACATGGGGATGCACGCAATGAAGTAAACAGTTTATGCTGTGCAATTAACAAGGCATCTTCCTTTGGGTTAACCGTTTAATCCATTACATGGCATGGCAGCTAAAATTCCCTTCTTATCAATGGGGAATTTGTGTAAACTTTCCCACATCTGAAAAAGTACACATGACACATTACATCAATGTATCTGTAAAATTACAATAGTAATTAGTAGTGTTAGTGGAAGTTGTGATTTACCTTTGCCATGTCTGTCCAATTTACTACTGCTGCTGTTTACAGGTCTATTATTGGTTATAATGTGTATATTTTATTATATAATACAAAAATGAAATAGTTAGGCTGTAGACAGCAAATTAGGCTGTAGACAGGTATTATAGTTGCAGAACTTAACTGATTTTCCCTTACTTCTAGTTACACCTTAGAGAAACCCGCAATAGTGTAATCAGGTTTATTAAAAATATTTTAAAACATACAAAATGTCCACACATATAATTGGTGTCTACTATCAGCACTAGAAAACTCTCCTCGTTGTGTGCTCAGAATCGTTCTCTTTGCCCCACTTTATTACTGACCATTCAGCAGAAGTGGCGTCAATGACATGAAGCCCTGCCTGTTATAATATTATTTTGTAGCACAAAAAGATTTATGTAAATGTTTATGCGGATACAGGTTTGATGTATGGTTACATTTTGTAGTTTATCATTCACAATTAACTAAGCTTTGTTTATTCTTTTAACTGCAGCAACAGATCTAAGCCCTTTCTCAGATCCACGGACATTTGATCGTTCCTTTTCTACTTTGCCATCTCTCTCAGAGACAAGATTCTCAGATGCTCGAGTGCACTATCCTGGAGCCATGTCTTCTGCGTTTTCCTACACGGCTTCTCCCTCAACAGCTGGAATAGGAGGCATTAGTGTGACAGGTATGCCTACCACAACACGTTTCCATCCCACATATCTTCCTCCACCATATCCTGGTTCATCTCAAAACCAAAGTGGACCATTCCAAACCAATGCTTCACCTTATCATTTATACTATGGCACATCTTCTGGATCATACCATTTCTCCATGGTTGCTGGAGAACGTTCTCCTTCACGAATGCTTTCTTCTTGCACTAGTGTGGCAGCTGGGAATAACTTGATGAATCACAACCTGGCCAACCAGAGTGATGGAGTGGATGCAGATGGAAGCCATAGTAATTCTCCCACAACTTTGGCCAGCAGCGGGAGAATGGATGAGCCTGTCTGGAGACCATACTAAGTATAGCTAAAAAATATCAAGACATCTGAAGCTACTGGAATGTGCAAAGCAGATGCAATTATAATCACTTGATGGTACATACTGTATTATAAGAGAGATATAAATGTATTAAGAACTATCACTGTAAGTGCAGGTTTTTTTTAGATTTATAGTGTAGCAATCTCAGTACTTATGTAAGCATTATCATCTCAAATGAAAACCACATCAGTCAATAAGTTTAGGGTATATGACCAGAGTTGCATTTCTCACTTGTTCCGCTGCCCACTTTGCTCTGTTGCAGAGCTATCACTGCCTGAATAATCTTCTGTATCTGGATGCCTCATCCTTCTCTAGGCTCTGTGGTTCCTCCCCGACCTGCACTTCACTACTGGACACAGTATTGACGTAGTACCTGGTGGAAGGAACCACAGTGCTCCTTGGGGGGGGGGGGCAGGTATCCAACAAAATCAGCATTGTATTACATACTGAAAACTCAGTGATGGGGGAAACGTGAAGATAAGCAGTGAAGGCACTGCAATGATTAGAACATCTATCTCTGAACAGGAATAAGGACCTTTGACACAATAGGCTTGATTTATTAAAAGGAAATAGACTGTTCACATGCAACCCCAGTCTGTCTTCCCACATATATTGCCATCTTTACCCCAGATATTCAACAACAATTCACACCTTCAGCCATGTTAATCGAAGGATTAAAAGCTATGCAGACTTCTTGACACAAAGGATGGGGTTATGTAACTAGAACAGGGTGATCCTAGAAATTTCACACTTCCCATTCCTGGTCTTGGACAATGAACATTTGCATTGACACATTCCATGGTCAAGGCAGATGGTGATAAATGCTGGCACTCATTAGAACTGAATAAGTGGCTAGGATAACCTAAGAAACATCTTCAACGTTACAGCATAAGTCTATTTGCATTTTATTTGCTACCACCAGCTATACCATGACCTGGATAAATGAGATTCTTCACAGACATTATACTGGAAAGTAATGCCTTTAGCAAATCAAGCTTATCATGTATTCAGACAGTGGAGGAAATAGGGGTTTGCTTAAGCATTTTACTTGCAGATGGAAGCACAGAAGGGCCTACATGATATTGTTCAGTCATAGTCCAACAAGCAGGCAGGTAACATAGGAAGGGGAACATTTGGACACATGAATAGAGGTTACTCTCCAGACTTTGTCCCATGGTAGAAGTTTGTAAATTACAAGACTGGGTGAACAAAATGACAAGGATTTTAGCAGCTAGTTATATCAACAGCGCACTTTACTGAACTTCCTTGTCCCTGTCAAGTACTTACAAAGGAAACTATTACAAATAAAATTCTTATCAATACAAGAATCCTGTTTTAAAATATTTTCACGCTCAGTATTATGAAATATGTGTTAAAAAAGGGCAGTATTGAGTGGCCATGTCTCCCATTCTTAGCAGTATTTAAAGATAATATATGATACAGTATAGTAAAGGAGATATGTTGCAAGTCCAAAATGTTAACTATTAATTAAGTCTACTGTGCAAATAAAAAAATGCTATATTTCATAAAAAGAGGTTACAATATATATTTTAATTTTTTAATGTATTGATTGCAATAATATTTTTTGTTTTTTTATTTTTTTGGAGGGGGAGGGAGACAATGATTTGATTTTTAGTTTATTTTTTATTTTTTTCTCTATACATTGGGGCTTTAAAAAAATGATTTATTCCTAACTGGCATTATTGGAACTCTAAGCAATCTTGTGTTAGCCTTTCATACTCTAGCAGGTAAAATCCAGCCAAAACAAATATTTCAGTTTTGGGTAGATGCTGGCGAGCTGAATCATCAATAAATTATTTTATCCTGAGGTCTGCTACAGGAGGATCTCTATATTGATAGTGAGGCTGACTTACATACTTAGAAAGTTCACAATGTTCACTCAATCAATTATATGAATATTTACTATTTTAATTTGTCCAATCATGTGAATAGCAAATTCCTGTTTTCTTGTATCATTTGAACATTATTGGTTAATTTAAGTCAGTATTCACACAATTTATTGAGTGAACATTCTCAGCCCCTTCAGTAAATCAATCACTTTGCCCTACTTTTGCAGTTGGATTTTTTTTTTTATAGAATAGAAAATGCAGCTGAAAGTAAGGGATGCCATTCCTTATCTGTGTTATATCCTCGGCAGGGGAGCTTAGAAATCTAGCATGGAAATGTTGTTGCCCCAGCTTTTGAGTGATTCGCAAAGCAGGTGGGTGACCAGTTTAAAGTGCTTTAAGCCTTTAAGAACATCATGCAAACAAAGTTGAAGAAATTAGTGTATCTGTGTTGAACACAAAAAAACAATCACATTTTAGCTGAATTTTCAGCAGTAGGTGTGAGAAAATAAGTGACGCAAAACAGACACTTCCTCCAATTTTTTTTTATTATCATATAAATTGTGTAAATCAAGTGTTTCTCTGTCAATACACTGTATTAAATCTATTGAATTTTTTATATTTGTATTATACTGTAGGTATTATTGAGCTTGATACAAGCCTGTATGACTTACTTTATTTCAAAGTAGCCATGCTAAAATGGTTTTCTTAAGAATTATATTAATAATATTTGCTTTGCACTATTTCTGCTTATTTTGTATATGCATTATTTTAAAAAGATGGAATGGATATTTTTTAATTTATGCATTTGTATATTTACTGTATATATATACATATATATATATGAAATACTATTTTTCAAATTTATTTCATATTGCTTCGTAAAATGCAGGGACAATCATATGCATTATATATTAACAAGCCGTTATTTATTTGGTGTTAAAATTATTACCTTGCATTTATCAAATGTTGTTAAAAAAGAGTAAATAAATATGATTTATTGGTGTTTCATTGCAAAATGAGTATAACATTTATAATACTCATCAAAAATCTTTGGTGTTATATAAAAGGGGAACTGTATTTTTGCACAAATGAATAAAGCATTAGGGCCTGGACTGAGTTATGCAGGTTTCAGATTACAGATGACACATTACAGTGGCAGATGGTACCAAAGCTTTTGTAACAAGGCACACACAGCCTGCCTAATGCTTACTTTGTGTCAACATACGGTTACTCTTCAAAAGTTATTTTCAGTCAAAATATAAAATGATGCCTTCAAATATAGTGAGCCTACACTCCTAATGCTTCAGGTATTTATCTAGAAACAGCCGTAGTGCACCAGTACATCCAATTCCTGCTTGTTAATCTGGTGATTTGGGAACCTCTTTTCCATACCTGTTTGTAATGTGGGAGAGGATTTCCTAAACACACCCACTGGAGTTTCCATACATAAGGCAAAAAGTTTAACATTAAGTAGAAAAATGTCATCACACTCACCAGTCATACATAAACCTGCTTTGGAATTTTAAATGTGACTGGTGATACATCAACTAGAAGAAGAGGGATTTACAAAGAACTAGCTTCAGAAACCAGACTTAAGCCATATGTAAGGAGCTAGCACTTTGAATTCTGCCCACATTGGCTTATAGATTAAGGCAAAATAAGAAGGATTTCTGATGTAAAAACCAATTTGTAGTGTTTCCTTGAAGGCATTAGTGATATCGCAATGGCATAGAATTCCTCCTTAAATTGCCTTTATTTCAAGTAGTATTTATTGATAACATTACCACAGTTTAATTACTCCTTCCTCTGCACTTATTTAATTTAGTTCATATACTGTACTTTGTACATTAACTGCCTATATTTTAGTTTAATGCTTGCTTTGTTGTTTCAGTTTAATGGGCTGAATGCATCTGGGTTTTTAGATGATTTTAGTGACACCAGATACCAACATAAGTAGAGACAAAGACATGCATGTTTGCCAATGCACATACAAACATTCATCAGCGTTTGTAATTCTTGGCCTCTTTTTACTTTGTATGCTTGGTCCACCACAAGCCAAGGAGAAGAGGGAAAAACAAAAATCCAAACCTACACTCATAAATACTTATTTTTTTATTCCTAGCTTTCCATTCCCTCTGAAGTTTTGGGAGCTGGTGACCTAAATAAGACTTTTTTTTTTTTTTTTACTTTCATGCAGATTGAATGAATGATTTCCCCCTTTTTTTGGGATCTCAAAAAAGTTGTGATTTAAAAAAAAAAAAAAAAAGATTAACATCTATGGGCAAAGTTGTTGGTTCTCAATAAAACCTAGTAAAATATTCTATGGATCCAGGAACCATTTTGGGAATCTCAATCTTCCCAAGTTTTTCCCTGTGGTACATACTGCATGCATCAACTTTTTCAAACTGATAGAGCAGTGTGTCTGTCAATTCAGAATGTGGAAGTAGTGCCATTAAATGAACATTGAAATCATTGAGCCGTCAAACAGTATTATACAACAGGTTTTACCATATAACACAAGACAAATATTTTATCTGTATCTACTGTATTTATTAGGAACTTTTTTATAAAATAAAAAAACTCGAATGCACATAGTGTCTTTAAACTAACTTCAGGGTACAATGAATCAACAGGAAATATTGATGATGTAAATTTCTTTATGGCGAAACAAGTTTTGGCTCAGCTTTAAAACAAAAATGTACATATTGATTGTTAATAAATGCTAAAATAAATGTAAAAAGGCATTGTATGTGAAATAAATGTGATGTTAAAATCAATATATTTGCATCTTTTCTTCCAAAAATGTCATCATGCTCAGAGTTGCATGTAAAATTAAAAAATTAATATATATAATAAATATAAGAGTAAATAGAAAACCAAGGCCACTTGTAGATGTATTGTTTTTAGTTCAATATCTCCATTTTCTGCACTGCCCATGGTTCTCTTGCCTTCAAACATTTTTGCAATATGAATGCCTAAACAAAGATAAGATTAAAGTTATTTTAAAGTCTGAGTGTTTTTGTATTCTCTCCAATAAAATAACCCCCATCCCTAAACACTAACCTGGCTCCATGTCACTCCAGCACTGCTCCCCTTACTTAGCCTCCTGCTGCTGTCAGTCAAACTTCTGTGAGGAGGTAGCAGGAACATGGCTAATAGCCTTATACACACCCCAGCTTGGTGGCGCATAGTGCCTTCTCAGCACCTAGCTTGCTAAGGAGACACCTGGAGCAGGGGAGAAGCTGAGCAATAGAGGGTGCTTATTGCGCAATATCATTGCACACAGCAGGTAAGTGCAGCACTGCCCCTCAGAGGACTGCTGAGAATTACGGTTTCTGGATCCCCCTGGGTTACCCTTAGCAGCTGATAGCAGACAGACAGCATTGAAAGTCCTTGGCTCAGTCAATAATCAATCCAGGGGATGTTGGTTTTTGTGTTTTCATTGAGAACTGGGATGGGAGAAGGGATGAGTGGGATACTCCAACTATGAACTATGCACAATCTTGAGGACAACTAGCTGTAGTGTGCGGCAAGGCCACTGCTTCACCTTGCCACTGAAGTGAAGATAGTTTTAAAGGTTCCTGTTTTAGTTATACTCTTCAGAGTTCTGTAACTGGCACCCCCTTTCCTCTCAAGACCGGTGTGCTAACGCCTGTCCACTGACCCTAGCTTGTGGAGTGGTCCACTTCCTGGCAGACCCCTGGGCAAGTTCCTCTGTACTCATGGACACTGTTTTTTCAGAGTCACCACTGCCTCCAAACTCCACTTGTCAGCATCCACTGGACCTCTGCATTTAGCAACACCTTCAGGGTCACCAGGCCAACTGCCTGTGACCACCTTTCCCAGCTGCAGAAGGAGAAACAGCCGTACTCTCCTTCTGGGACTTGGCTTCCTGCCCAAAGACCCCCTGCCACATGTGCCCTTGGCTTTTATAGCCTATCCCAGGATGCACCACTTTAGGTGCCGACCCACTGGGACAGCCACAAAAGCCTGTGTGTCACTGACTGGGTTTCCTCCACTGTCCAGCAGGTCTCCCTATTGGATACAGTGGGGACACTCCCTCATCCCAGATGAATCACACCCTGGACACATGTAACAGGTCTGACTAGAAATCATGCTTCCTGATAAGCAGAAAGAGCCACTAGGTTTTACCTGTCACTCTCCTGATAAGCAGGCAGAGCAAAAATACACTACCTACCCAACACCTATCTAGGAGGGTATATCAGTATAATCATCAGTATAACCTCCTTTTGATAAAAAAACAAAAAAATCAAAAATAGACTTTAGTATTAGTATCACTGATTTTCTTTAATTTATCCCATATGTTGGCATGTCCTAAAGTAGATGTAAGCAATAAATATAGGACATATAGATTGCTAAAACAATTACCATAGATTTTTCTGTTAAAGAATACAGTGTTGTGAAAATATTTGCCCCTTCCTTATTTTTTTGCATATTTGTCACACTTAAAGTGGTTGTATAGCCCGTTTTGTTATTTTTACCTACAGTTAAGCCTATAATAAGGCTTACCTGTAAGTAAAATTAATATCTCCTAAACCTGCACCTTTTACGAGATATTCACCCTACATGTAGCCGCTGACGCCAGAGGTGCATGCGCTCTGAAGGTCCGGCATATCGTGCCAGAACTTCAGAGCTTCTTGCCAGGACAGAGGGCTTATGCGCGCATGCGGCGAGTTACGTCATCGTGGTTTTGGCCACTCGCAGCACTGGAGCCTGTGAATCCGGAAGAAATGCCCGGCACCGATGCACGAGCTTCGTTCTAAGGTAAGTATTTCATAATGTGCTAGTTTGTGATGCATACTAGCACATTACGCCATTGTCTTGCAGGTTTTCTTTTTTTTTTCAGGATATACAACCGCTTTAACCACTTAAGCCCCAGCCCTATTTCGGACACTTTTTGTTTACAAGTTAAAACCAGTATTTTTTCCTAGAAAAATACTTAGAACCCCCAAACATTATATATATTTTTTTAGCAAAGACTCTGGAGAATAAAATGTCGGTCATTGCAATATTTTTTGTCACGCGGTATTTGCGCAGCGGTCTTTAAAACGCCATTTTTTGGAAACATTTTGAAAAATCACATTTCACTGCACTTAAAAAATACTAAACAGTAAAGTTAGCCCATTTTTTTTGTATATTGTGAAAGATTAAGTCACACCGTGTAAATAGATACACAACATGTTACGGTTTAAAATTGCGCACACCCGTGGGATGGCGACAAACTACGGTCAATAGAGATCTCAATAGGCGACGATTTAAATTTTTTTTAACGGTTACCAGTTTAGAGTTAGAGTGTAGCTCTTTTTTTTTAATTATTGCTCATGCTCTGGCGATCACGGCGATACCTCACATGTGTGGTTTGAACAGCAATTTAATTCGAGGCTCGACTTCCGTATATGTTTTTTTTTGTGCGCGAGCTAAGGGTGACGGGGGCGGCTAAAATTTATTTATTTTTTTCCTATTTATTTTATTTTTTTTAACTTTATTACAGGCTTTTTTTTAAAAAAAAAAATCTGATCACTTTTATTGCTGTCACAAGCAATGTAAACATCCCTTGTGACACCAATATGCAGTGACAGGTACTCTTTATGGAGGGATCGAGGGTCTAAAAGACCCTAGACCCCTCCACTACACTTCCATGTATGCAAAACGCAGAAAACGGCGTTTTTGCATACAGCCGGTTTTTAGATTTGCCGCCTTTTGCAGCATAGTAACCCGGAAGTGACGTCATGGATGCTGCCTCCGGGTTACGTCATCGGAGACCCGTTCAAAGCCATTTCCGGCTTGATCGGGACTCCATCCAGCCGGCGGACGTCCCGGCTGGGTGCTCGGGGCTCCCGTCCCACCGGAGCAAAGTAACGGAAGGCGGCGGGAGGGGGGGACGTCCCCTCCCGCTCACCCAGGTAACGATCAAACGGCTCCCGAGCCGCATCGGTCATTACCGACGGAAAGCCGACCGTCGACTGTTAACCACGGTATGGGGATGGTGCCTCTAGCTAGAGGCATCATCCCAGTATACCCCCGCAAAGTTTGCCGACATACCCCTACGTCACTTTGCGGTAAGGGGTTAAATAATTCAGATTATCAAAAAAATGTAATAGTACATAAAATTAAGCAGAGTAAATACAAAATGCAGTTTTTAAATGATGATTTTGTTTATTAGGGGGAAAAAAGCTATACAAACCTGTTTGACCCATTTGAAAAAAGTAATTGCCCCTAAACCTAATAACTGGTTATGCCACCCTTAGCGGCAACAGTAGCAATCAAGCATTCGCGATAAATGGCAATGAGCCTTTCACATCGCTGTGGAGGAATTTTGGCCCACTCTTCACAGAATTTTTTAAATTCAGCTACATTGGAGGATTCTCCAGTATAAACAGCCTGATTAAGGTCAAGCCACAGCATCCTAATCAGATTTAAGCCTAGACTTTGACTAGGCCACTCCAAAACCTTTATTTGGTTTTTTCTTTTCAGCCATTCAGCGGTGGAGTTGCTGGTGTATTTTGGATCATTGTCCTGCTGCATAACCTAAGTTTTCTTAAACTTGAGGTCATGAATTGATGGCCGGATATTCTTCTTCAGGATTTTCTGGTAGAACGCAGAATTCATGGTTCCATCAATTATTGCAAATCGACCAGGTTCTGAAGCTGCAAAGCAACCTCAGACCATCACACTACCACCAACATGTTTGACTGTTGGTATGATGTTCTTTTTATGAAATGCTGTGTTAGTTTTATGGTTACTGTTCTGGGTTTTTTATGACCTCCTGGATGAGTCGTCCTTGTGCTCTTGGAGTAATTTTGGTAGGCTGGCCATTCCTGGGAAGGTTCTCCACTGTTCCAAGTTTTCTGCATTTGTGGATAATTGCTCTCATCATGGTTTGTGTAAGTCCCAAAACCGAGCTTTGTAACCCTTTCCAGACTAATACATGTCAATTACTTTGTTTCTCATCTGTTCTTAAATGTCTTTAGATCACAGCATGGTGTGTTGCTTTTTTAGATCCTTTCGTGTGCTTCACGATGTCAGACAAATTCTTTTAAGTGATTTCTTGATTCAACAGGTCTGGCAGTAATCAGGCCAGAGTGTGGCAAGTGACATTTAGCTTATCTTTCCAAAAAATGTGGTTCATCACAGTTCCTACTATTTCACATAGGGGCAGGCAGGTTTGGACAGCTTGTTTCCCTGAAATCATCATTTAAAAACTGAATTTTGTATTTACTCGAGTTATCTTTGTGTAATATTAAAATTATTTTGGTGATCTGAATTATTTAAGTGTGACAAATATGCAATAAAATAAAAAAAAATAAAAAAGCAGGAAAGGGGAAAATACGTTTTCACAGCACTGTATATGATTTTCACCTTTTGTTTTAGTTTTGACTGGATCTCCTGCAGCCTCCTTGCAGCCCCCTTCTTTCTGCATGCATGAGCTCTAGCGATAGCTGCATGGCACTTTTCAGGGCGAATTTCCTAATGGTGACAAAGGCTGTGGAATGGATATGGGTGCAGCCATATATGGCCTTCATCAGAGACCCATGTAACAGGATGACAATAGAGTGGTAACTGGGAGACAGAGAGCAGAACTATCACTCCAAAACAGGAAGTACATGAACAGGGATTTTCATGACAGGATCACCAGGTATTATCTTAATGAAAGCTCTAGATTTTAGGCAACCAAGCTTTACATATGATATTACATTAACATGTTAAGGCTTATTTGAAGTTTAAGCAGTTGGGTCTATTTATAATTCTAGTCAAAAAGTGTTACTTGTTTATTAGCAGGGAGCTCCAAACTACTTTTAATGACAATATGTACAAGAAGGACTGTATCGTTTTGAACATAGCAATGCCTTTTAAAATGGGTGGGGGGAAATTATAAACCATGATGCACAAAGAGGCAGTAAAAATTAGCAGTCTTATTATGAGATCACATCTATGCACAAACAGTAAAATGCAACAAAAGTATGTATTATTGCATATTGCATGAGCATAGGTCTGAAAGTTATACATTGACTAGGTGGCAATTATTCATCTCAGTAGACTACAAATCCAGATACATAACAATGCTTTTTTTTTTTTGGTTGGAGTTTAACTTTAAGGAAATGTCAAAGTAATTCACAAAAATTATTACACACAGGTTATAATATCCTAAAATATCACTAACTTCTGACTGGCAATAATTGTGAGGTTTTATAAGGTGTCTATTGAAGAGTACAGGGTAGGAGTCATTCAATGTGGAAATAAAATATCGATCTGTAAGATAAAACACTAATTTGTGAGAAACTGCAGCTTTGAATAGTTACATATCCATTTCAGGAAAAAAAAAACATATTGATTCCCCACCTATGTTATGCACATATATGCTTATGAATTTTTATGTAAAAAGTATTTTAAGGTAAACAAATGCAGTTGAAATATATCTACCTTGGTGAACAAACACTGTTAGCTGCCTATAGCTGGCTGTAGACTTGCGTGCTAATGCAAGTGGAAATCAGCAGATAGCTTTAATTTCAAACATGAACATGTTTATGTTATTGAGCAGAAAGTACACACAGCCTTCATTAGAGCTGGTTTATCTTGTAGAAAACTATAACCAATGGAAGGGTATTCTAACTCGTCCTGTTGCTTTTTCTTCCAAGGTCTATCAACTTGAAAAATGTTCAACTTCCTACAAACATGAGAATTTCACAAGATTCTTTACACACTATTAGAACAGGTATCTCACAAGCATTTAATGTATTTATCATATAGCATCAAAACTTTCTGTAGCTTTTCAATTAGAATAGTTAAGTGCAAACATCAATCTATACCCCACTTACAATATATCTATCATCACTTATGGAGTGAACAGACCTATTAGAATGTTTTTGAAGGGCTGTTGAAGAAAACCTAGAAAACATTTATGGGCATATTTATAAAGCAGCGAAGGAGACTTTTACCCAGTGGCATAATTTGGGGGTCCGGCCAGCAACGAGCACCACAATTTTGTGGGAGCATGTGCTGGGCGATTGGTCTGTGCTGAGGGGTTTACGCTGGGGAAGTATTGTGTGCTGGGGTTTCAGTATATGCTGAGGGTTCTGAGATGGGTAGTCAGACTGTGCTGAGGGGCCAATGTTTGGGGGTTCAGGCTGCACTGGGGTCTGTGTTGGGAGGGTTGGTCTGTGCTGAGGGGTTTGTTCTGGGGATGTTGGTCTGTGCTGGGGTTTCAGTTTTGCTGAGGGATCTGAGATTGGTATTCAGACTGTGCTGATGGGTCTATGTTTGGGGGGTCAGGCTGCACTGGGGTCTGTGTTGGGGGGTTGGTCTGTGCTGAGGGGTTTTGTAATAGGGATGTTCGTCTGTGCTGGGTTTTCAGTTTATGCTGAGGGATCTGAGATGGGTAATCAGACTGTGCTGAGGGGTCTATGTTTGGGGGGTCAGGCTGCACTGGGGTCTATGTTGGGGGGATTGGTCTGTGCTCAGGGGTTTGTGCTGGGGAAGTTGGTCTGTGCTGGGGTTTCAGTTTATGCTGAGGGGTCTGAGATGGGTAGTCAGACTGTGCTGAGGGGTCTTTAATTGGGGGGGGGTCAGGCTGCACTGGGGTCTGTGTTGGGGGGATCCGTCTGTGCTGGGGGGTCAATCTGTTGATTCTTTACACAATGTTTTTTGTCTCACCTGTAAGTGACATGTAAGCAAGTTCCATGTTACAAAGTAATATTTTAATCCCATTAGAACATGGAATTTGACAAGCATTTATTGTATTTATCATATAGCATCAAAACTTCTGTAGCTTTTCAATTAGAATAGTTACTATAAGTGCAAACATCAATCTATACCCGACTTGCAATAAATCTATCATCACTTATGGAGTGAACAGACCTATTACTATGTTTTTGAGGGACTGGTGAAGAAAACCTAGAAAACACTTAGGGGCATATTTATAAAGCAGCGAAGGAGACTTTTATCCAGTGGCATAACTAGGGGGTGTGGCCCACACCAGGAACCACAATTTTGTGGGAGTCTGTGCTCGGGGATCAGTCTGTGCTGAGGGGTTTGTGCTGGGAAAGTTGGTCTGTGCTGGGGTTTCAGTTTATGCTGAAGGGTCTGAGATGGGTCATCAGACTGTGCTGAAGGGTCTGTGTTTGAGGTGTTTGAGGTCAGGCTGGGGATGTCAGTCTGTGTTGGGGTGTTTGTCTGTGCTAGGGGGGTCAATCTGTACTGAGGAATTTTTATTGGAGGAATTGATCTGTGCTGGGGGGGGGGCAGTCAGCACTTGGGATGTCGGTCTGTGTTGGGGGGGTTGGTCTATGCTGGGGGAGTCTGTACTGAGGGGTCTGTTCTGGGGGGTCCATCTGTACTGAGGGGTTTGTGCTGGGAGGGGTCGGTACTCAACCAATGCTAGTGTAAACATTAGTAAAGCATATTTGTGGTGTAAAAAGACTATGGTATATGTGTGATAAGTATAGGAGGAGTAGACTCAGGTTTAATTGACTCTGCCCCTTGAAGACCCTCCTACTGTTATAACAATTTGACCTTGCCCACAATTACTATTATTATTATACAGGATTTATATAGCGCCAACAGTTTGTGCAGGGCTTTACAAAATGAAGGCAGACAATATTTTGTAATGCAACAAACGAGGAATCAAAGGGCCCTGCTCTTTAGAACCTACAATCTAAGAGGTTCAAGTACTACAAAAGGTAATAACTGTTGGGGGTGAGCTAATAGAGAAAATAAAAGTACAGGTAATTAGACCGAGGGCAGATTTCTCTAAAGAGATGGGTTTTCGGGGATCAGCTACAGGTGGATAGAGTAGCAAATAGCCAGACAGATTGGTTTAAGGCGTTCCAGAGGATGGGAGAGGCTCTAGAAAAGTCCTAGAAGAGAGCATGGCAGGAGGTGATGAGGGTGCTAGAGAGCAGGAGGTCTTGTCAGGACCACAGAAAAGGGTTTGGTTGGCATTTTGAAACAAGGTTAGTGATGTAGCTAGGTTAGTGATGTAGGGGCAGAGTTGTGGATGGCCTTGTAAGATGCTGCTAGCATTTTGAATTTTATTTGTTGGGTGAGCGGAAACCAATGAAGGTTTTGCGCTTGATCACTTCATACCAATTCTTCATATTAATTTGGTGCTATATTTCTTCATACCATTTTTTTTTTTTTTTTTTTTTTTTTGGGGGGGGGGGATATATAAAAAAAAAAAAAAAACTGACCCTGGGCGGCAGAAGTGCTAGGTACACCGCCATTTTCGTCAAACACCATGCTGCCTGTAAGACTAGGTTCACACAACCGCGGGTCATGTGTGCTGTGTTTTCATGGTTACAGCTTCCCATGCATTTGGATAGGCTGTACCTGTGTTTGCTGCAGGGAAGCCCTGACCAGTCCTACCGGCAGCCGCACAGAACCAAATGATTTACATTGCATCCTTCACCCACAAAAGTGTAAACTTAGAGAGTTATTCAATCTAAGAAAGAATGTAATACCTTGTTTTGTTATTTTTTTTTTTTAAATAGAAATGTACATAACCTGAAAAGTAGAACACACGTACACATATAAAGGAATTAAACAAACTAAAACTAAGATACTTTCTCTGCTTTCTTGGGCAAAGTTGTCTTTATCTTTCAGTACATTTTACACATATGCAGTACACGCACAAATCTTCTGCCTGATAGCTATCCACATGTTGTCCCATTAAATCCTATAATTAACAATGTTACAAAAGAAACACAAGGCTTGTTTTTAGTTATTTATGGCATATTAGAGATAATTATATCAGGAACAATATCAATCAGAGAGCAAAGCATGGATATATTTCAAGCCAAGTTGCAAAGCCATTCATGTATAAGTGTTGCTCTTCCATAGGGCATCTGGAACCCATATGAAGGAAGCAGTGGAGTCCAGTGAAAACCTGAAGAGCATTAGGAAGGCGAAGGAAACGGAAGAGAATATAAATGAATCAACAGGAGAAATAGAGATTAACGCATGCAATTTCATTCAAAGGCTATCACCAACGGATCCATGTTGTTTTTTGTTAAGAGTATTATAACTCTTAGTTTAAGCCATAGTTGCTTTAATGACTTACAATATCAAACCATAGCATACCTTTTTAGAATTAGCTGAACTTTACAAAACAGATATTAAAGCGGGACTAAACTCTCTCAATCCACATTAGCTATTTTTCGTCCTTATGCTGCTAGCATCACTAAGTAGAAAGGGAGGTATATTATATTTACTTGTTTAATCACTTGCCTACTGGGCACATTTATCCCCCTCCTGCCCAGGCCAATTTTCAGCTTTCAGTGCTATCACACTTTGAATGACAATTGCATGGTCATGCAACACTGTACCCATATGAGATTTTTTTATCATTTATTTATTTTGTTCACACAAATAGATCTTTCTTTTGGTGGTATTTAATCACCACAAACGAATAAAGTCTGAAAATTCTGAAAAAAAAATGTTTTCATTTGTTACACAATTTAGCAAACAGGTAATTTTTCTCCTTCACTGATGTGGGCTAATGAGGCTGGACTGATGGGCACTGATGGGCTGCACTGTAAGGCACTGATGAGGCGGCACTGATGGGCATTGATAAGGCGGAACTGGTGTGCACTGATGAGGCGACACTGATGAAGCTGCACTAATAGCCAGCACTGATGAGCACTGATAGGTGGCACCGATGGGCACTGATAGGCGACACTGATGGGCACCGAATGGCGGCACTGATGGGCACTGATAGGCGGCACTGATGGGCACCGATAGGCAGCACTGATAGGTGACACTGATGAGGAGGAACTGATGGGCACTGGTTGGCAGCACTGATGGGCACTGATTGGCAGCACTGGTGGGCACTCCTGTGACTTTGGATGAGTGAGGGGAACACACTGATTTACAAGGAGTCCCAGTTGGAGATCCCAATGAAAACGGAAAGACACCCAACACTCACAGACTAGTGGTAATCGTGTCCGGCAATGGCCAGAAGTTAGGTTGTACATATAGTGGATAACAGGTCTCTATACATAATCTGAGAGCATAAAGAGTGAACCCCCACCAGCCAGCATTCCAAGAAGATTATGAAAAAGTGCAGGTAATGGTGCCTTATATATACCTGCAAGATTGAAAATACAAGGCAGGTGTCTAAAAGCCCACCTGGAGGCTCATGTCCACAATGGCGAACGCTGTGTAACAATTTCTAGTTTATTCATTTTGCTGCCTGAAAACCCCTGGGAACATTTCTTTCCTTTTTCCATGTACTATTGGGGTGTGCAGCCTTCTCCTCACCATTGTGTTGTTATCCTTCCTAGCTCCAACACATTTTGCTTAATCTGGATTACCATTGTCTGCACAGTCTCTCTGGATTTAAGAATCAAAAGGGAGGTTGTTCCTTTTACATTTTCCTGCAGTAGCTGTTGAGTTGAACGTGAGAAAGGAGAAGAAGAACCTTCCATTCTTACAGACAAAGCACGTAAAGCTCATATTCCTAGGAATTTTACTTTTGAACAAATAGATACAGTACTTTGCACTCCCTTTACAAGGCAGGGTATTGTTATCAAGCTAATTGAAAAGAATAGTTCTGTTGTGGATTCTGGGATTTATAAACAAAATACATTTTATACCAGGGAGACCCACCCATGATGTCAGTTTGTACACCTGCTGCCAAATACTTGGCTAGGATATTAAAGGGCTGTAATATTCGGGGGATTTAGCACCTTGGGACCATATGTAACAGCCAGTTATCTTACACATAAAAGTCTTAATTTTTCTTAAGCAGGAAATGCAACACAAAAGTTGGCTTATCTTCGGTACAAATCAAATTATTATACATGCAAAAGTCAACTAAGGGCTATACCCCCAGGGTTAGCAGCATCCATCTTCAGGTGTATTGTCAGTTTGTAGCCCACATGCAGCACACAACCAGATTTCCTTCCAACTCCTACAACACCACACCCAATACTAAGAGCTTCCTATTTTATGCGCTGCTTCTTGGAGGCTGTTTACCCCTGTAGGGACCAGAGTCCCGGTAGTCAGGAGCAGAGGTCCTTTCGCCACCCGAAAGTCACTCCAGACCTCCAAAATTCTGGGTCCTAAATAAGTCTCTACTAATACCGAGAGGAGTGCAAGTCAGTTCTCTCCTTTACTTCCCCACCTATAACCCAAGGACAGAGATGTATAGTAACGAAGTAGAACTACTTAAGTACTGTACTTAAGTACCGAAATGCGGTATCTGTACTGTCCTAGAGTAGAATTTTTTTCTCCTACTTCTACTTTTACTTCACTACATTTTTTCGATGATTTCGATACTTCTACTCTGATACTTTTTTTTGTGCTGCATCGTTACTTTTCTCTGCCTTTCCCTTTTTCTTTTTTGTTTGGTTTCCCTCCTTACTGCTCTCTCCTACTCTTTCAATTATCCTCCCTATTCTGCCTTCCCCCCTCCCCTCCCCTTTTCTATAGGAAGGCAAAGGTAAAGATACCCCCCTTTTTCATGGGTACCTGGTCTCTGGCCATTTGGGTAGCGTTGTTCCGCTCCAGGCTTCCACTGGGCCGGCGTGGAGTGCTCCCACATGCGCCTCTCGGCGCTCTGACATGTGTGGCGGCCTTCGGCCACTCCGCTCCTCCCCTCCTTGTCTCCATTCGCTGACGTCTCAGCGCTGGGAGGCGGGGATTCCGGCAACCGCGCAGTAGAGGCACGTGCGCATGCGCTGTGCGATCGAGGCACTGGCGGCCATCTTGGTTAAGGGAAACATGGGGGGGTCTCTGATGTAAGGGGGGGCTTTGTGTGGGCGGTCTCTGATGTAAGGGGGCTCTGTGTGGGGGGGTCTCTGATGTAAGGGGGGCTCTGTGTGGGGGGTCTATGATGTAAAGGGGGCTCTGTGTGGGGGGTCTCTGGTGTAAGGGGGCTCTGTGTGGGGGTTTCTGATGTAAGGGGTCTCTGTGTGGGGGGTCTCTGATGTGTGGGGGGGCTCTGTGTGGGGGGGGTCTCTGATGTAAGGGGGACTCTGTGTGGGAGGGCTCTGATGTGGGGGGCTCTGATGTAAGGGGAGCTCTGTGTGGAGGGGCTCTGATGTAAGGGGAGCTCTGTGGGGGGCTCTATGGGGGGGCTCTGATGTAAGGGGGGCTCTGTAGGGATGGTCTCTGATGTAAGGGGGCTCTGTGTTGGGGTCTCTGATGTAAGGGGGGCTTTGTGTGAGGGGTCTCTAAAGTAAGGGGGCTTTGTGTGGGGATGGTCTCTGATGTAAGGGGGCTCTGTGTTGGGGTCTCTGATGTAAGGGGGGCTTTGTGTGGGGGGCTCTGATGTAAGGGGGCTCTGTGGGGGGGTCTCTTATGTAAGGGGAGCTCTGTGTGGGGGGGTTCTCTGATGTAAAGGGGGCTCTGTATGGGGGTCTCTGATGTAAGGGGGCTCTGTATGGGGGTCTCTGATGTAAGGGGGCTCTGTGTGGGGGGTCTTTGATGTAAGGGGGGCTCTGTGTGGGGGGGCTCTTTGTGGGGGCTGGGGGGTCTCTGCTGTAAGGGTGCTCTGTGTGGGGGGTCTCTGATGTAAGTGGGGCCTCTGTGGGGGGTTTCTGTTGTAAGGGGGCTCCGTTGGGGGGTTTCTGTTGTAAGGGGGGCTCCATTGGGGGGTTTCTGTTGTAAGGGGGGCTCCCTTGGGGGGTCTCTGATGTAAGGGGGGTCTCTAATGTAAGGGGGGCTAAGTTTGTAGTGATCATAAAAAAGAAAAGTCAAATGAAGTGCAAAAAAAGTGAAAGAAAAAATGTGCAAGGCGCTGGTGGGGGCGCCACAGGATCAGCTCGCACAGGGCGCTTGAACACCTAAGGCCGGCCCTGGTTGGGAGGTTCTCTTTCCCATTAACAGCAGATATGAAATTATATTCATCTTGTTTTGTCACATATATATATTTGAAGATTCACAATATTTTGAACTTTTTATTGACTTAGATTTCATACACTCTTCCTTTATTTAATTATTGGAATATATTGTTGTATATCACATTGGTTTATATATGATTTTGCGCACCAATAAGCTGTGGAGAAAAAAAAACAGACAGGGAAGAGGAGGGATGCTTTAAAAGGGGAAGGGAGGGACATATTTTATCTGTTTTTGTTTACAAAAAGTTACAGCCTAAGGAATTGTGATTGTCCTTTAGGTTAATCATTTGAATAAATCATTTGAAATAATAAAAACCAATATGATGTTCAAACTTTTGACTTCTTTCTTTAATAACTACATAAAACAGTACTTTTACTTCTACTTTCAGTACTTGAGTAGAATTTTTTTTTCAAAACTACTGGTACTTTTTACTTTTAGTACTTAAGTAGCATTTTTTTGGAAAAGACTACTTGCAATACTTAAGTAAAAAAAATGTTGAATACTTTAGTACTTCCACTTAAGTAACTTTTTCTGCGAGCACTTCCACTTCTACTTAAGTCACTTTTTGATCGAGCACTTGTACTTTTACTCAAGTAGAAATTTTGAGTACTTTATACAAGTCTGCCCAAGGACCATAACCCAACAATGGCACCTATCCAGGACCCATCCTTGGCGTCCTGTACAGTGGTAATAAACCCAAAACCAAAAATGTAATATATAGCAGCTTACCAATCCATAAACGTACTGGCTGCATCCGTTTTTTTTGCCTTTTTCCCCTATGTTTTCACCTGGAGGTCTGGCCTGTCCTGTATTAGGGAGGCACAACCTTGAATAAATGAGAAAAGGAGGCACAGCAGACAGCAGCATTACCAATCTTGGGGGAGGGGAGTGTTAAATGTATTAGCAAATTTAGATACACTAAAAAAAATTGAAGCCAAACTCAAGCTCACACTTTATAATCAGTTACAGCAAACTGTTTTTTCCTTTTGGGCTAAAGGTTTTGCATGAATAAATAAAATCTGTTCATTTTAATCACACCTGTCAGTGTTAAGTGGTTTTGTCTCATCCATGTAAACTGATAGATTCTGCTGGAGAGCTTGTGCAGCTAAAAATAAAAAAGACTCGTTGGCTGGATCACCAGATGTAAATAGAAGAAAAAAAAAAACTAAAAATGGAAACTAATACACCCATCACTTCTAAGAATTGGTAAGCTGCAATATTATAAATGTTTGCTTTTGGGTTTAATACCACTTTAAGACCTCTTTATACAGAAAACAAAATCTTATTTTCATGATAACAATGATTACAAATTCTTGTAACATGGAATATCTTTCCTTTATACTACAACATTTCTCCTGATTTAGGTATTCTAGGCATTAACCGCTTGTCGACCACACCAAAGCAGAATTACTGCTACAGAGTGGCCACGCTGTGCAAAATTACGTATAAATACGTGATTCTGCACTTGTGGGTTTTGGGCGCGCCGCCAACGGCTCACTCCTGCTGTGATTTTACACAGTGGGAGCTGATCAGCGGGTCCTGCAGGCCTGATATCCGCCACCACCCTCTGATTTTTCGGTACACTGACAGAATGCCAGTCTGCCTATATAAACAAGGCAGATTGTCATTCTGTCAGTATAGAAGACATGGATCCTGTGTTCCTGTAAAGCAGAAACACCGATCCATATCTTCCACTAGTAAAAGCACCTCCCCCACACTAGTAAAGAACTGGTCAGGCACACAGTTGACCCTTTTTTCGCCCCTGATGTTAGCCCCTTCCTTGCCAATGTCATTAGTACATTGTAAGTGCATATTTTTATCACTGATCACTGTAATAATGTCACTGGTCTCCAAAAGTGTCAGGTAGGTGTTCAATTTGTCCACCGCCAAATTGCAGTCCCGCTATAAGTCACTGATTGCCGGCATTACTAGTAGAAAGTAAATAAATAAAAATATCCCAGAGTTTATAGACGCTATAACTTTTGCACAAACCCATCAATATATGCTTATTGGGATTTTTTTATTAAAAATATGTAGCAGAATACATATTGGCCTAAACTGATGAAGAAATTAAATTTTTTTAATTTTTTTAATGGATGTGTTTTAGAGCAGAAAGTAAAAAAAAAAAAAAAAAATATATATATATATATATATATATATATATATACATATATGTATTTTTTTTCAAAATTGTCAGACGTTCTTTGTTTTTAGCGCAAAAAAAAAAAACCCAGAGGTGATCAAATACCACTAAAGGAATGTTCTATTTGTGGAAACAAAAGGACAGACATTTAATTTGGGTACAGTATCACATGACCACGCAATTTGCCAGTTAAAGTAACACAGTGCATATCACAAAAAATGGCCTGGTCAGGAAGGGTGGTAAACCTTCTGGAGGTCACGTGGTTAAAGACAGGAGTCTAAGTGTAAAATTGAATTCTTTCTAGAATTGTTGCAATTTTTATTTTTGGGGGGAAAACAGCTATTCCTTCTACCAATCAGCACTATTTACATCAAACAAATAGAGAAAGCATGGGTTTTAAAGGGCAAATAGGGAAAAAGGAAAACCAAGAATCCATATCTTAAAAAATGAACATTTTATTGATTTAAACATATAAAAATATATAGTGTATTACATGAGGGACCACAAGGGAAAGGAAGTCCCCCATATATTCACCAAAACATTAAAAACAACAGCACAGAAATATATCCCTGGTAGGGGAACAATACATGCTTCAAGCTGATGTTGGTGCAAGAAGTCTTTGTTGATATTCGGTTTGAGGGTCCCAATGAGCCAACGCGTTTTGCATCGGGCTTCGTCAGGAGAGACCGAGCAATACCGATATTTCTTGCTGTGTGTGGGAGTATTGATAGTGGGCAGGATGTATAAATTCCTATAGTAGTGGGTATCTGGTGACAACGGCTGGTGATGTAGACCAGTCTAGGTATTTGTTTCTTCAGCTGATATAAAGCCCCTGTGATGTAGCAGCAGACTTTTGCTCCCTATGTAGATTTTCCCTCTTAGTGGCATATTCCGATCAGAGACGCACTGTATTTTGGCTCCTTAATTTATTGTCAAAAGGCATGATTCTCTATCCCATACTTGGGGTCTAACTTTAATGGAGGAGACCTTTCACGGACAAACCACACTGTGCGGGAGTATACTACACTGTAGTCCAAAAGAGGCAGGACACACGGAGAGCTACTACCCCGGAAGGACTATTCTGATAGTCATGACTATCATATCATGGCGGTGAACGATATATATTAGGACCCATCCATTGTCCTGTCTCCATACCCTCTTTTGGACTACAGTTTAGTATACTCCCGCACTATTGTTTGATATATTTACCCCTTGGGGTGTGGGCCAACCTCACAGTTATTTTCTTCCAGCACTATTTACAATTGCAAGTAGCCTGTATGGGGGGATGACGGTAAATCCTTGAATTTATTGGATGCTTTCTTGAGTTATCTAGTGACAGGGCTGGAATTTAACATCACTTATGACTTATTATTTACCCTTTTTGCTGACATGAATCTTTATTAATGATGGCATTCTAATGGGTGACTTGTATATTAAAACCTTTCACACGGTCCGCCTCTGTCAGCGGACTCCGTGCTGCTCAGTGGGTGATCGATACACTGATCCCTGCTGAGCAGGGAGGTGACAACTCCGTCTCCGCTCTGTGTGCGGAGAGGGAGGTGTCAGAGCCCCAAGCATCTCTATGGGGAATCGGATGAGAGCGGACCGCCTGTCCCCTTTCATCCGATCACGGACAGGATAGGATGCGGATGGCAGCGGGTGTCAACGGACATGTCTCCGCTGACATCCGCTTCCCCATAGGGATGCATGGAGGATCCAATCAGATCTGCCTAAAAAACTGACAGGCGGATCTGATTGGATCGCTCATGTGAAAGGACCCTAAGGCCCCTTTCACATGGGCATTCCATTTGATTTATCAGTTCAGTCACATTTTTATAAAGAAAGAAATTCAGTTTAAAACAGTTTTTCTTTAGTTTTACATCAGATTTTTATCAGTTTTACATCACTTTTTACATCAGATTTTTTACAGCCACAACCAATACAAAAACAGATGCAAAAACAGACCTTTTATCCATTTACATTCTGTTTTTCATCTGTTCTGTTTTTTAAATGGAAGAAAAATAGGGATTTGTTCAGTTTCAAAAAAATGGATGTTAACAGAGGCGGATGTCAGCAGATGTAAATCCCCTTGCTCATAGAAATACGTTGGTGTCCGTTTTTTTTATCTGTCAACCGATGGATGAAAAACGGACAAACAAGTATTTTTTCCCTTTTCTTTACTTCTTCTATTCTCTTACTCCATTTTTATGACCCTTTCCCTTTTACCAGTTCTTATGTGGCACTAATAGGGTTATTCTCCAGAACCACTGAAATGTACTTTATTAATCAATTTGTTTTTAAACTAGACCAACAGTCAACAATCTACCTTTCTTTTTCTTTTCAATTATATGACATTTTTGACATTTGACTTTGACGGTCTATTTGATGCCTATATAGTGCAATATTGCATTTGATTTTTTATTTGTCTCTTTCCAATTGAAGTAATTAATTTGTTGCCCTTTAACTACTTGCCGCCCACCCACCATCAAATGACGGCGGAGCGGTGCGGCTCTCGTTCTGGCCATATGACGGTGCACCAGAACAGCCTCTTTCGCGTGCCCTCGGGGGCGCGCAGTGCGGCGTTCGTGGCTGCGCCATGTTGCTAGGACTTGGGTGCAACCCCAATCTTGGTAAAGAGCCAATGACATGGCTCTTTAACCATGTGATCGGCTGTGTCCAATCACAGCCGGTCACATGTAAATGAGGAGGTGCCGTTTATTGGCTCTCCTCGCCTCACACTGTCAGAGTGTGTGGCGAGGAGAGCCAATCAATAGCTCCTCCTCAAAGGGGAACCTAGGACAGGTAATCAGGGCGCTGATCATCAGTGCCCTGATTACTGTAAAGTAAAAAAACAGTGCCCATAAGTCCCCCCAATCAATGCCCATCAGTGCCCACCATCAGTGCCCACAGTGCCAACAATCAGTGCCCATAGTTTTTCCAGTCAGTGCCTGCTCATCTGTGCAGCCCACCAGTGCCCATCAGTGTCGCCCGTCAGTGCCCATCAGTGCCGCCTCTCAGTGCCCACCAGTGCCGCCTATCAGTGCTCATCAGTGCCGCCTATCAGTGCTCATCAGTGCCGTCTATCAGTGCAACCGATCAGTGCCCATCAGTGCGGCATATTTGTACTTCCTCATCAGTGCTTTTTTTTGTAAGAAATAAAAAACCCAGAGGTGATTAATACCACCAAAAGAAAGCTCTATTTGTGTAAAAAAAAAGGTTTAAAAATTTCATATGGGTACAGTGTAGCATGACCGCACAATTTTCATTCAAAGTGTGACAGCGCTGAAAGCTGAAAATTGGCCTGGGCAGGAAGGGGGTGCCCTTTATTGAAGTGATTATATATGTACCACAATCCTTGTAAAATTCAGATTGTTCTCCTTTATTTTTTTCAAAATAATAAACAAATTTGAGAAGGACAAAATGGACAAACGGAACGCCCATATAAAAGGGGCCATAGACTATAACTAAATACTGCATTTCACATGTATTCATCCACCAGGAGTTATAATATATTCCCTGAAGTCAATTTACTCTTGTGAGGAGAATAGTGACAGATTAAACTTTGTTGGAAGGAAAACTGAATGAGATGGAGGATAAATGATGAGTAAGGGGTGAAGAAGAAACTAGAACACTAAATGTATTCCATTTGTTATGCAATGTCACCCGTTTTACAGAAAAGTGTAATCCATTTTAAAAACTTGAGTCTGTCTTATGTAATAATTACTCTCCTGTGCCTATAATTTCCCTCTTCTAGAAGGGGAATACTGTTGGTGTGGTGAAATTAGATACCTGGCTACTAAGTCAGTGGGTACAGTCTTTAGGCAGAGTAACCCTGTTTACTATTCATGTCATAATTTTATTCAGTTCATACATATGATTCAATGGAGTGTCTTTAGTCACCCACAGCAGGGTCATCAGTCAAGATCAATGGTTATTTTACTTTTCAAACCAGTTATGCAATATATTTTCTGAAATTTCCACGTGAATTATTTTACATCAGGGGAATGACTCAGATAGTAAAGGACAGAGTTGATAATGGAGCATAATAATGGAGCATAAATACTCCATCAAGGATATTCTTGTTTAAGTGCCGGTGTGAGAATGAATGGAAAAAGGGAAAGGGGTTTCAAGGGACCCCATTTTCCTACTTTTTCCTCATGGGAGGGCTGCAGATAGGCAGTTTCTAGCTCCCCCCGGTATAGAGCGTTTGGGCGTGAGATATGGAGGTGGGAGGATTCTGATTGGCCAAAAATAGCTGCCTGCGGGAGGTCAGGTGACCGAAGCTTCTGGAAACGAGGCAGGCTATATATAGGAGTGGAAGCGAGGGCGCGGAGTCAGTCACCTCAGAAGATCAGCCGGAGCGGAGCTTCAGGATGAAGACATTACTTCGCCAGCTGCTGGAGAAGGCTGAAGCTGAGGGAGGAGAGAAGTGGCTGTGGCGCTGCTTGGAGATGACGGCGGAAGAAGAGACTGAGGAAGGTCGGCCGCAAAGAAGAGAGTTGCCTGAAGAAAAGAAGAGGACAGCGGAGGAAGAAGCCAGCGGTGACGGAAGAAAAAGCGGGAAGAGAGGCAGGCCGAGCGGACGGCGGGGCAAAAAGGAGGCAACTGCAGAAGAAAACGTGACGGACCGGAATGCTACAGGAGCTGGGCTAGAACAACAAGAGAGTGCCGCAATTACCGAAGAGCGGCTGAAGAGAAGAAGGACGCCAAAAAGACAGTACAGCCCACCGGTGGAAGAGCGGAAGGCTGGAAGAGGGCGGGGAATTCAAGGAGCAGTGAGAGAAGAAGAGGCGGTTGCAGAATCATGGCAACATGAAGTAACAGAAGCTGGAGCTGTCGGAGGGAGGCCCACTGCTGGCCTCAGTGGCAGCTGCCGGAGGAGCGATAGAGAAGACAGCCCTTTGTATTGGCCGGCAGAGGAAATGCAGGTTTTGGAAGAACCGGGTGCTGCCGGGCCGGGTGAGTTGAATGTGAATATATTTGAAAACTTGAACCAGTCCTTGAAACTTATAGTCAATTCCTTAAACAGTTTACACAGTAAAGTACAACCTGGGAATGTATCTTCAGTGTGGCAAAACCCTGAGGAGGAGAAATTGGTGCCAGAAAGATCAACAGGTTTCAGAGAGAAAGCACCTGAAATTGTGTTGAAAGAAAGTATGTCCTGTTCACCTTCTCCTCTAGGCTTTCACTTGGGTACAGGTATTAAGGAAAAGATTTGGAATGAGGAATTCGTGGATATCTTATCCCTACTTCCATCTAGCAAAGAATTCCTGAAGCCGGAAAAAAAATGATGAGGATAGGAGAAGACCTGTGGCTAAAACATTTAGTAACTGGCTGCAGGCTTTCTGCATATTTGCAGGTGTACTGTGTGAGAAACAACCTAGTAAGGCAGTGGGCCTTTTTCATCATGTAGAAATCATTCTTGAGGCGTACAAAAATTTTGGAGGTGTAGGTTGGTTTTCATACGATGAATCTTTCCGGCATAAATTGTCTGTGCATAAAGAGCTACAGTGGGGTTGTAAAGATGTGGGTCTGTGGCTTAACCTATTAATACCACAGAGACCGCTAATTGCCAGGCCAGTGAGTATGGGAGCCAATCAGGTCACAAGTTATAAGAAAGGTATATGCTTTGCATTTAATGATTCTACTTGTAAGTGGCTACATAATTGCCGTTTTAGACACGAATGTGCGTGTCTAAATGTTTTAAAAAGATGGCAGCCAATACTCAATCAGGAAAAGAGCCATTTCTTAAGGGGCAAACTCCTGGTGAACCTGCAAGAAATGCAAACATGGCTGTGCAAATACCCAGATCAACAGAGGGCCAACATGCTTTATGAAGGTTTTGCAGAGGGTTTTAGACTACCTATCTTTGAAAGAGAAGGCTGTACAAGGGTAAGAAATTTAAAGTCAATTGAAGAATTATCGCATATAGTAGAGGAAAAAATAAATAAAGAAATTGCAGCAGGTAGGGTTGCAGGCCCATTCTGTAATCCACCATTTAATAACTTTAGAGTATCTCCTTTGGGTATCCTACCGAAGAAAGAGCCGAATAAATTTAGGCTAATCCATCACTTATCTTTTCCCTTGGGCAGTTCCCTTAATGACCAGATAGACCCGAACGATTGTTCGGTGGAATATGCTTCATTGGAACAGGCGATAGTTTTTTTGAGGGAACTGGGTAAGGGAGCACTGATGAGCAAAGCTGACATTTTGTCAGCATTTAGGTTGTTACCCATTCACCCGAGTTGTTTCAACTCGCTAGGTTTCATGTTTAAAGATAAATTTTATTTTGACATGTTTCTACCTATGGGGTGCTCATTATCGTGTGCATATTTTGAGACATTCGCCACCTTTCTGGAATGGGTTCTGAAAGAAAAATCGGGTTCCAGATATACAATGCATTATCTGGACGATTTTTTATTTCTGGGCCCGAAAAATTCTAGTGGTTGTTTACAGGTATTAAATTCGTTCAGAGATATATGTGCCCAGTTTAACATCCCACTAGCTGAAGAAAAAACTGTACCTCCTTCTCAAGAATTAGAATTTTTGGGAATTTTGATAGATTCAAATAGTATGGAATTTAGATTACCTAAGAATAAGTTGGAAAAAATTTACAATCTCATCTTAATTTTGATTAGGAAGAAAAAGGTTTTGCTGAAAGAGCTGCAAAAGCTTTTGGGTAATCTGGCCTTTGCTACTAGAATCCTGCCAGTTGGGAGAATATACTCAAGGCGTATGTATCTTAAAATGGCAGGATTGAAAAGTCCATTTTCTCATATTAGGCTGACTCAGGATATTCGTGAGGATATGCTGATATGGACACAATTTTTACAAACATTCAATGGTAGAACAGTGATCCAAGAAGAATTCATTACAGACTCACAATTCTGTTTATTCACGGATGCAGCAGGTTCTATCGGGTTCTCGGCCATTTGGAGAAATGAGTGGTGTGCAGAGAGATGGCCGGAAAAATGGAAAGTAAAAGGTCTGTTACAAAACATTGTATTGTTGGAAATATTTCCAGTCATAGTGGCAGTAGAGATTTGGGGTCGGAAGTTTCAGAACAGGAGAATTCTATTGAGTACGGATAATAAAGGAGTATTATTCGCAATCAATTGTTTAAATTCTAGATCACAACCAGTTATTTCAATGATTAGATATTTAGTTTCCAGGTGCCTGTTGTATAACATTTGGTTAAAAGCTCGTTATATTCCAGGTAAACTAAATGTTATTGCTGACGCTCTCTCACGTTTACAGATGAGCAAATTCTTCAAACTGGTGCCGGAGGCCAACAAAGTGGGTATGAAATGTCCCGGGCATCTATGGGACTTAGTTTAGTACAAGAGAATATTCGTAACTCCTTGGCGTACTCAACATGGAAAAGCTATTGCAGCTCCTGGTCACTATGGTTATCATTCTTACATGAGACCAATAATGGACGGATGGCAATTTCAGAGAGATTGGTATTGTGTTTCCTCGAATCTTTACTCCAAAAGAAATGGTCTTGGTCACATGTTAACAAAACCTTATATGGAGTATCGTATTTTATGAAACTGAAAGGTTTTGAGTCTATATTATCTTTCTTTTCAGTACAGCAAGCTTTAAAAGGATACAAAAAGAAACAAACTAGGATAAATTATCAAGGTCCAATCTCTGTGAATAACTTAATAGATATTTGTAAATATGCTGATAGAGTATGTTTTTCAGAATATGAAGTTGAATTGTTGAGAGCAGCATTTTCTGTTTGTTTTTTTGCAGCCTTACGTATATCAGAATTAGTTCCTAGATCAAAAAGAGATGAGGGCTGTTTGTTGTTTGAAGATGTAGTTTTTGAAAAGGATAAATTAAAATTATTTTTGCGCAAATCTAAGACAGACCAGTCAGGTAAGGGGACATGGATATTACTAGGAAAGTGTACAGTGGAATCCATATGCCCGATAAAAACATTGAAGTCATACTTGGAGGTAAGGCCTGAAAAGAGGTCACGGCTCTTTATTCATAGAGATTTGTCCCCCCTGACTGGGTTTCAGTTTCGAAGGATCTTCGGAAAAATTTTAGCTGTCTTAGGGCTGTGCAATACAGGCTTATCTTGCCACTCATTTAGAATTGGGGCAGCCACGGCTGCGGCAAATTTAGGATTGGGAGGTGATAACATAAAGAAAATTGGCAGGTGGAAGTCAAATGTCTATCAGAGATATGTCAGATCTAACTATGTGCATTCTAATTCCAGGTAAGAAGTTAATAGTTTGGATCGTGGGACACTCTTATGTCCGCTGGGCACACAAAAGAGCTGCAGAAAGAATTTATGGAACTAATCTGGATCTGGATCCAAGTTTATTTGAATTATATTGGTGTGGTAAGGGAGGGATGATCTGGGACAATTTGATGACCGAGCTGGGTAGACTGAGTTATGGTTGGCCATTACCGGACATACTATTAATCCACCTAGGAGGTAATGACATTGGGAGAATAAAAACAGTGAGACTATTTTTTAAAATATGTTTTGTTATCAAAAAATGGAAAGCTTTTTCACCTGGTACGGTCGTAGTATTTTCTGAGATCATCCCTTGACTTGTTTGGTTGCAAGATAACGTAGGAAAGGTTTTTGAGAAGATGAGGAAAAAAATTAATCATAGAATAGAGAAATTCATGAGTATAGGTTATGGCATATCCTTTAGGCATATGGACTTGGAAGGGGGTATTCCGGGCCTGTATTGGAAAGATGGGATACATCTTTCAGATATAGGTTTGGATATAATGAATTTAGGTTTACAGACAGCTATAGAATTGGCCGCGGGCTGGTGGGGTAGTCAGGAGGTTAGTACCTCCTGACTTAGTGGAGGTGTCTTTATATGGTTAAGTGATAACCCGAGCGTCAAAGCTGGGTAGTTGTGTTATGTATTGCAAAGTTATGCTAATGGTAAAAGTGAAAAAATTATTGATTGATGGATTAATGAGTTAATTAATTTATAAACCAATAAATAAAGGCCATGGCCAAGTTATTATCCAAAAAAGCTGTCTGGTGTAAGTTATTTATTATATCTATAATATAGATGCTTGCCATCCCATGAATGGAAAAAGGGAAAGGGGTTTCAAGGGACCCCATTTTCCTACTTTTTCCTCATGGGAGGGCTGCAGATAGGCAGTTTCTAGCTCCCCCCCGGTATAGAGTGTTTGGGCGGGAGATATGGAGGTGGGAGGATTCTGATTGGCCAAAAATAGCTGCCTGCGGGAGGTCAGGTGACTGAAGCTTCTGGAAACGAGGCAGGCTATATATAGGAGTGGAAGCGAGGGCGCGGAGTCAGTCACCTCAGAAGATCAGCCGGAGCGGAGCTTCCCGCTCGCCCGCCCGCCCATATATTATTAAAGTCACGGCCTTATAAATTTATGTGGTAGGGTCACCTTTTTCGAAAGGGGGACAAAAATATGAAGGTGTCTTTATATGGTTAAGTGATAACCCGAGCGTCAAAGCTGGGTAGTTGTGTTATGTATTGCAAAGTTATGCTAATGGTAAAAGTGAAAAAATTATTGATTGATGGATTAATGAGTTAATTAATTTATAAACCAATAAATAAAGGCCGTGGCCAAATTATTATCCAAAAAAACTGTCTGGTGTAAGTTATTTATTATATCTATAATATAGATGCTTGCCATCCCATAGGTGACGCATCTGATTAGGTAACAGAAGTGACGTTCCGACAGCTGAATACTTACTGCACATGCAAAGCAGGTTTCCTAATGTGACCGAACACCTGCAATCAGAAGGCGGCAGACATGTTACTACACTCTACATCTTGAATTTCACAGTCATTTTAGCAATAAACTGAGCGGAGAATATAAATAAATATAGTATATTGACATCTGTGATGCTGTTTTGAATGTAATATTTTGAAAGAAACTGGAGGCCAGCAGTTAGAAGGTGGTGGAGGCCATATTGGTACAACTTTAGGCTTTCAAAATGTAAAATGAAAATATCATGACAGATCTCAATATATTATATTGATTTATATATGCTCACTTTTTTCATTAAATGACTGAAATTCATGACGTAGCTGGGTGTAGTAAAATGTTCACTGGCGCCTTATGACTGTAGGTGGTTTGTCAGATTAGCAAACCTGCGCATGCGCACTAAGTATTCAGCTGACAGAATGTCACTTCCGTTACCCAATCTGACGGGTCGCCTATTCTGACAGAACACCGGTGCCCTGACATTTTGATAAATGTTCTTGTTCAGTGGCACAATAAAAAATTTGTTTGGTAGGCCATATACAGTACCTAAGAATAAATGGTAACTTGAAACTGACACTGAAAAAAAAAACGTGAGGTTTACTGAATTGAATGTCTCAAAGAGAATTCCCACTTTTGTTAAGAAAAATACAATTACAAACAAGCACACCCAAAAAATGTATAAACCAAAAGTAAATTCCCCTTTAACCACTTGCCTACTGTGCACTTAAACCCCCTTCCCATCTGGGCCAATTTTCAGCTTTCAGCGCTGTCACACTTTGAATGACAATTGCGCGGTCATGCTACACTGTACCCATATGAAATTTTTATCATTTTTTTCACACAAATAGAGCTTTCTTTTGGTGGTATGTAATCACCTCTGGGTTTTTTTATTTTTTACAAAAAAAAAGAATAAAGACAGAAAATTTTGAAAAAAAAAAAGTTTTTCTTATTTTCTGCGAGTAAATTTTGAAAATAAATTTTCCTCCTTCACTGATGTGCGCTGATGAGGCGGCACTGATGGGCACGGATAGGCTGAACTGATGGGCACTGATGAGGTGGCACTTATGGGCACTGATGAGGAGGTACTAATATGCCGCACTGATGAGCACTGATAGGCGGCATTGATAGGCGGCACTGATGAGCACTGATAGGTGGCACTGATGAGCACTGATAGGCAGCACTGCTGGGCACTGAGAGGTGGCACTGCTGGGCACTGAGAGGTGGCACTGCTGGGCACTGAGAGGTGGCACTGAGAGGTGGCACTGCTGGGCACTGAGAGGCGGCACTGACGGGCGGCACTGATGGGCACTGATAGGCGGCACTGATGGGCACTGGCGGATGGCACTGGACACTGACGGGTGGCACTGATGAGCGGCACTGATGGGCAGCACCATCAGTGCCCACACTCAGTGCCCATAGTGCTGCCAGTCAGTGCTCATCAGTGCCTAGATGAGTAGGCACTGATGGGCACGGACTGGCAGCACTATGGGCACTGATTGTGGGAATTGATGGGGGGCACTGATGACGGGCACTGTGGGCACTGATGGGGGGCAATTTGTGTATGTTTTTACCTTTAGTAATCAGGGCACTGGTGATCAGTGCCCTGATTACATTCCTGTGTGTCCCCGGCGCTGTGAGGCTCCCCCTCCTTCCTCACACTGCAGGCTCTGTGTGAGGAAGGAGCGCCGGCGATGAGAGATGATCTCATATGTTTACATATGAGATCATCTCTCATTGGACGGCCGCTGTGATTGGCCATTCACCACGATCTGTGATCGGCCGTGTCCAAGGGACACGGGCGACACAGATTTTCCCCGCTGCGTGCTCGCGGGAGCGCGCGGGGAGCGGGTTACTGGGAGGCCGTATAGAGACGGCCTCCCGAAAATGTGAGTCCGCGCTGCAGCCGTATATAGGCTGTAGCGCGGATGGGGGAAGGTTAATATTTATTCAAGCAAGAAAATCACTAGTACTGCTTTAAATCATAACATACATAAATCACATATGTAAACATACAGTATCTCACAAAAGTGAGTACACCCCTCACATTTTTGTAAATATTTTATTATATCTTTTCACGTAACAACACTGAAGAAATTACACTTTGCTACAATGTAAAGTAGTGAGTGTACAGCTTGTATAACAGTGTAAATTTGCTGTCCCCTCAAAATAACTCAACACACTAATTAATGTCTAAACAGCTGGCAACAAAATTGAGTACACCCCTAAGTTAAAATGTCAAAATTGGGCCCAAAGTGTCAATATTATGTGTGGCCACCATTATTTGCCAGCAATGCCTTAACCCTTTTGGGCATGGAGTTCACCAGAGATTCACAGGTTGCCACTGGAGTCTTTTTCTACTCCTCCATGACGACATCACCGAGCTGGTGGATGTTAGAGACCTTGCGCTCCTTCACCTTCCGTTTGAGGATACCCCAAAGATGCTCAATAAGGTTTAGGTCTGGAGACATGCTTGGCCAGTCCATCACCTTTACCCTCAGGTTCTTTAGCAAGGCAGTGGTCACCTTGGAGTTGTGTTTGGGGTCATAATCATGTTGTAATACTGCCCTGCGGCCCAGAGAGGGGATCATGCTCTGCTTCAGTATGTCGCAGTACATGTTGGCATTCATGGTTCCCTCAATGAACTGTAGCTCCCCCAGTGCCAGCAGCAGTCATGCAGTCCTAGACCATGACACTCCCACCACCATGCTTGACTGTAGACAAGACACACTTGTCTTTGTAACCCTCACCTGGTTGCCGCCACACACGCTTCACACCATCTGAACAAAATACGTTTATTTTGGTCTCATCAGACCACAGGATATGGCTCCAGTAATCCATGTCCTTAGTCTGCTTGTCTTCAGCAAACTGTTTGTGGGCTTTCTTGTGCATCATCTTTAGAAGAGGCTTCCTTCTGGGACGACAGCCATGCAGACCAATTTAATGCAGTGTGCGGCATATGGTCTGTGCACTGACAGGCTGACCCCCCCCCCCCCCCATCCCTTCAACCTCTGCAGCAATGCTGGCAACACTCATATGTTTATTTCCCAAAGGCAACCTCTGGATATGACGCTGAGCACATGCACTCAACTTCTTTGGTCGACCATAGCGAGGCATGTTCTGAGTGGAACCTGTCCTGGTTAACCACTGGTCTTGGCCACGTGCTGCAGCTCAGTTTCAGGGTCTTGGCAATCTTCCTACAGCCTAGACCATCTTTATGTAGAGCAGCAATTCTTTTATTCAGATCCTCAGAGAGTTCTTTGCCATGAGGTCCCATGTTGAACTTCCAGTGACCAGTATGAGAGAGTGAGAGTGATAACACCAAATTTAACACACCTGCTCCCCATTCACACTTGAGACCTTGTAACACTAATGAGTCAAATGACACAGGGAGGGAAAATGGCTAATTGGGCCCAATTTGGACATTTTAACTTAGGGGTGTACTCACTTTTGTTGCGAGCAGTTTAGATATGAATTGCTGTGTGTTGAGTAATTTTGAGGGGACAGCAAATTTACACTGTTATACAAGCTGTACACTCACTACTTTACATTGTAGCAAAGTGTAATTTCTTCAGTGTTTTCGCATGAAAAGATATAATAAAATATTTACAAAAATGTGAGGGGTGTACTCACTTTTGTTAGATACTGTATGTGTAACTTAAATCATAAACATAAATTCAGTGTTCAACATGAAACAAAAAATGCCTATATTACTTATATCACAACACATCCATTAAAGTATCCATGTGTTATAAAAGTGACATAGGAGTCCATTCTACCAATATCATATAACTAACACAATATATAGTCCATTCCTGTGACACACTCCTCTCTCCCCCTTAAAGCGGAGTTCCGGGCACAGATGTCATTTTTTAATGAACATACCCCCAGGACAGTCAGGGCTAGCACATTCCACAATGGCTAGCCTCTGATCTGTCCCGGTTCGCACTTACCTTTTAGAAGAAATACTTGCTTATAAAATTTCTTCCACAGCGTTTCCATCTCTCTTGTGGGCAGCTGAAGCCGGCGCGGTCCTCTTCTGCGTCTTCTTCCGCGTCTTCTTCTCCCAGAATGCGCCGCACCGGCCCCTTTCGTCACTTCCGGTGCGGCACCGCATTCCTAAACAGCTTCTGGGCATGCCCAGAAGCTGTTTAGCAGGGGAATGCGGCGTCGCCCGGAAGTGACGAGCGGGGCCGGTGCCGTCGCATTGATTCCTGGGAGCGATGACGTTTAGCTCCCAGGAATCATCGCAGTGCAGGAAGTGACGGGGTGAGCCGCGGCTCTGAGGGAGGAAGTACCCTGAGGTGAGTATTTACGATCGTCAATTACAAGGTGAGTTTTTTAAAAAAAAAAATCTAACTATCCAATTCCTTTTCAGGTTAGGCTGAACTAGCGGACGGGCACAAAAAAAAAATATCATTTTTGTGCCCGGAACTCCGCTTTAAGCCTAGTTTTTCTTTTCATTCAACCCAGCAGGGCTGAACAGAAAAAAAACTTACAGTTAAGGAGTAGCTGCTGTCCTAACTATGCAACATTAGTACAGCGATCTCCTCTGCTGTTTTATTGCATTCTGACAGGGGGCCTGCCCCCCCTGCCAGAATACTCGGGTTGGCGCTCTCAGCCATTGGCTGAGAGCACTAATCGGGAGCTGATCAACAGACCTTTTTTAGTCATGCCCCTTCGGCCAGCTTCAGTCTGACTGACTGCAGTACAGACGGGCCAAATTCCACATTTGCCCTGTCTGTACTAGGCTTTACACTCACTGACTCCAGTTGCTTATCTGAATGATAAGCAATAGCGCCTTTTGAATAAAAATGTAGCCTCCAAAAGATCTCTGTTTCTTCATCCACTCTCCCTTTAATGAGCTTTCCTCAAAACCCCAGGAAAAAGGAAAGCCAATAGTGTAATTCTATAAAACCAGGTTTCTATTGAAATCCAATGAAATGGCACTCACAAAAATATTACATCTGAAAGCCCATCAAATCTCCTAAGAACATATGTGAGAAACCACTAGTATGCCGCTTAGATAGAGTCTCATCCTATCCCCTAGCTCACTGACAGCGGAGCGTCACTTCAGGTGGGGCTCTGTTGTCACTTCGGTTTGCCTTGTGGTCTGACCCTGACAATTTTTGTCTCCTGACTTTTTCTAAGAATAACCCTAAACACTCAATTACTGCCAATCATACCTCAAACAATATCCTTAGACCAAGTGGGTTTGGTACCATGAATAGAGGACAACACTGCCAAAGACATTAATCTTCAGCAGTAGGCATATCAAAGGAAGATCCCTGGATTTTTACTTTCCAAAGATGTGAAAAGATGTTCGACAGGGTATTTTGGGATTACATGTAAGCAACACTTTGGCATTTAGGAATTAGGGTTCAATCACCGACCTGTACAACCTTGTGAAGGGTTGTCTTCCGCTGTCCGCTATGTTCTGTGCAGTGGTGTGCAGGCAGCCTATTGAACTCGATGACAGACACCAGCTGCATGGATTTGCACGGACCTCCACAAGCATCCTATACTGTGCATTCGTGCAGGATTAAAATGCAGTCTTTCTGTGTCCAGTCTGTTTCCAATGGGTCAGATTAAAAAACTTCCTAACCCCTTGCCACTCAGATACCAAAATTATGGCCAAAATATTCTTTGTGAAGGGCATGTTTCCCAGCCTAAGCAACTTCAATGCACTAAATAAGAATGACCCCATCCCATACTGGACCTACTTTCAAATAAGACATTTTCTAAACCATCCACAACATTACATGAGTACACCCACAGCCTTTGAGACCCCATGCTCTGCACCAGACCCCATCCCTAATCTGATATACACAATATACGTATGCAGATTTGGCTCAATTCCTATCCTCTAAAGAGCTACCGTGCTTCTAGAATGGGAGAAAATCTTAACCAAAGCAAACTTTTTGCCTAAAGAGTGGGAACATAGCAGCACTATATCCTTTAAAAGCTCCATCAATGTCAACATCCAGCTCAGGTTTCAATGGTACAGAACCACTACAGTGCTACATTGCATCTATGCAGACATCCCAGACAAGTTTTAGGAGATGCCATCAATTGATGTTTGGTGGCATTGTTCGGGAATCCAACCATTTTGGACTGAAGTACAACATTTCATTACTGACATCATAGATATGTCGCTGCCTTTTATCCAGCTACTTTCTGCATTTATACCACTATGAACATTATGCAATTTAAATGTTCGCTAATACCACACTTGTTGAATGCGATTAAATCACTTATTCCACATATGTGGATTTCAAAACACCCTTCTACCTGTCAGGATTCAAACTTGTGACCAGCCACATCCCAGGCGGTAGCCCTGCTTACTAGGCTACCGTCCTCTCTGGAAATTCCTCCCTGAACATTCCTCCCTGAACATTCCTCCCTGAAGCCTATTATTTCAACCTTAGTCTTGCCAAGCCTTGCTCATCACCCTTGATTCCCCACACCTGGTACTTCCCTATATAAGTCCAGCCCCTTGCACTCCAGCTTGCTGATTATTGAGCTCCTGAGCCTTGATCAAGCTACTCCTCACCTGCTGCTCTTATCTACTACCACAAATCCAATGCTGACCAGGAATTGACTACCGACTACTCTTCTGCTTTGTCCCTACCTACTGAACTGCTACCTCTGTTGCCGATCCGGATTGTCTGACCACGCTTACTGCTGCCCGCCCCGACCTTTGGCTCGTCTGACTTCTCTCTGGTTATCCCTTGTCTGCTCCTCCGCCTTCGGACCAAACCTGCACTCTGCCTGGCTGGGTGATCCTGAGGACCGCGTCCTGGTGTTAGCTTGCAGCGCAGTCTATCCCCACCATCAGGGGCTCTAGTGAAAACCAGCTAGCACTTAGTTTCCGCACCTCAGGTGAAACCATGTCCTCATCAGAGTACTACGCAGTGTCCATCCGGTATCCAGCACCTACTAACTGCCTGCGGTCTTTGCCACTGGGCTCCACTCCTACCTCCGGCCAGCAGTCCTCTGACTCAGGTGAGCCTGTAGGATTGTTACAGAATAATCAGCCACAACTATGGAGTCCGCAATGACCGCTCTGTGTAGACAGGTCACTGAACTTCAAGAATTTGGTACTACGTATCAGGAGAAATTTGCCCAGCTCCAAGAAGTAGTCAAAAGCCAACAGAAGGAGATTATTGAACTACAGAGGCAACTCCTAGACGTCCGCGGAGCGGCCGCAGACACTCGCATGCCACTCCCATCAAAATTTGGAGGTGACAGACGCCAGTATCGGGGATTTCTGAACCAATGCCGCATCTATTTTCAGATGAACCCGGCCCCCTTCACCACGGATAAAAAGAAGGTGCTATTCATGATCAATCTCTTGACGGATGAAGCATTAGCATGGGCGTCGCCATACGAGGAGTCTAACAATCAGCTCCTGGACAACCTAACCAACTTCATCACCGCCATGAGCCTAGTCTTCGATGACCCCAACCGCTGTGCGATGGCCGAGGCGCGACTACATAGTCTGCGACAAGGGAGACGCTCCGCCGAATTTCGCCGTTGGGTCACGGACACCACCTGGAACCCAGCAGCACAGAGGAGCCAATTCCGGCGAGGCCTGTCCGAAGCAATAAAAGACGAACTCGCCAGAGTTGAAGCCCCGGATGATCTGGATGACTTTATTCAAGTATGCATCCGGATAGATCAAAGACTCTCCGAGAGGAAGAGTGGAAGAGGGAAAGATTCTGGTCCTTGGACCACAAACCCAGTTACTCCTTCTCCTCTACCGCCCAGCGCGACCCCCCAGTCAGCACCTGAACCTATGAAGGTCGACGCACTACGAAGGTCTCTATCCACAGCTGAGAAGGAGAGACAGCTGGCCGAAAACCTCTGCCTCTACTGTGGAGAGCCGGGTCATTTTGCCATCAAATGTCCTAATAAGATTCGAAGAACTATTGCCGTCACGGAGCTAAAGGAGCAATCACAGACTCCAACCCCGCCAGCAGCCCCTGAAAATAACAACACGGCGGCTCATGGATCCCACTTCATCATCCCCATCCTCATCGACATCGAGGGGCGACAACTCCCCTGTTCTGCGATGTTAGACTCCGGGGCGGGAGGCAACTTCATGGACCTAACCTTCGCCCGCGAAAAGAACATTCCACTGACAATCAAGGCAGCCCCTGTTGACCTGGAAACCGTCGACGGATCCCCACTCTCCTCGGGGCCGGCGACTCACGAGACCATCGAACTACAACTCCTTATAGAACCCGATCACCACGAGAAGATCCACTTCTCGCTGATCGCCTCCCCGAAGTTCCCGTTGATCAGGGGCATCCCATGGTTGGCCACCCACAACCCCTCGGTGGACTGGGAAACCCGCTGCATACGGTTCCCGTCCGAGTTCTGCTCACTAAATTGCTCCCACAAACCCGTCCTTCCACCCGAAGACACCACCATCTCTGAACTATCCGTCAAGGATCTGCTACCCCCTCAATACCGCGAGTTCCAGGATGTCTGCGACAAGAAAAACGCAGACAAGCTGCCACCACACCGACCCTACGACTGCCCTATAGAACTGTTGCCCGGGGCTGAAATACCCTTTGGCAGTATCTACCCCCTCTCAGAGCCTGAACTCAAGGCCTTGAAAGAGTACCTGGACGAGGACCTAAGGAAGGGGTTCATCCGGCCCTCTACCTCCCCTGCGGGAGCCCCCTTTTTCTTTGTAGAGAAAAAAGACTCCTCCCTGCGTCCCTGCATTGACTACAGGAAGCTTAACGACATTACCGTAAAGAACCGGTATCCACTCCCACTGATTTCAGAACTCCTCGAGAGACTCCGGGCAACGAAGATTTTCACCAAACTTGACCTTCGAGGGGCCTACAACCTCGTCCGAATCCGCCCTGGGGATGAATGGAAGACCGCCTTTCGGACACTTTATGGTCACTTCGAGTACCTAGTCATGCCTTTCGGACTCTGCAATGCTCCCGCCACCTTCCAGCACTTCATTAACGACGTCCTCAGGGACATGCTCGATCTGTTTGTAGTCGTTTACCTGGACGACATCTTGATCTTCTCCGAAGACCTCGAGCAGCACCGCGAACACGTCCGCAGGGTACTGCAGAGACTCCGACAGAACTCTCTCTATATCAAGCTAGAGAAATGTGAGTTTGAGCGAACCACCCCTCAGTTCCTCGGATACATCATCTCTCAAGAGGGCCTAAGTATGGACCCGTGGAAGGTCCAAGCCGTGATGAACTGGCCCATTCCGAGAAACGAGAAGGAGATACAAAGATTCATTGGCTTCGCCAACTTCTATCGGAAGTTTATCCGGAACTTCTCCAAGATCATAGCACCAATTACCCAACTCACCAATAAATCAGTCCCCTTCTCCTGGACACCAGAAGCACAGGAGGCCTTCACCAAGTTGAAACTCCTCTTCACTTCTGCTCCAATCCTAATCCACCCAAACCCCGAGCTGCCATTTACAGTCGAAGTGGATGCATCTGACTCCGCGGTGGGGGCTGTTCTGTCACAACAGACAGGGGAGAAGATGCTACTACACCCGTGCGCATATTTCTCCCGCCAGATGTCCCCCTCCGAGAAGAATTATGACATCGGGAACAAGGAACTACTGGCGATCAAGGATGCCTTTTCTGAGTGGAGACACCTGCTGGAGGGAGCCACCAACCCCATAATCGTACTAACTGACCACAAGAACCTCGAGTTCATCCGCAGCGCTAAGAGACTCTCAGCCAGACAGGCCAGATGGAGCCTATTCTTTTCCCGCTTTAACTTTCTCATCACCTATCGCCCCGGATCAAAGAATGGTAAGGCTGACGCCCTCTCCAGAATGTTTTCCGAGCCCTCGCAGAGTAACAAGGGCCAAAACAACATCCTACCCGAGAGAAGGGTCGTAGGGGTCACCTACTCTAAAGAACTCCTGGGCACAATCAAAGAAGGATACGAAAATGACCCCTTCCTTGCCCATCCCACAAGGAATGTCAGCCTTACGTTTAAGAACGGCCATTGGTTTCATCAGGACCTACAGTTATATGTACCAGAAATCGCACGGCTCGAAGTACTCAGACTCAACCATGACTCCAAGCTGGCTGGCCATCTAGGCACAAGAAAGACCCAGGAGCTTCTCTCCCGCTCCTTCTGGTGGCCAACATACAAGGAGGACATCAAGAGGTACATCTCCTCGTGCACGGTCTGTGCCCGCAATAAGACTCCTCGTTCCTCTCCCGTGGGTTTGTTACAACCTCTCCCGATTCCCTCCCGCCCCTGGGGCTCGATCTCCATGGACTTTGTGGTAGACCTTCCTCCTTCAAAAGGGATGAACACCATCCTGGTCGTAGTCGACCGCCTCACCAAGATGGCCCATTTCATCCCCTACAAAGGCCTACCCACCGCCAAACAGACGGCCGATCTTATTCTCAGAGAGGTCTTCAGGCTGCATGGGATCCCGGACGACAATTTGCCTCTAAGTTCTGGAAGAACTTTTGCCTGGTGCTCGGGATTAAAGTGAACCTGTCCTCCGCCTTCCACCCTCAGTCAAACGGGCAGACGGAGAGAACTAATCAGACCCTAGAGCAGTACCTACGCTGTTTTAGCTCCCACCTGCAGGATGACTGGCTTGACCATCTCTCCACGGCCGAGTTCGCCTACAACAATGCGGCGCACAGCTTAACCAAGCACAGCCCCTTCTTTGCTAACACAGGCTCGCACCCGGTATTCATTCCCCACCTACCCGTCGCCTCCACCCTCCCAGCAGTGGCCGAACGCCTAACAACCCTACAGGAGGCACAAAAGAACATTATAAACAACCTCCAGCTCGCCCAGAGGTGCTTTAAACAGGGAGCAGACAGACGCCGCAGACCCACCCTGGGCTTCCATGTGGGAGACAAGGTGGGGCTGTCCACCAGGAACCTCAGATTGAAGGTCCCCTCCAAAAAGTTGGCCCAAAAATACATGGGTCCATTCCGGATCTTCGCGCAAATTAACGAGGTCACGTTCCGGCTCGATCTTCCGGACTCCATTAGGGTGCACCCTGTTTTCCATTGCTCCCTCCTCAAGCCATACGTGGAGAACACCTTCACAGGCCGCCACTCGTCCCCTCCACCACCCGTGAGGGTACAGGGTGAAGAAGAATACGCTGTCGCAAAGATCCTCGACTCCAGGATCCACAGGGGAAGATTACAATACCTAATTGGGTGGGAGGGCTACCCTCCCGAGGATAACTCCTGGGAACCAGAAGAAAACGTCCACGCCCCCAGACTGGTAAAAGAGTTCCACCAACGGCACCCCGATAAGCCTGCCCCTGCAGTGCCCGGAGGTCACCTTGGAAGGGGGGGAGTACTGTCAGGATTCAAACCTGTGACCAGCAACATCCCAGGCGGTAGCCCTGCTTACTAGGCTACCGTCCTCTCTGGAAATTCCTCCCTGAACATTCCTCCCTGAAGCCTATTATTTCAACCTTAGTCTTGCCAAGCCTTGCTCATCACCCTTGATTCCCCACACCTGGTACTTCCCTATATAAGTCCAGCCCCTTGCACTCCAGCTTGCTGATTATTGAGCTCCTGAGCCTTGATCAAGCTACTCCTCACCTGCTGCTCTTATCTACTACCACAAATCCAACGCTGACCAGGAATTGACTACCGACTACTCTTCTGCTTTGTCCCTACCTACTGAACTGCTACCTCTGTTCTGCTACTATCCAGATTGTCTGACCACGCTTACTGCTGCCCTCCCCGACCTTTGGCTCGTCTGACTTCTCTTTGGTTATCCCTTGTCTGCTCCTCCGCCTTCGGACCAAACCTGCACTCTGCCTGGCTGGGTGATCCTGAGGACCGCGTCCTGGTGTTAGCTTGCAGCGCAGTCTATCCCCACCATCAGGGGCTCTAGTGAAAACCAGCTAGCACTTAGTTTCCGCACCTCTGGTGAAACCGTGTCCTCATCAGAGTACTACACAGTGTCCATCCGGTATCCAGCACCTACTAACTGCCTGCGGTCTTTGCCACTGGGCTCCACTCCTACCTCCGGCCAGCAGTCCTCTGACTCAGGTGAGCCTGTAGGATTGTTACACTACCATTCAAGACCAGTTCTCTAGGATAATTTAAATCTACACTATGTAAGAGCTAATTCACATCAGCCAAGATAACTCAACTCCTTTCCACAGATCTGGACCAAGTGGCATTTTTTCAGATATAATCCCACATTTTACAATATTATATACCCGTCTTTTTCTAACTATCTATCTTGGAACCCACTGCTAGATAATGATAGACCAGGGCCAACATAATTCATGTGAAACTCTTGGGCCTAATTACAAATAATTATTTGGAAAAATGTCCTCCAGCCATGGTACAAACATCTAAAGATGTTTGGACTTGAGGCAAAGTAGTCTCCACTGCCTCTCTGAAGCCCTCTCCTTACTCCCCTTTCCCCCCCAAACGTATACCCTATGGACAGCTGTACAACTGGAAGTGACGTCATGGACCTGGGGCACATGCGGAAGAGTTACCGAAATGATGATGAGGTAATATACTGAGAACGTGAACAGCATTAGACCGCAAGAGATCACCAGCCCATTCATCACAGAGGGAACCCGGAACAGAGGAAGGAGAGAATCCCAGATAGGGAACACATACAGGCTCAAGAACTTTGGCCATCTGGTAAGAGACTTACCCACCTCCTTTTGGAGGTGTGGTAAGATGCTTACATATCTCCCTCTTTCTCCGGAGGATTCTACTCTGGATGTGGCTGTCTTCACGCTCTTTATATATTTCCTGCTGGTAAGAAGTAAACCTGCACAATTGGTGGGACATAAGGCAATTAGATCTGTCTTCCGGCTGTCACCTGAAGCACTTTTCTGATTTATTCACGTGTACCATTTGGAAAGTCACAGACATTTGTCACTTTATTTATGTTGGACTTTTAGAGCCCAATCACACTGCCGCGACTTGTCAGGCGACTTGTCAGCCTGACAAGTCGCGGTATGTCGCGGTCCATTGAGTAGTACAGGACCCGCTCTAATAGGAGCGACACGAGTCGCTCCGACTTAGAAAAAGGGTCCTGTACTACTTTGGGGCGACCTCGGAGTGACTTGCATAGACTTCAATTATGTGAAGTCCCTGCAAGTCGCGCTGAAGTCGCGGTGCACAGCGGTGCACGCTACTTCACAGGTTGCCCCCCGAAGTCATGCCGCTTCAGTGTGAACCGGCACTTAGATATCTTCACCTGGAATTTTTGTAACATTGTTTATTTATATGCTTTGTTGTAGTCAAGTTTCAGGCACCTTGCACACTCGTTTATATGTTTGTTTTATGCTGATCACTTATTCTTTGGGTTTTTGATTCAGCTCATAGTGTGTATTCTATATTTGAGAGTAAACGTCTCATCATTAAGCGCACCAGACAGCACTTTTTCACTTTACAATCTAAAGTCCCTGCCTCACATTCACACACAGGAGCCAATTACCCAACCAGCATGTCTTTGGAGAGTGGGAGGAAACCAGAGAAACCTGAGAATAACCAAGCAAGGACAGGAAGAACAAGCAGGCAGATAATATCCTGTCAAGGATTAAAACCAGGGACCACAGTGCACAGAAACAAATACTAACCTTTAGGCCTCTGTGCTGATCCACAGCCCATCGAAGAAAGAACTGTAGTACCAACATGCAAAATGCCAAGAAAATAGCACATAAAAACAGCATCATAATGGCTGTGATAAACACAACATAAAAAATGACCCGGGCATTTGCAAAGTACTTATCTTACAGGACAGTAAAGAGATAGAGTATGTCACAAACTCAAGAAATTGATTATTTTCACTTTTCAGCATAGTAACAGGATTATGAAGACATAAACTATAAAGGATATTTATTGCTAATCCCCAAATATTTCTTCTTGAACTGATCTAGAGACATAAAATGATAGAAATGACATCCTTCTGCTGTACTAAAGAGACAGAGACTTGCTGAACTTCAAAGCTCAAGAAGTGGAATGCATTGAAAACAATTATTCTCATTAACTGATGTCTTTTGGATGCCATTAAAGGATGGGAAATATTTATGGTTTTAATTAAGAAAGTTGAAACAGGCCCTGAAAGTGGTTATAAATATGCACAATGAGAATAACACATAACTGAAATAGACATCAGAGGTCAAATCCTGCTGAGTTGGATAATGCAAGTCAAAACATGGTTTATCTAATACCTTGTTCACTGTATGAGGCAAGTTGCTTGTAAGCTTGGTACATCGAATTGGATTAATATGTTGGAGTGAAAGCAAATGTATGTTTATAAGAAAACTCAACTCCCCACATAGAAAAGAAGACTGTGTGTGGCAAGCACTTTAACATGCTTTTTGTAAACTCTTTAAACTGTTAAAACATTATTATACAATACCGGAACATGTATGGTATTCATAAAAAAAAAATACATACCAATTCACGCAATGAAAGTGCATGTTTATTCATTCTCTGTAATTGGGGCAAAAAGAATATGCTATTACGTTTTTTTTCTGTGTTAGAGGAATGTTTTTTATTGATTTAAAATGTGAAATAAGACATTTAGCCACTAGATGGCAAAAAGCATCCTAAGTAATTCTTATGATACTTAGTGACATCTAGTGGCCAGTTGTGGTATTTCCTGTTTTAAATCAATGAAAAAATTTTTTCCAGCTTAACAGATAGCTTAACCACTTCTGGGCCAGAAGGTTTTACCCTCTTAGTGTCCAGGCCATTTTTTTTGTGATACGGCCCTGCTTTAATTTAACTGACAATTGTGCGGTCATGCGACACTGTACCCAAATAAAGTTGACGTCTTTTTTTTCCCACAAATAGAGCTTTCTTTTGTTGGCATTTGATCACCTCTGCGATTTTTATTTTTTGTGCTGTAAACAAAAAAGAGCGACAATTCTGAAAAAAAAAAAAACAATTTTTTTTACTTTCTGCTATATACCATTCCCAATAAAAAAAAAATTAAAACCTTTTCATCATTTATGGCCAATTTGTATTCTGCTACATATTTTTGGTAAAAAGAATCCCAATAAGCGTATATTGATTGGTTTGCGCAAAGGTTATCGTGTCTACAAACTAGGGGAAAGATTTATGTCATTTTTATATATTTATCTTTTTTACTAGTAATGGCAGCGATTAGCAATTTTTATCAGGACTGCAACATTACGGCAGACAGATTGGACACCTAACTGACACTTTTGGGGGGACCAATGACATTACTACAGTAATCAGTGCTAAAAATATGCATTGTTACTGTACTAATGACACTGGCAGGGGTGGGGGTTAACACCAGGGGGCGATCAAAGGGTTAAGTGTGTCCCTAGGGGGTGCTTTCTAACTGTGTGGGGGATGGGCTTGCTGCAAGAACACAGAGACCTGTGTCCCTATATAGGAGGAACACAGGAGCCCTGTGTTCATTACTGACAGAACAAGGCAGACCGCCATTCTGTCCACAAAGAGTGATCGCAGGTGCCTGCGGACATTGCGGCCACCGAACCCACTGATTGGCTCCCCCTGTACCCAACTGGCGCATGCTTGCCCCCACTAGCAGTCCCGCAAATTGACATACAGGTACATCGTTTCGCGGGACAGAGCCGACCTGCCGCTGTAAACCGACGGCGGCTGGTCGGCAAGTGGTTAATAACAGTCATTTTTGCTCTATTCGCCCAGAATAAATATACATACACTTTTACTGGGTGAATTCCTATGCATTATGTATTTTTTTTTATAAATATACCCACAATTGTCAATGATTGAGACAATACAATACTAATGTAAATAAGCAAAAAGTTGGGGGGAGCAAACCCTGAACATGTATTTCTAAAGCTGGTGCAGCTATGAACCAAGCGACATGCATATTAAAAAAGAATAGCGCACACATGCAAAAGAAATGACTATCAATTATGAAGACATTCCATAGGGTTAGAGAGGCTGGATTCACCCCTTTTTTTATGGATAGTGTAGGACCCACTGATAATGGGGTACTTTGACGTAGTGGTGGGCTTGAACACGATATGGCCATATGGTGGGACTAAATCCCCATTTTTATTTATGGATTGTCTCCATATTTGAGAGTCATTTCTTTTGCATGTGTGCGCTATTCTTTTTTAATATACATGTCGCTAGGTTCATAGCTGCACCGACTTTAGATATACATGTTCAGGATTTGCTCCCCCAATTTTTTGCTTGTTTAATACTAATGTAAATAGTTCATTAAAAATACTGTTAATGAAATGCCTATACCTCTAAGGCCTTGTTCACTTGTGTAGTCAGGGTACTGTAAACCTGGGTGGCGGTTTCCGCGCCTCCAAATGCCTACCTGAATGCTGACATGCAGCCATTCACAGTTGCACACATGCTGCAGCTGCAATGCTGTGTTTCTTTGCTACACTAAAAACTAGACAGCGTGGCGCTTTCAGAAGGCATTACCACAAGTGAACGTGACTAACCCAGGTCTATAGGACCACGTGGCAATGCAATTTCGGTAGTGTGGCATTTAAAGGGTTAAATCAGTAACATATCACCTCCTCACTGACTATCAAATGCCCTCTGAAAAGCAATCCAACATGGATCCCTCTTCAGAGGGCACCATACAGCTAAACTAACCCTGTTTTCCAATTATACATTTTGTAAAAATTTAGCATCTGCATGTTAACTTTCTGTTGTGTCTCTGGGACAGCAAGCAAAGGGGAATCTCCCCAATAGAATATAGACACCAAAAGACAAACAGGGGTTTCCCTATTATGTTGAAAACTGAAAAAAAGTTTATTTTTTTACAAATATTGCTGCATTTGAGGGCTCTGACCCTGGGAAACAAGCACCCAGGCTTTGTCCCAGGTCAACATAAAGAGGATGTAGGCAAGGTTGTATCTACCCTGCCTCCCAAGTCCAGGTCAGCCCCCCATCTAAGTCCCAGCTTCTCTGCCACCCAAGTCCTGGCCACTTGTCTCCCAACCATCTCCACTGTGCCATGCTGAAAACTGCCTTGTACCCAGCTGTGTTTACCTAAGTTAGAAAGCCAACCAGGATGATTGGGTCAGCAAGGCTCAATTAATTGATTGGAAGAGGCTATATGTATGCATGTGTGAATATGTATGTGAGTATATGTACAGTGCCTTGCGAAAGTATTCGGCCCCTTGAACTTTGCGACCTTTTGCCACATTTCAGGCTTCAAACATAAAGATATAAAACTGTATTTTTTTGTGAAGAATCAACAACAAGTGGGACACAATCATGAAGTGGAACGAAATTTATTGGATATTTCAAACTTTGTTAACAAATAAAAAACTGAAAAATTGGGTGTGCAAAATTATTCAGCCTCTTTAAGTTAATACTTTGTAGCGCCACCTTTTGCTGCGATTACAGCTGTAAGTCACTTGGGGTATGTCTCTATCAGTTTTGCACAGTGTGTGTCTATGCCTGTGAGTGTGTGTACATATGTGAGTATATGTATGAGTAAGTGTGTATGTCTATGAATGTATGAATATACAGGTCCATCTCATAAAACTAGAATGTCATCAAAAAGTTAATTTTTTGAATTTATTGCAGTAATTCAATTAAAAAAAGTGAAACTTTATATATTTTTTAAATCGATGCATTACACATAGAGTGAATATTACACAGAGTGATATATTTCAAGCATTTCATTCTTTTAATTTTGATGATTATGGGCTACAGCTAGTGAAAACCCAAAATTTTGTATCTCAGAAATTACATAAAACCAATAAAAAATAAAGAAAAACGATTTTTACTACAGAAATGTTGGCCTATTGAAAAGTATATCCATGTACATTATAGTATACACTCAATACTTGGTCGGTGCTGCTTTTGCATTAATTACTGCATCAATACAGGGTGGCATGGAGGTGATCAGCCTGAGGCACTGCTGAGGTGTTATGGAAGCCCAGGTTGCTTTAATAATGCCAGTCCCTCTGCTTTCCTGTTAAAAACTGACCACAGTAGGCAGAAAGCTCATTCTCCAATGATTAGACTTGTTCTGGTACGCCCCCCGCACAGCCTTTTGCATGAATTACTGCATCAATGCAGGGTGGCACAGAGGTAATCAGCCTGAGGCACTGCTGAGGTGTTATGGAAGCCCAGGTTGCTTTAATAATGCCAGTCCCTCTGCTTTCCTGTTAAAAAACTCACCACACTAGGCAGAAAGCTAGTCGTTGTCAGTTCCCTAGCTGTGTTGGGAAATCAGGAAGCGCTTCTCCAATGATCAGACTTGTTCTGACATGAGAGAGAGAGAGTATGGCACTCATTATGGCGTGCAACATGTATCAGTTCATATAGAACCGATACGTTGAACGCCTTTGGCGTCCGTACGACCAGACTGGGAAAAGACCTGCAGTAGCTAGTGAAATCCGAGAAAAAACAAGCAAAAAAATGTTTTATTTGTTAATATAAATTTAAAAATGAATTATTACATAATGGTAGATGATGGTATGTAGACCCATAATGAATTTCAATCACATAACATATACACAAACTCCATTGTACCTATACAAAATAATTATGAGGATGACTCGTAAAATAACTGTGGATACGGATGAGTGCTACAGGAAAGATTTGAAACTCATGGATTCATTCAGGCCAGGAAATTTGGTGGCCTGTAAAGAAAAAATCAATTTAGTTTCTCATTGAAGCAACAAACGGTCAACATCCCCACCTCTCTCATGCGTTGGGATGTATTCTAGAGCATGAAACTGAATGTTAGAAGCATCAAATTTATGATAAGGATTTGCAGGAGGTCAATGGTGTCCTTCACATACGAAGCTAAAGATGTTCCATGAGGATATAGATACTCATCCATCAATTGGCTTGCTTTGTCAGTCAAGCTCCCCACGCCCGACACTATAGGTCGGCCAGGAGGCACTTGAGTGTTTTTGTGAATCTTTGGAAGTGCATACAGGGTGGGTACTTTCGGGTGTTTAACATTCAGAAACGACCAGGTGTCTTTGTCTATAATGTCCTGATGGTAAACTCTATTGATGATTGCTGTGAATTCAATGTTCATGGATAGCAAACGACTAGCTAAAATAGGTTTGTACCAACTTCTGTTATTGAGAATATCCATTACCATGGACTCATAAAAAAACGGAGTACATAACAACGATATTGCCTCCTTTATCAGAAGGTTTGATGACTATGTTAACATTATTTTGGAGAGCCATAATAGCCTCTCGCTGAGAAGGGGTTATAGTGGTCTCTGGTAAATATTTCCAATCAGTAAGGAATATCTCATTGCACACTTGTTAGGTAAAGCCCAAATATTGGGATTGGACTGTAGAGTCGGGAAAGAAAGAGATTTAAATTTATATGTCAAAAGGGGAAGCATGAAGCTCTTTCAACCTCCATCTCCTCATTTAAGGCTCTTATGTCTTGTATAGTTAAGTTATCCCACCCAGATTGTTGAGAGAGAGCTCTCTGTGTTGTCTTTTTTTGTCATAAAGAACCCTGTACATACCAACGCCGTGCAAATAAATGTATATCTTTTATGAGATCAAATTGATCTATACATTGGGTCGGGCAAAATGTCAGATCCAAACGTAGATCAGAGATCTCATCACAAGTCAATCCATAGCTAGAAAGGTTAATCACTTCTAATTGGTTAGAGTGAGACATTTCCATGGAGACTAACTGAGGCTCTTTGTAAACTCCATGGTTGTGTTTACAAAAAAAATTGGTGCTGTCCGCATGTCGCCTTGTGTACACCGAGTGTCAGAGGTAGAGTTAAAAGGTATCGGATTCACCTGAGTATCACAGGATACTGGAGGTAGGGATAGTACAGTGAGAAGCCAAACCACCTGTGTGAGAGTGAGGAGAAACAGAGGAAAGTGTGGGTACCCCTGGTAACTGCAGGGGTTTACCCTGGTGATTATTTGGATAGGGAGTATTACATGATCGTCCAGATGGATGAGTGCACGAGGACGGAGTGGTATGGATCTTGTCCCCTTCACCTTTGCGCTTTTTAGCCATACTTGAACCTGCAGAGGCAATAGTGGTGCCTGTTTTTGAAGAGGAATTTGAAGAGAAATTAGAGGAGTTATCAGAGTCACTACATTCTCTTTCATCTAAATGTGATCCATTACGTCTTGAATCGTATCTTTTAGGATATTTGGGTTGCCATTTGTACGCATAGCCTGAGTCATATGCTAATCTATCTCTTTGAAACTTCTTCTTCTCCTTAGTTTTGAGAATACCATTGATATATGTCTCTAAATGTGCCTTTAAGGCCGTCTCCTTTTGCCCAAATTATGGGTTTAAGGTAAAACCAAATGTTGTCTCTATGGCACTTTTGTATATCAGCGTCCAGATGATTGATCTCATGTGCATATTGATTACACATGAGATCCAGCATTCTGAAGGAACAGGCCTGCAAATTCAACTCCCAGTTTTTTTTCGAATCGTCCTTAACTTTGGGTAGGTTGGGAAAGATTTGAATACCCAATCCCCAAGGAACAATCTTCTCAGCCATATACTTTTCAAAATATTTCTTGTGCCAAAATATGCATGATTTTTTCTCCAAGAGTATCTGGAGATGAGTAAAAAATCTTTCAATATCAACCTCTTATTATGAATGATGCCATCTTCCCAAAATTCAGCCAAGAGTTTCACCTATTTCCTGTGGTGTGGTTTCCCCTATGTGATGTCAGGGATTTTCTCTGAGTTTTTTAACTGGATAGCAAAATAAAAAAAATTGTTGGTGTGGCAGTGCAAATTATTGGCTCTTATTTTCTCTTTTCTACAATGCCTAGTTTGAACAAAACCTAAAGAGTAACTCCACTTTTGTTAAAAAAAAAAATCCCCTCTGGGTGATCTCTGTCCATTGTAAGGATTATAACAAACTTGTTGCAGATTCCTACCTTTTGTTATTCTGAAGAAATCCCTGTGTGCTCTTCTGTGCCTCTGTGCTGAGTGGGTCTAATGGGAGTGGTTTTATAATTATCATTCAGTTGTGGCAGCTGCAGGGCTCTAATGAGGAAAGCTGCTGGGCCTGCATCCCTTTAGACGTGTTCCTATTGGGAGTATCTCACACAAAATGACATTTTTGTTTCAGGGGATGCCAGAAATCTGACTTGTATCTTAGGCAGACAAACATAAGAAAACAAAGAAGGGCGCACCGACCTAGTGCATTATCCTCAATAGTATGGCTTTATTAATAAATCATTAACTAAACTAATTAGGGGATTGGAGGACCTTGATTATGAGGAGCGTCTGCAATCGCTTGATTTATTCTCCCTGGAGAAGAGACGCCTGAGGGGGGACATGATAGCAATTTTTAAATATCTAAATGGGGATCTAGGCTTAGAAAAAAAGCTGTTCAGTCGAAGGGATTGCATGAGAACTCGGGGGCATACAATGCGATTAGAGGAGAAGCGTTTTAACCTCAGGCAACGTGGGGGGTTCTTTACTGTTAGGGCTACAAGATTGTGGAATTCTCTACCACATGAGGTGGTTTCTGCGGGTAGTATGGTGGCTTTCAAAAGACTCTTAGACGTACATCTCAAGGATCAGAACATTCAGGGGTATGCAAGATGATTACAGCCACACACATCTACACAGGTTGAACTGGATGGACTTTTGTCTTTATTCAACCTCACCAACTATGTAACTATGTAACATAGGGCCTAATTCAGTATAAGTTTGGAGTAGAGCTGCTCACTTCTCCAGAAATAACTCCAGCCTAAACTCATTGCATCCTAATTAGGTAAGTGGCTGGAGTTAAACCATCAACTAGATGCTTTAATGAATTCGGAGTTGGAGTTAACTTAGACTGAATTCGGGTTTGGAGTTAACTTAGGCTGAATTTGAGTTTGGAGTTAGCCAAATTCCCTTTGTATTTTCATAAAAGGAAATTTGTCTATTCTGAATCACTATTACACAGCAATGTCATTTATTATGGTTTATTTTAATTTTAAGGTATAGTTATGTATCTTATGTGTTTTAACCTTTAGATTTTCTAATAGCAGACTACACAGCTGTCTAATTAGCAGTCTTCATTCTTTATTCATCTGAAACTTTCAGGCATATCTGATTGTATTCAGCACTTTGGTGTAGTGGGCTAAGCTCACAGCTAAAGATTGCTAGGTCATGAGTTCAAGGCCCAACCATGATAACACCCTGTGTGCCATAATTTTTTTTTTGGCCACATAGTAATACATTGGCTACATCACCTAAAATTGCATGTCAATGGCCTTGTATATTCAAGAAACAAACATGCATATGTGCAGGGTGCAATTATGCATTTGCCAAGTTTCAGTATTTATTTATAGCTGTCTAAAATTTAAGAAGGTGATGGCACACTTGGGATTTGAACTCATGCTCTCAGTGTTTATAGCCAGGAACACTAACCACTAAACCATTGAGCTGAGCATGATTACCCCTGGAATATTTATTCCCATGTTTCAATAGTTAACCACTTCCTTACAGGGCAGTTACACCCCTTCCTGCCCAGGCCAATTTTCAGCTTTTTATACTGTTGCATTTTGAATGACAATTGTGCGGTCATGCAACCCTGTACCTAACACAAATGTATGACAGTATTTTCATAAAAAATAGTGCTTTCTTTTGGTGGTATTTGATCACTGCAAGGTTTTTTTTCTATTGGCAAAAAGAAGACCTAAATGTTTGACCCCTAAAATAATGTGTTTTTGTTTATGTAATAAAATTTGGTAAATCAATATGTTTTTTGTTGCACTGACAAGCATTGATGAGGCTGCGCTGGCAGGCACTGATGAGACACTAATATGCAGCACTGATAGATAGATAGGTGGCACTGATATGCAGCATTGATGGGCATTGATAGGTGGCACTGATGGGCAATGATTGGCACTGGTGGGCAGCACTGAAAGATGGTAATGATGGGCAGCACTGATGAGGAGGGCACTAACAGGTTCCCTGAGCACTGATTGGCATCAATGGTGGCATGGGTGGGCATCCCTGGTGGCTCTAGTGGCATCCCCCAAGGGTCTGCACTGGTAATCAATGCTCTGATTACAAGCACAGACCCCCCCCCCCCCACACACACACACTTACTTTGCATATGAATGCCATTTCTTCACAGCTGAAAGTGGCCCTCACCATGATTAGCCAGTTGATTGTGACCTCTTGCTGGAGTGTGTGCAAGCCAATTTGGTGTCATTTCTGGTCCAGGGCGAACGCCAATGTGCCATTTGCAATTTATTGTAAAGAGATTTTGCTTTATTTTAAAAATGGCGCACACAGACAACTAAAATGTATTGGAAATGTTTTACCTAGGCCAGTGATGGTAACCCTTAACCCCCCCCCCCCCCAAGATGTTTTTGCCCTACATTTCCCAAAATGCTCATGTACTCTGCAGTGTAGGTGAGCATCATGGGAAATGTTACAAAACACCTGTGTTGCCAAGGTTCATCACTGACCTAAGCCAACTAAAAAGGTGAGTGAGCGCTGTAGCAATCTTTTATTTAGTAATCATTTTTAGTGATTTTTTTATTAAATGTTTTGGTTACATTCATCCACAGCGACTGAATGGAAATTTTGTATTATTCCTTAATTTATATATTTTTAGCTAAATATATACATAAACACTTTAATTTTTTCTTACAATTTAGCCCACACACACACACACACACCACCACCCCCCCCCCACACACACACACACACCACCCCCACACACACACACACACCACCCCCACACACACACACACACACCACCCCCACACACACACACACACCACCCCCACCCCCACACACACCACCCCCACACACACCACCCCCACACACACCACCCCCCCCCCACACACACACCACCCCCCACACACACCACCCCCACACACACCACCCCCACACACACCACCCCCACACACACCACCCCCCCCCACACACACACCACCCCCCACACACACACCACCCCCCACACACCCCCCCCCCCCCCCCACACACACACCCCCCCCCCCCCCACACACACACACACACACACTTCGCTGGGGTAAATGGAGAAACCCTACCCAAGTTCATACTGTACTGCCATTGCACACACACAAAAAATACAAGAAATGGATTACATTCAACAGACACAAAAGATATCTGAATTACATCTAGACAAATATGAAGAAAAGAAAACAAAAAACCAGGAGCTGTGTACAAATGAATAAGCTTTATTGAACATGTATAAAACATCAGTAATCACTCAAGCAAGCATGTGAAATGTGAAATGTGAAATGTGCAATGCCCCCCCCCCCAAACCCCCAAATCAAGTAATTTTTATTCAAATTACAGTGCAAAGATACAACATATGATGGATAGATAGAGCTTACAATATCCAAAAGTCAAGCAAAATAAGTTGTAGACACCTTAGTATTAAGCATAAAACATACCCAACATACTTTTATGTTAATTGTTTGCATGAGCCTGCCTTTTCATTTAAATACCATCAAATCAGTAGAACATACAGCTACACAGAGGCATGAAAATAAAAAAAAAACATGTATAGAGTACATAAAGACACACTTTGCAAAAACTATACCAAACAGTTAGAGCATGAAAAGTATTCATCCAACAGAATACACTTACTGCAATATGGATCTTTAGGCATGCCAGCAAACCCCCACCCCAAAAGCAAATTCGGACATAAAGACCTGTGGCCCTTCCACAGGCCAAATGATATGATCTCATACATCCCTTTATATAACCTTGGTTAAACTACACCCACCCAGTATAGGAAACGCCCAGCAAAGTAATTAATTGGGTCTGTTGGTTCCTAAACCAAAATCACCAGTTCACTAATGAATGAGTGTTTGGCTGGCCATCCATGATCAAAGTTTCTTACAAGTCAACACACATAAGAAATGCTTTCAATAATCTCAGCATGAGCACAAAGTGGCTTTTTCATTTAGACTAATGCCTCGTACACACGTACTGATCATCGGCCGACCGATCGGCCGTCTTTTGTCCAGGGCTGTCCTGTCTGTTGAAAACTGCAAAAGACTGCACACGAATTTTGTCGGCCAACAACAGACGACTGCAGAAGTGATGTCATGTGATGGTTAACTTTCCGTGTGTTTTTTCTTTTCTGAGCATGCTCAGTCTTGCAAATCTGCTGATTGTCGGCCGAATTCTGTACTGACTGGCGAACAATTGGCCGTTCTGGTGTTGGCCAACAAAAATTTTAATGCCTGCACGACAGATTCTGTTCGGCCGAAAATGCGATGTCGGCTGTCGGAAGCATCATACTAACAAGCCTACAATCGGCCGATCGGTCGTCGGCCGAATATTTACGGCCAACAATCGGTACGTGTGTACGAGGCTTAAGGCTGGCCATACATGTTCCAATTTTCTTACAATTTTCTGTCCAATTTTCTTGAAATTTACCTTCAAGTATGTAGTACAAAGGCCTGCCTAATTAGATACAAGTGAATGTGTTTTTTTAGCTTTGACCTCACATTATGTGGTTTGTGGTAGATCTACCAGAAAATTGTACAACAAAAGTTGAACATGTATGGCCAGCTTAATGGGCCATACACACTATAATGCCTCGTACACACGTACCGATCTTCGGCCGTAAATATTCGGCCGACGACCGATCGGCCGATTGTAGGCTTGTTAGTATGATGCTTCCGACAGCCGACAGCGCATTTTCGGCCGAACAGAATCTGTCGTGCAGGCATTAAAATTTTTGTTGGCCAACACCAGAACGGCCGATTGTTCGCCAGTCAGTACAGAATTCGGCCGACAATCGGCTGATTTGCAAGACTGGGCATGCTCAGAAAAGAAAAAACACAGGGAAAGTTAACCATCACATGACATCACTTCTGCAGTCGTCTGTTGTTGGCCGACAAAATTTGTGTGCAGTCTTTTGCAGTTTTCAACAGACAGGACAGCCCTGGACAAAAGACAGCCGATCGTTCGGCCGACGATCAGTACGTGTGTACGGGGCTTAAGATTTTCTGAAGACTTTTTCCTTTAGATTTACCAAAACCAGATAATATGAGGTCAAACCTAAACACTTTCAATTTGTATGCAATCTGGCAGGCCCTTGCACTACATAGAAAAGGTAAATCTGAAGGAAAAAGTCTACGGAAAATCTTATAGTGTGTATGGCCATACATGTTCAATTTTTGTTGTACAATTTTCTGATAGATTAACCACAAACCACATAATGTGATGTCAAAGCTAAACAACACTTTCACTTATCCAATTAGGCAGGCCTTTGTACTACATACTTGAAGGTAAATTTCAAGAAAATTGGACAGAAAATTGTAAGAAAATTGGATCATGTATGGCCATACACACTATTAGGTTTTCTGAAGACTTTTTCCTTCAGATTTACCTTTTCTATGTAGTG